>NC_049255.1:27301231-27604927 GCF_011100685.1 Canis lupus familiaris
GGAGTCTCTGCTTAAGATTCTTTCTTCCAGGGGCAGCCCCGGTGGCTCAGTGGTTTACCACCACCTTTGGCCCAGGGCGTGATCCTGGAGACCTGGGATCGAGTCCCACGTCGGGCTCCCTGCATGGAGCCTGCTTCTCCCTCTGCCTGGGTCTCTGCCTCTCTCTCTCTCGCTGTCTCTCTCTCTCTGTGTCTCATGAATAAATAAAATCTTGAAAAAAAAAAAGTTTAAAAAAAAAGATTCTTTCTTCCCCTCTGCCCCACCCCCTCCCTCTCTCTAAATCTTTAAGAAATTAAAATAGGTCTAATTGAAATTAAGCACATCTTATAGGAGAATTATAAATACTTGAGTATTACTAGAGCTAACTACATATTTTCAAGTTTGTATTTTTTGCCAATGGATTTGATCTTTTGCCAACCTGTCATCCAGAAAAAAGCAATCACTTGTCCCATATGGGCCACAATGGGAAACTGCACAATCTCAAGGTTATGGACAAGGAGTCTTCCTCTTTGACCTACCAGTAGTCAGAGGTGACCTCCATCGCCACTCCTATGAAGAAACATGCTTCTACATCACATGGAACTCAGTTATGATCTTTGACCGCAGATTAGGGTTTTCCTTTTGATGTGAAACTAGTAATAATAGCAGCACCATTTCCCCCCCTCTTTATTCTCAAACTGATTGTTAATGAGAACACACAGATCAATAATATTCATAATACTCTGGCCAAGGGGTTTTCTCTTTCCTTTTCTGTCTTCAGAGTCCTTTCCAAAAGGAAAAGGTGCTGCCTGGCATTGTTTTATTCCTAATTTCTCAGTGAAAAAAATGAGACAGATGGAGTGACATAAAAACACTGGGAATATATTTTTAAAAACAAGACAATAGGGATCCCTGGGTGGCACAGCGGTTTGGCGCCTGCCTTTGGCCCAGAGCGCGATCCTGGAGACCTGGGATCAAATCCCACATTGGGCTCCCGGTGCATGGAGCCTGCTTCTCCCTCTGCCTGTGTCTCTGCCTCTCTCTCTCTGTGTGACTATCATAAATAAATAAATAATTTAAAAAAATAAAAAATAAATAAAAACAAGACAATAATTCAGATCTTGTTTTAATTCTTCTCTACATTACCATGGTAAAACATTTATCAAAGTCCAAGAGATTACCGATATGCTATAATGACCAATGACTTTACATTAAATAAACTCATCAGTGAAGTAACTGGAAAAAAGTTCAAATGTAAAGGGTGATTTACTATTATCTTTATACAGTATTGAAATGACCATAACACTCAAACACCAGAAAGTCCTAAGTAATATTAAACAGTAATTCATAACAGTTCATAACTGTGAAATGCTGTAACATCTTAAAGTACTTTCTGAATGACCAGAATGGATGAAATTTTGCTTAGTATAATTTTAGTTTTTTTACACAGAACTATATATTTTGAAAAACTGGTAATCCACGTAAGATATACACAAAACCCTTACCTGACTAGACTGTTCGATGAATAGAACTCCACGTTGCTCTTTGTTATGGACTAATGAGCTTATAATTCAATGAAACCCTTTTCACAAGTTCTAGTTTCTAGAATGGCATGTTCAGATAGTTTGGTCCTATTAATTTTATTAACAAAAATCTCCGCTTCCTTTATAAGACATGTAATTCCTCTTATTATCACCTTCTAAGGGCCAGACTTGATTTCTGTCTAAATAAACCACGAGTGTAACCCTCCAGTCCCTAGTCCGTGGGCACTTCATGAGCCTCAGTTCAGTGTTAAGTCAACACAGTGACCTTCCCATGAGTTTGCCATTGGAGATTTTAGTCATTTTAATACTTTCCACAGAATACCCTGTCTTTCTCTAGGCTTTAGTCAAATTAATAATGGCATGTGGTATTCCTTAGCATAACCTGCCAAAATGTGATAATTTCCTTCGAAGAAAAGCCATGGGCTGCAATCACACGTCTGAGTTGACAGACATCCAAATGGATCCTATACAAAAAGAAAAGGTTGGTGTCTTCTGGAATATGGATGTCTACTTTTAATAAGTTCAAACAGATCCCAACATAAACATCTTCAAACTTGATGGGTTTTACATGACTCATCATTTCATAGATTCTTGGCACCAAATCTATGGACATTATATAACCCAACCCACTGCAGTATGGAGGAAACACCTTGAAGGGATACTCCTGGTATGAAATATGGGCTTTTTGATAAAATCCTCTATAGGAATAGTTATCAATCAAAGGATAACCTGTGAAAAACTTCTCTGAGTGGTTTACATTTAAAAGATACTTCACTAAATTGCCAGTATTGATGAAAACATCAGTGTCTGTCTTCATGATGTACTTGGCATTGGGGCAAAACTCAGTTACCCACCTGAATGCCATAATTGTTTTCAAGGTCAGATTATTATATGTGTCTAAAAAATCCTGTCGTATTATGTCACCATAAAGAAGGTGTTCATCCTCTAAGGACAATGCTAACATTTTGTCTTCCTTTTCAGCCTGTTGGCCTAATAAGAAAAATGTAAGAACTTCATATCCCCACCAAGACTTTTTTTCACCCCAAGTAACTCTAATGGCCTGTCTGGCTTTCACATCTGAAGGGTGTGAGGTCACCAGGATGACAAGAAATGGGTTCTGATGAGAGCAGTTTGAATGCTCTCGAAGTGTGAAGCGAAAGTCTTGTCTGTAAATTGGCTCATACTCATAGAAGTACATCCAGTTTACACGTTCTATTACATTGTAGTGGGGCAGGCTGAGGTACCACATCACAAGGAAACTCAGGAGTGACAGCAGGAGGAGGCTCCATTTGAGGGATCTCAGTGACATCCTACTCGGAAGGGTGGTCAAGAGAGAGAGGGCCATCCACAGCAGCTCAGAAGCACGTGAGCCTCAGGTCCTGCAAGATTTATCAGAGAGCTGGTTAGTACTCCAGTACCCAAGATTCATTATTAAATGATAATTGATTCATCTACTTAAAGTGAAAGAGTTGGGACGAAAGCTCCCAAACAAAACCCAGCATCCTGATCTGAACCTACTTAATTTCATTTAACTCTAAGCAAATGTATACCAACAACCAAGAGTGCATTTTAGCTTTTTACATTAAGACCGAGGTTAAAAACATATCCTTCTTTGCTTTGGGAAAATAATTTTTGTTTGGTTTAAATAACTGTTGAAATAGGATTTTGTCCTGAATGTCCAGAGGGACAGGGAGAGATGTGTAATGGAGGTTAAAAAATAAACCTGCAACAAAAACAAAAGCAAAAAAAGCCACATTTCTTCTTCACTGCTATGGAAAAGAAGTAAAGAAATTAATGCAAAGAGCTATTACCAGCAACATGTCCCATTAAACCAAAGGTCTTTCTCCTATGTGTGATCTGATGTGCATTCTAGCAAATCTGGAATAAGGAAAACCCAGTAGCTACAATTAATTATTCATGTGAAATGAGATGAAAGCAGAGACTCTTCACCTGAGAGGCAAAGCCCTCTAGACATAAGCAGGATAACCATCTCCATAGCTTTTTAAATGCTCAAGACTGAAATAGCTTTTATTTGCCCAAAACACATCCCAGCTCCCCTTTTACCTCACTGGCTGAACTCAGTGCTCAGTCTGAATAGCAAGGGCTTAATATTAAAGGCCTGTCCCTAGTACTGAGTGTTCATGTGTTTCCCATTCTAGTCTATTTCAGAAACCCTGTGCCAGATCAGAATCATGGGATGGAACCTCCAAGAACACGTGCTTTTATACTCAATCCCCCCCACCTAGCTGAGATGAGAACAGAGTTAGGAGACACAGAGCACTCAGCCCGCAGTGACAGTGCAGCCCCTGCTCTGCGCTAGATCCCAAGGACAAGGCTGGTTTACAATTCAGGACCTTGCACAGCTTTCCTGGGATCAAGATATAAAGACAAACACATACTAAGTGGTTCCTAGATCTTCACAGACTATACGAGGCACCAAGACCAAAGGAAGATGGGAGAAGAAGAAAATCCCAAGGCAACAGAGGAAACATGGCAGGACGGTGTAGCACAACCTGCTTATATCAAATGTTATGGGACCTCAAAATAAGGGACAAATCAACAACATGAGGGGCAGGCGGAGTAGGCTCTGACAGTGTCCTTTCATCCACAATCAGCTGTGGGGAGGGCTCCTCGGAAGCCAGAATTTGTTATGGAAAGTATACATTAATGTCATTATATGGAATGGCTGGCCTCCCAAGGGTTCCACCCTGGGTCAATCTTAGGTCTTTGGACACACAGCTCTTCTTACTCTTAATACTATGAAGATGACAGGATCCCAAGACTCCGTGTCCTCTCTATCTGGCCATATCTTACCTGCCCTGATTAGTTCTGGCCACAGTAATCTTTCCTTTCTATGGTGCATGATACAATGGAATGTTCTGACAAACTCTCCAGTTTCACATATATGCGTCTTGCCTCTTGGTTTATAGTCTATGACTTTGTTGGCAAAGTTTTTCTCACATAATGAAAGTGCAAGACAGAGAAAGACCTACAGCAGGAGTGCAATGAACACAGACTTTTGTGTTATGCTATTTCTAGTTGTATATGAATAAAAGGTAGGTCTGTGTATTCCACTTCATTTTCCTTTCTCCACCTTACTAGGCTACACAGCCAGCTCGGAAAAACATGAAACAGAGAGACCTAGAGAAAGGATTAGAGAAATAATTAACCTCTTACATTTTCTCCTCATCTGGCTACTAGACACTGCACAGCCTTACGATGCTCAATTTACACCTTAGCCAACGACGATTTGTAAATTTATGACAATAGTTGTCAGATGACAGTTTTACGTCTTATCTAACAAATCAGCCCATTATAATACACTTCAGACAAACAGGAAGAAAGTATCCTGTTGAGGAGCAGCATTTATAATTGCACATAGGCAACGAAGGCCCTGTTCCCCTTCAGTAATGGGAAGAACTCAAAACAGCAAATCTTTTTTTTTTTTTAATTTTTTATTTATTTATGATAGTCACACACAGAGAGAGAGGCAGAGACATAGGCAGAGGGAGAAGCAGGCTCCATGCACCGGGAGCCCGACGTGGGATTCGATCCTGGGTCTCCAGGATCACGTCCCAGGCCAAAGGCAGGCGCTAAACCGCTGCGCCACTCAGGGATCCCTAAAACAGCAAATCTTATGACAAAAGTTATCTTACGTGCATCCTATAAGCCACAGTTTCTAAATGTGAAAATGGGACTATGGTTGTGACATCTACTCCTTGTGGGTCCACAAAGATAATAAAGTGCCAGCGAGGAGAAGAGGAGCTTTCTGGTCCAAAAAAGGGGAAAGGTCTTTAAAGGACTGGCCAGACAGACTGTAGATTACCCACAGCACAGGTGGTTCTAAAGGGAGAGACCAGAGTCACTCCCCAGCTCTGTCCCTCAACAAACAAGGTGAGCAGGCGGGTTCTTATTCTCTTATAACCTCAGTTTCTGTATCTCTACACTAAAGATGTCAGGACAGTGTAAATGGGGGATAACGTGTACAAAACACATCGCTGGCCGTTAAGTGTTCAATAAATAGAGTCTGTCATCACCAGCTGTGTTCCTCTCTTGGCAGCTATTCTATCCTGTTTGTGTTCTCTACATTGATATTTATTGTCAAAGGAGTTATCCTACAAAAATAATCTTTATGAACTCTTACTACTTTAAGAAAAATGTTTCAGAGCCATGAATATATTTCCATTTCTTACCTACTTCTTGATTTATTTCTTCTGGGTAAAAGACCTTCAATTTCATCAACTGGATATTCAGTAGTCTGCAGCAGTCAAAAATAATGTTTGAAATTTCTGTAAGATAGATAAGAAACTTAACAGCATTTACTTATGAGTCAGGAGATCAGAGGTCAAAGAGGAGAAAAGAAGCCAGCCCACCTCCTCTAATTTCTTTCTGAACTAGCAACAGATACTGAAATAAAAAGTTAAGTCACTACCAGTCCACAGAACTCAGAGAGTTCATGGCTTCATCATGGGAAAAGAGCACTTGGTATTCAAGGCTTAAAACATACATCCAAGTTCTTACCTTAACCACTGTCCTAGGGCACGCTACCAGTTTCATTTCCCTGATTAAGAACTTGAGGGTCACTAAAATAAGTGATACACAAAACTTCTAAGAGATACTGTCTGGTATCCTCTCTTTAATTGTCTGTTCCACAGATGCATTCACAGGAGGCAACCCCGACATGCGACTGTCAACTACTACTTCCCAACCCACCCTTCTCCTTTGAACCTACATCTCTATTCACAAATACCCCAGGAGCATTAATAAACTGTGAGAAGAGAAACAGTGAGGCAAATCCCACTTCCTCCCATGATTCAGTATGTTCGTATCTTGGTTTCTACTAGTCAGTTTGAAAACCAGAGCAAGACACAAAAAGCAGGGAGGCACTGACATATATCAGATACCTCTCATACAAAAAATTTTCCCAATGGATTAAAGATTCAAGCGAGAAAAAAATGAACCTTTCATAGCACTAAAAGAAAATATGAATATTTTAATAGTTTTGAAGTTGGGAAGATCTTTTAATTACTCAACTGTAAGGAAACAGCATAGAACCCATAAATGAAATTTTGATCAAAATTTCAAAAATTTCTTAACAAGACTGAAAAGCAAAAATATAAAAACAAAAAACTGAAAAAATAAACAACAATATAAAGCACAAACAAGGTTAAAGATAAAAAGCCACCTGGGGGGAAAAAAAAACACCTGAAATTTCATGACAAAGATTTGTAAGCCCAATAAAAATAGAGACTTAACATAAATTAAGAACAAGATGAATTATACTATAAGAGAATAAATGGTCAAAAGAGAAGTTCTCAAAAGAACTACTGATCCCTCAAAAGTGATCAATAAAACAGGAAAAGATGTTCAAATGCACAAGTAGAAATATTGACAAAAATCGCAAACCAGCAAATTCAAGGAAAAAATATAACAATACTCAGTATGTGTGAGGAAAAAGACATTCTCGTGCACTTGGGGGGGGGGAATTTGAAAACATATAGAAAAATTTTAAATATGTACACCCTTTGACCAAGCAATACTACTGCTAGCAATTTATCCTACAGAAATAAACAGGTGACTATGCCCAATTTATAATACGAAAAATATCTGATTTAAATGCCTCCCACTAGGGAACTGGTTCAACAAAATTATGATACATCCATACAGGAACATATGTTTATTCATTATATAAAATGAAGCTTACTTATATTCCCTTGATATGTTACTAAATGAAAAATGCAGTTGCAAAACTGCTTATGGGCTATGAGTCCTTTTGAAATATGAAAAGATAATGATCTATAAACACACAGAGTCACATATGCTGAGCAAGATTTCTAGAATCATGTGTTCCAATATGTCAATGGTTTTTATTCTGTGGGATTTCTGGCAGATTTCTTCTTTCTTTCATTTTTCTTTCTGTATCATATGGATTTTTCCATGCTATGATGCATAGTCTTCGTAAATACATAAAAACAAAGCCAAAAAATTTAATTTTATCCTTGTGTATCTCAAAGTTCCACTGAGCATCAGCAACCCTAAGCTTGTAGTCAGGATCTGAGTTTCATCTTATCCTAGTTCTTCTCTCAAAGTGTGACCAATTCATGATATTTCTATTTGGTATTATTCTCTCTTATTCCAGTGAATATTATCTCAATATAGTAAGGAATGATTTTAAAAATCTACTCAAGGGATGCCTGGGCGGCTCAGTGGTTAAGTGTCTGACTTCGGCTCAGGGTGTGATCCCAGAGTCCCAGGATCGAGTCCCACATCAGGCTCCCTGAGTGGAGCCTGCTTCTCCCTCTGCTTGTGTCTCTGCCTCTCTCTCTCTCTCTCTCTCTGCGTCTCTCAAATAAATAAATAAAATCTTTAAAATAAAAAATAAAAAAATAAAAAATAAAAATCTCAAAACATAGTAATTGGATTTATATTAGGTTATATTTATATAATTATAATATAATATTATAATTATGTAATTATAATATTTATATGTAATTATATTATATAATTTTTATGTGATTATATTAAATTATATTTATATATTAATATAAATATATTTATATTAATATAAATCTAATAGAATTTATATTAGCTAATAATATTAGCACTTTATATATGTGTATATACACACACACACACTCACATATATCTAAAATAGTTTATGAAGTATTCACAACAAATATTATTAGTTCCCCTCAATAACTCTATATACTAGGTCAGTTGATTTTACTGTACCTTTTTTATAGCTAAATTTTAGAGATTTCAAGTGAAATAAAGACACTTTCAAACAGAGCAGGACTTATAAAGTCCACAAACTCTAGCTGAAAGTACCAAAGGACTATACTTCAGAATGTAGAAAAATGAACTCAGGAGGATGGAATGGCATCAAAGAAACAAACAGAAGCAAGGAGATAATTAAAAGATAGTAAAAACTAATACAGATAGTAAAACAAAGAGAGAGAGAATAATAAGAACAAAAATGATTTTTTTTAATGTGGTCAGAAAAAGTGAAACTAAAATAACATATAAAAATGACAGCGTTGCTGTAAATAGATTTTTACAAAATTAAAATGTTAATATTCTTACCTAATTCAGAAGGCACAAGGAAAGAGTGATAAACTTTAACACTATACAAAAAAATTCATTTAAGAATATATATTAACCTTCAGAAGGACCATTGATATAACAGATAGGTGGAATATATATCTTCCACACTGAGAAATAAAAGGAACAAAGCAAGCTATCAATTCAATAGAGAGTAGAAGAAGAGAGAAAAAAAAAAAAAAAAAGGCAGAGAAAATGCATGGCAAATAGAAAACACAAAATATGTCAGAACTAAATACAAATGGTGGCCCCAGGTGGCTTAGTTGGTTGGGCATTCATGGTTTAAGCTCAGGTCATGATTTCAGGGTCACAAGATCAAGTCCCATGTCTGGCTCTGCCCTGGGCATGGAGTCTGCTCAAGATTCTCTCTCCCTCTCCCTCTGCCCCACCCCTTCTAAAAAAAAGTAAAATGAGAAGTTTAAAAAAATAAAAGAAGTAAATATAAATATATTGTCAGAGTGAATATAAACTCACCTACTAAAAGATAAGAGACTCTCAAATTGGCTTAAAATTCTGCCATTATACTGCTTATAAGACACATGCCTAAAACAACAAAAATTTTAAAATTAGTAAATAAGAAAACATATCAGGAAAATGCCAATCAGAAGGCTGCTACAATTAAATATTAATGTCACATATTTTAAATAAACAGCAATTAAAAGGGACAAGAAAATTGTGCTACCAATAAAGGAGCCATCCAATAAGATAATTTAACAATCATGAAGCTACATAAACATAAAAACAAAGCCTCAAAAATATATAAAGCAAACTCTGAAAAGTATCAGTACAAATGGAAAAATCTATAATCCTAATGGGAGGTTTTTAACAAATCCCTCTAAATAACTAATACATCAAGCAGGCCAAAAATAAGGATATGAGTATTTCAAATAATATTAACAAATGTAATTTAATAGAATAGTAATATTTGTTTCAAAATCACATGAGACATTTATTTAAAAATTGATGTTAGGTTATATAAGCCATTTTAAGAATCTTTAAAATTCAATTTAACAAGGATGCCTGGCTGGCTCAGCTGATAGAGCATGTGACTCCTGATCCCAGGGTCAGGAGTTCAAGCCCCATGTTAGATGTAGAGATTACTTAAATAAAACAAAAACAAACCTTAATTTAACAGAGACCACATTATTTGACCGCAATAGAACAAAAATGTAACTTGAAAAACTCTTAACAAAAGAAACTTGTTTGGAAACTCAACATCCTTATACACACACAATTTCTGTTTAATCCATAAATTTAAAGAGAATACCATACTGGAAAGTGTAAAATATGTGCAACTGAATAAGATGAATTTATTACATTTCAGTGAAGGCATTATTACATCAACTCCTTAATTTAAAACTATTGGTTTGGGGCAAGGGGTTGGAAAGAAGACAAGGCTTTGTGGGGTTTGTTTTTGTTTTTTGTTTTAAAGAATGCTCTGTAGTTCAGGGAAGACAAACAGCTCTAACCAAAGAGGAAAAACTCCTCTCTAAAGAAAAATGCCAATTATAAATGTAGGTAGAATGACAAAACAAGAAAAGTATCATTTTGCAACCTCTCGTGAAATTATGGATTCAGGCAATGATTTTTTATTTTACTTTATTTATTTTTCATGAGAGACACAGAGCAAGAGGTAGAGACACAGGCAGAAGGAGAAGCAGGCTCCCTTTGGGGGGTGTGATGTGGGACTTGATCCCAGGACTCCGGGATCACGACCTGAGCCAAAAGCAGATGCTCAACCACTGAGCCACGTAGATGCTTCCAGGCAATGATTATTAATCAGTGTTTTAGTCATCAAAGTAAAGATTAATAAGGAATCGGACATCTGTGTGGTGCTAAAGTAACACCACAAAGATGACCCTTTACCTACAAGGACTGAAACAATATAAATTTTATACTGGCAGAATTAGAGTGCTAATAATCACAGTTAGCATTATAAATGGTAGAACAAACACATACTATTTATCTCCCACCGAGATACAGTATGGAATGACAATATTATCTCTGATGAATCCTAGCCAAAACTGTTCAATTGGAACCAAATCAAAATTTATACAAAATACCGAGAACACAACAAGCTAAGGAACACCATAGGCAACATTCAAAGAAATCTAAGAGCTGGGATTGTCAATTAGCATGAAATCTTCAGCTAGTTATTACCAAGAGGAAAAAGGGATAGCTATAGATTTAAAATGATTTAAGGACACACAAATTGCTATGTATGGTCCTGGACTGGGTCCTGGAGAAATATGAATACAATCTATGTATTAGCTGATGCCAAAAAGATTATTAATCTATTTATGTGCAAAAATGTTAACCAGCTACAAAAGAAAATGTTCCAGTAAATAAATGTGGTATATCTATACAACAGAATACTATACAGTTACAAAAAGAAACAAAGTACTAATACAAGCTATAATAAATATCAGTTTTAAGAACTCAGAACATGGGGGCACCTGGATGGCTCAGTTGGATGAGTGTCTGATTCTTGATTTCAGCTCTGGTCATGATCTTGGGGTTTTGGGATCAAGCCTTGCATTGAGCTCTGTGCTCGGTGTGGAGTCTGACTGGAATTCTCTCTCCCTCTGACTCTGCCCCTCCACTGTTTGCATGCACCCTCTCTCTCTTTCAAAATAAATAAAAACAAACACCTTTAAAAAAAAAAACTCAAAACATGGATGAATCTAAAAAACATTAAGCTAAGTAAAAGAGGCCTGAAACAAAAGACCGTGTGTGTGTGTGTGTGTGTGTGTGTGTGTGTGTGTGTATGACTCCAGAAAAGGCAAATTTATGGACAGGTTAGTGGTTGCTTAGGGGTAGCATCAACAACTGGCTGCAAATGGAGATAAAGAATCATTTTGGAGTAATGGAAATATTTAAAATTTGATTTAGTGATGGCTGCAGAACTGTAAATTTAGTAAAAGTCACTGAATTGTATGATTAAGATGAAATAATTTTATGGTATGTAAGTCATACCTCAATAAAGCTGTTAAAAATAAAATTCAAAAAATTTGTCCTATTATTAAGAGTATATAATAGAAAGTCAAGATATCTGTATTTATTTTTAAAAATTTCAGTAATAAAAACTAAAGAGAATTAAGGAAACAAATTCCCTCTCTCATTCGTTTATGGTGGAATAGAAAATGGTTAACACTTCTCTGGAGGGTAATAAATTTGTACAAATTACTTATACATTTACTCTTTTCTCAGTAATTTTGTTCCTGAATTTACTTTAGGCACAGTCATTTATGTCTAAAATGATAAGACATTTTATTGTTATTAGATACAACATTATAATAGCAAGTAATTAGAAATAACCCAAGGAATCATTAACAAGGTATTACTTACATAAACAATGATACATCCAAAACAATGGAATACTATACAGATGTTTTAAAAAAAAGAATGAAGATATTTTCTAAGTACTGACATGAAAGATTTTTGGAAAGTATTAAGTGGAGAAGGAAGATGTAGAACAATGTTTACAATGTGCTAACTTTCGTATTAAAAGAAAGAGAAATAGGGCACCTGGGTGACTGAGTCTGTTAAGCATCCAACTCTTGATTTTGGCTCAGGTCATGATTTCAGGGTTGTGAGACAGAGTTCCATGTTGGGAATCCTCGCTCAGCAGGGAGTCTGTCTGAAATCTTGAAATTCTCTCCCTCTGCCCCTCCACCTGCCCCCCACCTCTAAAATAAATAAATCTTTTTTTAAAAAAGGAAAAGAAAAAAAATATATATTTGTATGTGTATGAGAAAAACAATGGAAAGACACATACAATGGGCTGGGAAGAATAGAGGAGATCAGAAAAGGAGTAGGAACATTCTTTTTTTTTTTTTTTTTTAAGATTTTATTTATTTGAGATGGAGCAAGAGAGAGAGCACAAGCCAGAGGACAGAGGGAGAAGCAGGCTCCCTACTAAGCAGACAGCCTGATGCAGAGCTCATGATCTGAGCCAAAGGCGGATACTTAACCAGCTGAGCCACCCAGCCACCCCAAGAGCATCCCTTTCTTATATTACTTTATATTTCCCTGTTATATTACTTAATACTATTATTTGGTTATATTACTTTGTAAGTTATATAGTTTTTATAATATCTTGATTCTTAAAACACTTGAATACATCAAAATTCAAAACAATGAAAATAAAAATTTTTCCCTTTTCATTTTAAAGTGGTACATATAAAAACATACTGGATATAACTAAAGCAGTCCTTTACAGAAAACTAACTTTTTTAAGAAAACTAATTTTTTAAAGATGGTGTATAATTTATATACAATAAAATTCACCCTTTTAATTTTACTGTTCTGTACAAGTAGATACCAGCACAATCAAGATATGAAGCAATTGTGATCACAACAAAAATTCTACAAATGTCTCCTTTTTTTTAAGAAGATTTTATTTATTCATTCATTCATTCATTCATTCATTCATTCATTCGAGACAGAGAGAGGCAGAGACACAGGCAGAGGGAGAAGCAGGCTCCATGCAGGAGCCCGATGTGGGACTCAATCCCAGGACCCCAGGATAACAACCTGAGCTGAAGGCAGGAGCTAAACCGCTAAGCCCCCAGGGGTCCCCCTACTAATGTCTCCTAATCAATTCTTCCCTGACCTCCATTTTCATCCCTTTAGTTTTGCCAAACCAGAAAATGTCATGTAAATAGAATGACACAGTATGCAGACTTTCAAGCATAATAATAGATTTTTTAAAAGACTGAAAATAAATGAGCTGAGTACTTAACTCAAGAAGTTAAAAAGATAATTCTAATATTATTACAGAAACAAGAAAACAGAAGGGATAACATAAAGCAGAAAACAATGAAAAACAAAAAAGACGATTATTAAAAAACAAATATTAGGAACAGAAGGGAAGTGTCTAACCTGTCAGAGAAACTGTAGCAAATTTAATGATGAAACTTTAGAAATATTTCTATTAAAAAGTCAGGAAAAAGACAAGGATGCCCATTATTGCCTGTACTGTTCAGTGTTGTTCTAGAAAGTGTTACTGTCCACTAAAACAAGAAGAGGAGATAAGATGAAAAAACTGTTAAGGAAGAAAAGAAAACCTGCTATTATTTTTATATTATGTAATCACCTACATCGAAAACTCAAAGGGAGAAAGACAACATACAAGAACGAACAGGTTTACCAAGATGCTGGATATGAGCTCACATATGTATCTAAAACATAAAAAACCCAAAAATTTAAGGAAAAATACAGCACCAACAAAAACTACAGAGTTCAAATAAAGCTAACAAAAAGTGTGCAGGAACCTGGTGCAGAACAGTAAAAATCTTTTCTGAAGAATCAAAAAAAAAAAAAAAAAGTGAATAAACAAGAGAGAGCATTCTCAGGTATAAGATAACTCAAAAGTAAAGATTCCACTTTCCCAAATTAATAAATTCATAGGATTAATGAAAGGAACTTAATGATCTAGGAATAACCAACACAATTTTGAACACAAAGAATGAAGTTGGGGTGAGGTGTTATGAAGTCATCTCGCAGAGCTATAGTAATTAAAACAGAGCAGCAGAAAAACAGATTAAACAGTTGAATAGCACTAAGACCCGGAAGCAGATCTACACCTACGCTGGGACTTGAAAAATGGCAGAGTGCATCACAAACCAATGGGGAAAAAAGATTCAATAAAATGGTTTTGGAATAAATGTGGCAAAAGTAAATCCATATTCATATTTATTTTCAAAATAAAATTCCAAGTAGATATAAGAAATTTAAAAAGGAAAGCTCAAACTATTATAGAAAATACAGCAGAATATCTTTGTGAACCTATGTGTCGGGAAAGCCTTTATAAACAAGTTACAAAAAGCATATCCCATCAAAGAGATGAGAAATACATTGGGTAACATTAAAATATAAAGCTTACAAAAAAAATACATAAAGCTTACAGAACAAGTTAAAAGGAGAGCCACAGACTCAGAGAAGATACATACGAGTAAAACAAAGGGCTGGCATCCAGAATCTTTTCATTATATTTTATATACAGTATATATTTGTAATCATATGTTGTTTGTATAAAGTTTATAAATCAAAATAATGGGTGACACGTAAGTAAAAAGTTCACAGAAAAGGAAATCAGAAAGGCCGATAAACATGAAAAGAGGGTCAGCGTCACTAGTGATCATGGAAATTCAAATTAAAGTCAGATACCAAATTTTTAACCCATCAGGAAATATCAAAAAGTTTATTATTAATAAGGTGTTAGAGTAAATGCTATTTGTCATACACAGTCAAAGTACACACCATTACTGGCCCTTTGGTAGGTAAGCAATATGGTTGCATCTAGCAAAATAAAAAATAGACTTTCCTTTCCTAGGACTATATCCTAGAAAAGCTTTCATTTGTGTACACATATGGAGACATGCGCAAGCATGCTCACTATGGGGCTATGAAAACAGATAATCTGAGGCAAATGAAATATCTATCCATAAGATAATAAATAAAATCTAGTACTGTCTTCCAATGGACTCCTACAAAACAACAGTTAAAAGGAATGAACTGGATTTATACACAGAGTACCAATTTGGATAGTACTAAAAAATAAAATATTTTTTTGTTTTGTTTTAAATATTTTATTTATTTATTCATGAGAGACAGAGAGAGAGAGAGGCAGAGACACAGGCAGAGGGAGAAGCAGGATCCATGCAGGGAGCCTGATGCAGGGACTCGATCCCGGGACTCCAGGATCTTGCCCTGGGCCGAAGGCAGGCACTAAACCGCTGAGCCACTCAGTAATCCCCCCAAAATAAAATGGTGAGTAAAATATAGAAGTTGAAAAATTAAATAAATATGTCATACCATTTATATAAGTAGTTTTAAACTGCACACAAGAAACAGTGAGCTTTCAGAAGCAGTACACACACAAAACTATTTTTCTCTCCAAAGATTTTATTTACTAGAGAGAGAGAGAGAGAGAGAGAAAGAGAGAATGTGAGCACATGCACATGAGCTGAGGGAGGGGGAGGGACAGAGGGAAAGAGAGAAGCAGGCTACCCACCCACCACAGCCAGTTAGCTACTCAACCAACTGAGCCACCCAGGTGCCCCCACACAAAACTTTTTTTTTTTTTAAGATTTTGTTTATTCATGAAAGACACAGAGAGGCAGAGACATAGGGAGAGGGAGAAGCAGGCTCCATGCAGGAAGCCTGATGCGGGACCGTGGGGCTCATCCCAGGACCTGGAGATCACCACCTGATCCAAAGGCAGACATCCAACCACTGAGCCATCCAGGTACCCCCACAACACTATTTTTTAAAGAAACTGCTGGACTATCTTCCACACTCAGCAGTGTGGGTGTCGCTGTGGAAGAATGAATGGGGCATGTGGTGAAAAGGGGAAAGAGAAGACTAGCCACAAATACTATGAAGTATTAGCATTTGTTAATTCAGGGTGATGGAAATATAGGCTTTCTCTTATATTTTCAGTTTTCTCTGTATTTTAAATTTATCAAAACAGGGAAAAAAAACTATAATAAAAATGCGTGGGTATCAGAGTTAAATGGCTCACCTAAATCTTGTATTTAATACTTAATGGTTGTGTGACTTTGGGGAAGTTACTTAACTTCTCAAAAATATCTTTTCCAGCTATAAACCTAGCACCGCAATACCAATTCAGTTACTGAGGTTTATGTGGAGAACACAGACTATTCAGTGAGTACACTAAGTAGTTTCTGGAGTTAAAGTGACACTCAGTATCTGCACATTATGTAGATATATGTGGACACGCTATGCTGTCACAGGACTCAAGCTGGTCTGACCTAAGAATTGGGATTGGCTCATACCCTGACAGTGGGAGCACAGGGCAGCTGCTCTCCTAGCACAAGCTTTCTCAGGAAGGTTGAGCTTTGCGAACTCTGATATTGTTCTAAATCACACGTCCAAGAGAGGGGTAGAAAGAATCTAAAACATCAATGAATAGAAAAATATAAAAAGGCCCAACAGGAAAATGCGCCATTATTTTGTTACTGACTTTTTAAATAATAATGCCATTTATCACTGTGAAGAAATTATATTTATAATTTAAAAATAATTTCTATTTTATAAAAGTTAAACTTGTGATTATATTAACTAAACATGTATGCACCAAGTAGATTCTATATCATTTAAACAAAAAAATCTCTATCCCACAAGCCTAGCACGATGCTAATGCACAGGAGGCCACCAGTAACCACTTGTCCATATGGTCGTTGATCCACAATACCTGAAGAAACATCTCAAATAATAGAAAAGCCCAGAAAACTTCCAGGGACAAAACAGGATGGCGCTTCCAATGCTTTAATCATCAAATAAAACCTCCATCCTCAGAGAAGAAATCTGCATCTCATTTATTAACACCAGAACTTTCTGGCAGCAAAGATAGCTGCATCTATCTCTTATCCATAAGTGTTATAGAGCCTTCAAATGGGTTCCAGAGACCAAAAAAACATGAAAATCATTAAAATAAACTTAAATTAGTATTTCTTATGGAGGGCTTCTCAGTTTTTAATATGCTATTGTATATTGTCTGAGAAGAGGATATATTATGCAGTGTTTCTCAAATTTATCTGAAGAACCAATTTTAGGGATGCTTGGTTGACTCAGTGGTTGAGCATCTGCCTTCAGCTCAGGGCTTGATCCTGCAGTCCCGGGATGGAGTCCCACATTGGGCTGTCTGCATGGAGCCTGCTTCTCCCTCTAGGTCTCTGTCTCTGTGTCTCTCATGAATAAATAAATAAAATCTTAAAAAAAAAAAAAAAAACCTATTTTAATCTTCAGTGCTTCTGGCAGGACTGAACTCACACTTTGGAAACTCTTGTTCTAGATCATCTTTGTATTCACTGAATTAATAAACTAATTTTGGTGAATAAATAAAAATTTAAGTAGTAGTTTGGAGTCAAAAAATTATACAAACTGGTTCATTTTTTTTGGAAAACTTTTTGGTATTATTCACTAAACCTGAACAAACATGTACCCTACGATAGAGCGACTCCAGTCCTACGTAGAACACTCACCAATATGCAAATAGGAACACCAAAAAATGTTCAAGAACATTCACAACAGCACACTATCCATGATTACTATAACATGGAAACCACCACGGTACAAGAGAGAAACAAATTCATATAACAGGCCGTTATACAAAATGGAAATGAACAAACTACCTCACTTGACATTCTAGAGAGCCTCTCAGACACAACAATGTTGAGCTAAAGAAGCCACAAGACACATAAAGAACAGACGCTATAATTCCATTTACACAAAGATGAAAAGCAGGCAAAAATAATCTCTAGTGTCAGAGATTACCAAGGACACTGGTAATCCCTGGAGACAGGAAAAATAACTGGTAGGAGCATGAAGGGGCTTTCCGGCATTCTGGCCATATTCTATTTCTTGACCTAGATGGTGCTTACAAGTGTGTTCACTATGATAATTAATTTTCTAATCTGTACTTTTTCTTTTGCATGTTATACTTTAAAAAAAAGTTAGAACAGCTTGGCAATCCAATCAGCCATTCTGTTTATTTGGTTACTGTGCACAATCAATGTTGGAAGGCACCTACATGATATCCTGGCCCTAGGTGCCCAGCTGTGGTGAGAGCACCAGGAACTGCTACCAGACACTAACTCACCTAATCTTCAAGACAGCCCACCAAAAAAAAAAAAAAAAAAAAAGTGCTTTGGTTAACATTTTTTGAGGGAGATCTATCTATCCTGTCTGTCTCTCTATACTGTCTCTCAGGGAAACACAAGTCCCCCCACCTCATCTTGCTGCCATGCCTCCTCCCATCCCTATTTCAGCCATAATGGCTTCGTTTCTGAGCTGCAAATGTGTCAAACTTTCCCTCAGGAAGTCTGCACTTACTGTCCCCAAACCCAAAAGCTGGTTCCTGAAAAGGATGGCTCCTTCTCCTGCCTCAGATCCCAGCAAAATGCCACTTAGGAGAGTCCTTCCCTGACCTCTTTTCTCAAGTTGTTTCCCAATCTATACTTTCTAGCACACCCCTCGCTATTCTCCTCTAGGCAATGAACCCACTTGGATTTTCTATTTGCCTACTGTCTGTTCCCTTTGTAAGAATCTGAGGTTTGTAAAGGAAAAGGTCTTACATGTCTTGTTCACTGCCATGTCCCTGGAACCTACAACACAGTGGGTGCTAGGTGGATATCTCAATGCCGTACAAATGGCCTGGTAGTGTGCTTTTATCCATTTAATATATTAAGAAAATATCCCCAAGAATAATTTGAATCCAAAAGCAAACTCCAGAATCTGTTAGATATGCTTATTTGTCTTCAGCTCTCTTGTGATACAAAGCCTTCTTCTAATAGGCTACACTAATTCTGATCATGTTCATATTAAAGATCCAGACATGAAAATGCAAAAACCAACCAAAAAACCCCATTTCAATAAAATTCTAAGCCAGGGCATACTAGATTTAGAGTCATCCAAGGTGAAAAATGTGTGCCATCACTAAAGAATAATCACAAAACTACTGCCAGTTGTGCAATATTATGACTCCTCTTCCACATAAAAAACAGTCCTGCAAAGGGCGGAAATCCTAATAGTCCAAACAAGGTCCTGTGCACACTGAGTTTAATACAAATCATAATTACACACATCAGTCGTGTCCTATTTCATATAAAGAGGGAGAACTACGTATCAATACACATCATGAAGAAAATTTCCCTACCAGCACCCTTTCAAATTGAACATGTTAATTCATAAACAAAGCAATATAAAGCTTACCATTCTGACCTCCTCTCATTATACTAGAAACAAACAAAACCAGTGATGCCTGACAGCTACCTCTCTCTTCCCTTTCTTTCCAAACCCAGTGGTTCTTAAATTTGGCTACAGTATTTTGTATTACAGTATCTTAGAGAACCTGAAAAACTGGAAGCCAGTTTATACTGGGGACTAACTAAATGAGAGTTGCAGAGAGAGGTTAGGCTCAGATGGCAGGATTTTTAAAGCTTTCCTGGTGATTCCAATGTGCTGTTCTAGATCTCACCATTCAAAGTACAGTGCATGAGCACTACCTGGGAGCTTGCTAGAAATGCAGAGCCTCAGGCCCAACCCCATCTGATCCCAGCGAATCAGAACTCTGTAGATGGTACTCCTATCATTATTAGAGTCCACTACATATTCCTCTAACTTACTACTATTTGCTTACATTTGTTCCATTTATAGAGCCTGCAGCTAACTCCCAATGTCTCTTATATGATACCATACTGTCTACAGTATATGTAAACTTGCAAATAAATTCTAGTTTATCTACAGTCTCCCTCCAAATCAGTGAGCTTTCCTTTTTTTTTTTTTCCAGTAAGCTCTACACTCAATGTGGGGCTTGAACTCACGACCCTGAGATCAAGAGTTACACGCTCTAATTGAGCCAGCTAGGCACTCCAATAAGCTTCCTTTTAGAGTCCAAAGATGGGGTTTCCTCTAGCTCTTAAGGTTCCTAAAGTTTTACTACCCTGAACATATAAGCCCACAGGAACTACTAGTAGAGGTTCACATGCCAAATGTGAACTTCTTCAGTTCCTCTTCTGTACAAGCTCCCCTCTCCCATGATCTTCCTCCTGCCTATGATCTTCCCATAACTGAGAATGATTTGAACTGTCAAAAGTCCTACAATAGGTACTTCTGGCAACTGGAGGAGAACTACAAAATACATTAACCTTTTCAAACCAAGGTGTGAAATATTCAAGTGGCATCAATCTATTTTAAGGATTATGCACATTTAATAAGTTTACGTCCCTCCTTACTTTCAAGCACAGCTGGACATATAACAGAAAATCAAATTTTATTTACTGAGTGGACGAACTGTAACCACTATCCTAGCTGAATTTAATAACACTCAAAAATGAAGTATGCTTTACTCTGTCAGGGCAAACAAAATTAACGTCAAAAAGAACTTGCTTTCTACTTTATCCAATTTCTTCACATTGTCCTCTCTCCAAAATTTTAGCCAAAGCCCTGGCTTGGTCCTGGCACTGCAGTAAGAACTTCCTGCACTTCCACTATATGTTGATTAAAACAATCTATGAGGTAGGCACTACTACTACGCATTTATTTTCCAGTTGAGGAGACTGAGATGTGGAGACCTGATCATTAGTTAGGGTCTCACAACTAAAAGCAAGGCTGGGGATCCAGGGGTCATCATCCAGAGAGGACTCCACAACCACTGTACCACAATGCATCCTTCCTAATTTGTGTTAATTGCACTGGCCTGCCATCTTCCATGTGGCTCTCTTCCACGTAGAGCAATACCTCTGATCTTCCTCAGGGATGCAGAACTGTCAAAGCTAACCCAGAATCTTAAAAAAAGGGGGGGAATTCTATGTGCAAACACTGTTCAATTCCAAGCAAATCATGCTCTTTTTAATTCTCACCCAATTTCCAACTAGTGTTTCAAGTCCACTTTTCAGAAATGGAGGAATTACTGAGAAGAATAATGTTAATAATGAGTTTATATTCCAAATAACCCTGAATAAATTACTGAGCTTTGGTAAACACTAGCAAATACTCAGATACAAAAGCAATGACCATCAGGAGCTAGAAGAGATTCAGAGCACTTGTCTAACTTATCTCCATATTCAAAAGGGTTCCTCCACCTGAGGATCAAGGAAAGCCTTAGATAACACACAAGAGTTAAGCTTCTCTGAAGAGGGCAGGGCACCAAATGGTCTTCCTGGAAAAGTGAGCCCCAAAACACTGTCTCACTGGTTTCAAAATCGGCTGATTAATCACAGCCAGCGTGCTTTCCATAGCTAGTCGTGTGTTCAACATATACTTCTTGGGCTCTTGCTGGACTGTGAGGATATAATACTGACCTAAACACCCAAACAGAACAAAAGTGTACCTCTGCACTCAGGGGCGAGAGGCACCCCTGAACAGCCACGTGAACGGAACAGCCTGAGGGAAGAGGTAACAAGATGACTGGGTCTGGAGAGAATCTAGGAAAACTGGAGCAGAGCAGAGATCGTACAAGTCAGGCCGAACAGCAGGAAGGCTGGCTTGAAAGCTGGGCTTCCTGTCTCTGTTTTGTTATAAACAGCTTTACCCATTGGAGGAAAAGGACAGGGGAAACTGCTCTAGTTAATATTTCTTCTCATTGTTGACCTAGGTTAGGAATATTACATATCTTTGTCATTCTTGTTTGTCAGGCTAAGTCACTGATTACCTTTCCCTTGGATATCTGAGTGTATGTCCTTCATTTATTCATTTGATATGCCAGACCTGTGTTAGAGGCTTTCCTGCAATGGGGAAAAAGATACCTGCCTTGCCTTCAAGTTGCTGACACTAGGCAGAGCAGGGAGGAAGGTTTAGGACTCTAAGGGCCAGACTGAACATTATGAGTAAAGCCCACCTAGAGAGGATGGGAGGGAGACCTCCCAGATCAAATGTCTCTAAATGTGTGGTCAGGGTACATGGCAGGGAGCCAACTTTGCACTCTAAGAATATAGAGATGCTTGATAAAAACGCAAATTATAGAACCTACTATCAGTTTAGAGAAAAGAAAGAAAGAAGAGTTGATAATACTTTTTTTTGGTCTTAGAAAATGGGTATCTCCATCCTTAAAAACAAAGTCTGTTACCAAAAATAGAAGCCAAATATAGTGCTTCTTTATGCTAAGTTTAAAGAGCCTGTTCCAAATGCACAGCTTGGAGTTTAGCGGAAATCTATGTTCCAGCCACAGAATGGAAAAAAATAAATTTTTAAGCAAAAGGGCAGGGAGCAAATTTTCTTTATGGGCCACACAGTCTCTGTCTCAGACACATGATTCTGTTTGTAGCAAAAATGGAGCCATAGACAATATTAAACAAATAGGTGTGGCTGTGCTCTAATAAACCTTATTTACCAAACAGGCTACTGGTCTGGAAGAGTTCTAAGCCCCGTGAAATGGCATACCTTAGAACATCAAGAAAATCTCAATCTCCTGGGAAGCCTGGCTGTTTCAGTTGGTAGAGCATGTGACTCCTGATCTCAGGGTCCTGAGTTCAAGCCCTACAGTGGGTATGGAGCTGAAAGAAGAAAAAGAAAAAGAAAAAGAAAAAGAAAAAGGAAAGAAAAGAGAAAGAAAGAGAGAGAGAGAAAGAAAGAAAAGAAAATCTCAATCTTCTAAGATCTTTCTTCTCTGTGTTTCCTCATTACTGAAGAGGGGATCCTAGTGGTGGTGGTAACATGTTCCCCATATAACACGGTTCCTGGAGGGTAGACAGGGCTGATAAGTATTAACCTAGGCTACGGATACTCTAAGGGGACAACAAAAGGCCTGGCTTCCTGACTAACTCAGGGTCAGAAACACATAGAATGAAAAGTTAATAATCTATTCTAGCTTTCTGGCTCCTATCTGTATACCTCATTTCTCAGAGCTTCAAGGGGTACAGGTTATCTCCCTAGCCAAATCTTCCATTCTGCAGCATCTCAGGGCCTCACCCTAGGGATGTTCCGTAGCTTCATCTCCCCCTCATCTAGACAAACCTCCTACAAACCACACTTCCTGCACATACCCTCATTTTCCCCTCTCATCTAATTCACAATGCACCAAAAGCTCTGGTGCCAAAAGCAAATCAATATTTATAATAGGCAACTTTTTACTGAAACAAAACCATCGTTTGTGGTCCCAAAAAGAGATATTTGCAAAAGACAAGCTCTCAAATGAACTGCAACTTCCGAATGCATCTGCTGTACAAGGCCATTTAAGGGCATCCTATCTGATCCCCCACATTTGACCCCATTCATCAAGTTGTACAGTGTGGTTACCATGCAGTGAGCAGGGATGAGCAATGACAACTGTCAGAACTGTAAGAAAAAAAGCATATTTGGCCTGCACATTATATAGTTGTGAATGCAATAAAGGCACTTCCTCAAATGGGACTACCCCTGTATCATCCAATGGTGGAAAGAACAGAGCTGCAGACAGGGCACAGAGAGAAGGCAAGCCATTTCAAGGGGAAAGAATAGGAGAAAAAATATTCACTTGAGTATCTTTTTAGGAATAAAAAGGTGAATATGAAGGTGAATGTGAATATGACAACCAAATTAAGTTTATATAATTAATTTCTCCTGAGATACCACAGTAGTTTAACAGTAACCGAACTTTTAGAAACATATGTATCATCCAAAATGGTTTAATAAAGCTTAATACTGGGATGCCTGGGTGGCTCAGTGGTTGAGTGTCTGCCTTTGGCTGAGGGCGTGATCCTGGGGTCCTGGGATCGAGTCCCACATCGGGTTCCCTGCATGGAGCCTGCTTCTTCCTCTGCTTGTATCTCTGCCTCTCTCTCTCTCTCTCTCTCTCTGTGTGTGTGTGTCTCTCATGAATAAATAAAGTTTTTAAGAAAATAAAATAAAGCTTAACACTTACAACTCCTTAAATCCTTCAGGGGAAAAAAAACATATATATATATTAGAATATACAACAGAATTTGTGGTTGTGTAAATGGTCCTTAAAACCGTGTAAAGGAGATTATTACAGTCCATTTTAACCAGTCAGAAGAATTTCTTAATTAAAATAAGATGAACTTACCTACAGAATTTCAGATGAGACTAAATCAGATGAGATGTTTTTCTGCTGTTTTCCATATTCCATGCTTTAATTAAGCGATTTGCTGTGAACTACCGAGCAAAAGGACAGAAAAAGAATACATCTAAGTCACAACTCAACAACATTGAGCAACATGACATCTAAAATCAATGTTCTCTATACCCAGCAAGCTGCTACAGAAGTAAGTTATTATACCTCAGCATCTCTTCATTTTTGGGAAAGCCTTGGTCCTCCCTTCTTCCTCCCTGCTCTCAAACCACCTTAGGTATCCAATCTGGAATTTATAATTTGGCCACTGTTGTGATAACAGGCTTTATTTTCGTGGCTGGAATTTACAACGACCGATTGACTTGAGTGAACCTTCTAGTCTAGGAGAAAGAAACGTTTTAGACTCTTATCTCTCAATAAATAGCTCCCTCCTCCAGACTGATACCAGCTCAGATGTGCTTTTCATCAGGCATCAACACTTTCTGGGAGCACAAAATCACCTCCCTACATCCTAAGACACCTGGGGAAGGCGGAAACACAAACTTACTCCCAGTTGTTGAAGACTGCAAACTCGGCTCTCACTTCACCTCTGAGCACAGAAAAAAAAAAAAGATACGGTTTGGTCATCTGTTCCTTGCTACTAGCTTTTCCTGACCAAGGAGCCAGGTCCTTAAACGCTGGCATTATGCGCACAATACGGGCGGGGGGGGGGGGAGGGGGGACAAAAAAACCAAAAACCCATCTCTGCCCTGCAAATCTCCCTCCCAGGCCAACAGTGAGGAGTGGAAGAGAAGGAAACACGGAATGCAACGCGTGCTTGTCACTGCTGGCATCATTCCTCGCTGCTTGGAAAAGTGAGGCTCCACTGCACCTTTCGGATTTCTCTTAAAATGCCTGTATGCCCGTTAAGTCCGCCTCCTCCAAATCGTGCAGCCCTAGCTCCTCGGGGTTCCCTTTCCCTCCGCCTAATTCCCCGTTCTCCTCCTCGGGCGCATATTGCTCACGGTCCCTCCCCTACGAGAAGAGCCCTCCCCCAGGGGCCTCCCAGGCCCTCTCCCCACCGCCTCGGGGCTGCGTCCCCGCCCGGGCCTGCTGGGAAAGCCGCGGAACCCGAGCCCCTGCCCCCGGCCTCCCCCCGTGTCGCGGCCAACGCGCCCCGGAGCGGGTCCCCGGGCGGGTCCCCGGGCGGGTCCCGGAGCGGGAGCGGGGGCGGCCCGGGGCGACGGGGCTCCGGGGCCGCGCCCTCCGGCCGAGCGCGCAGCAGGACAGCGAGCTCCCCGCAGCCGCGCCCGGGCCCCCCCGCGGCCCCGCGCCCCTCCGCGCCGCCCGGGGCCCCGCCGAGCCCCTCCCGGCGCGCTCACCGCGGGGCCGGAGCCCCGGGCGCGGCTGCTCCGGGAGAGGGCCCGCCCGCCCCGGCCTCGCCGGCCTCGCCGGCCTCGCCGCGCCGCCAGCGGAGGAGCGAGCCCCGGGGCCACGCCCGCCAGCGCGCCCCGCGGTCTCCGGGGCTATCGGGCCGCCCCCGGCCGCCCGGCCTCGCTCACCTCCCGCGCGCCGCACGGAGCCGCCCCCACGCCCCGGGCTGGCGGCCGCCGCTGCCGCCCCGCGCGCGCTCGCGGCCTCCCGCAGCCGCACGCACGGCCGGGCGCGCGCAGACCACGCGGGAGCCCCTCGCACGCTCGCTCGCTCGCTCGCACGCACGCACGCACGCACGCGCGGGCCCCGAGCGCCGAGGGCGCGACCCCCCCGCCGCCCGCCCGCCCGCCGCCCGCCGTCGGGGCGCGCCCGCGCCGCCTCCTCGCCGCCGCCCCGCGTTCCCGCCGCGGGGCCCTCAGGTACGCGTTTCACCTCAGAGGCCCGCGGGGCTGCGGCCAGGATTCTGCCCGGTTTACCAGCGGCGGGGACGCCTGGCGTCGAGGCGGCCCCGAGGGGACTCGCTGGTTCCAGGCCGCCAGGAGCTGTGAGGTGGAGAAGAAACCTCGGCAAGTTCTTCAATCGCAGAAGGAAGGTGCGTTCTCCTAGAATCCACGGAGGACGAGGGGGGTGGGGCGAGGTGGGACGCGGCAGGTTTCCGTGGACTGGTGTCCGGCCAGGAATCTCCCGGAAGGCGCCTGCTTTCGGGGAATCCATCTGGAAACTCTTAAAAAATATATATATATATATATTTTTAAAGATTTTATTCATCCATTCACACACACACACACACACACACAGAGGCAGAGACACAAGCAGGCTCCACGCAGGGAGCCCCGCGCGGGACTCGATCCCAGGGCCCCAGGATCACGCCCTGGGCCGAAGGCGGCGCTAAACCGCTGGGCCACCCGGAAACTCTTCTTTGGAGAATTCACAGAAAGTCTGTCCTACCCGGAGTCGGTCACTAAGTGGGAGAAGCGGTGAGGCTTCTTTAGGCGTAGGGAGCTGGGTGTTGCTGTATGGGTTCTGGTCCCGCTGGTCTTTGGGTGGAGGAGGTTGAATTAATCCAGAAATAATATTTCCTCTCCTCCCCCAGCACCGCTGGCACAGTGCCATCTGAAAACAGCTGCCCATTCTGGCCCCTCCGCTGTGGGACTGCGAACAGCTTGGCTCCAGCATCACCACGTGGGAAGTTGGAAGAATAGTTCAGGGAGCACCCAAGTACTCAACTCCCAGGTTGAGTAAGTGTTAACAGTTTGCCATACTTGCCTGGTCTCTCTCCGAAATATTTCAGCCTGCATTTGCTACTAATAGACACACATCCCTCTGTGCAACCACATAAGGAGCCTAATCATGTCTAAGAAACTTAGTGATGCGATAACCTGATCTAGCCCATTTACAAATTTCTCTCAATTGTCAAAAGGCGTCTTATATATTGCTTTTGTTGAAAGGTATTCCAATGAAGATGCATGCATTGCGTTTGTTATGCTCATCTCTCTCTCTCTCTCTCTTTCTCTCTCTTTTTATTTACTTATTCATGAAAGACAGATAGAGAGGCAGAGACACAGGCAGAGGGAGAAGCAGGATCCATGCAGGGAGCGCAATGTGGGACTCAATCCCAGAACTCCAGGATCACACCCTGGGCTGAAGGCAGCACTAGACTGCTGAGCCACCCAGGCTGCCCCATCCTTTTTTTTTTTTAGATTTTATTTATTTATTCATGAGAGACACAGAGAGGGAGAGAGAGAGGCACAGACACAGGCAGAGGGAGAAGCAGGCTCCATGCAGGGAGCATGATGTGGGACTCTCTCCGGGTCTCCAGGATCAGGCCCTGTGCTGAAGGCAGTGCTAAACCGCTGAGCCACCCAGGCTGCCCTGCTCATCTCTTATATGCAGAATAACCCCCCCCCACACACACACACATCGTGTATTTTGTTTTCATGGCATTAACTTTTTGGAGAGTCTAAGCCAGTTACCTGGCAGAGGTAACTGCTATCTCCATTTGACCTTTTTTTCCTCCTGATATCATTTGACCTTTTCTCTAGTTCCCACATTTACTATAAGTTAGAAGGAAGATCAAGAGGTCTGACAGATGTCAAAAATCCTTCAAACTTTAGGAGGTGGCCTTCCTATTGTTTCCCATCAGGAAGAACATAGTATTAAATAGTAAACATAAAATATTAATTTTTAAAGATATGATATTAGGTTGCCCCAGCGTCAATAACTGAAATCTGAATTGTCCTCCAGATTTCTCTATATAGTTTATTAGAAAGTCTACTTTCCCTTTTGTGGCTAATAAGTCATCTAGAGGGTGGAGACTTTGGAACTCTTTGTAGGAGAAAATCTTAGATTCCTGCAAGGAGAACACAGGTTAAAAAATCCATTCACTTGGATGGGTAAAGTAATCCCCTGGTTCATTCTAGTACCTACTACCTCAGATCACCTTGTGATAGATGCTTCATTGAATTAAATGGACCACCTTAGGGTTCCCATGGTTAATTCTGTAAAAGCAGTGATGCTTTCTACAGGTCTTGTGATGTAAGCTTTAAGAAGATTTCATAAAATCCAGGAGTGTCCTATATTTAGTATCCTACCAGCTTCGTTCTAATAACAGAAACAAATCAAGAGTGTGTAATGCTGTGTGTAATCTCTGCCTGTGGTCTTCTGGTCTCTGCCTCATGTACACATCTATGGATGTGAGCTCATTGGTTTTAAGCTCATAAACTGTGCTGGGCAGGGGCTATGTCAAGTTTACTCTATATAACAATGACTACCTCAACTTCCACAAGAGAACTCTCAAAAGGCATCATCTAATGCACAGACAAATGGAAAGTTCTAAACAGATAGCCTGTATCCCCATTTCTCAAAAGAGGACAGTTTTTAGTAAGTTAGTCTAAGTCAGTGGGTTGTATCAGTGACTTTCTTTTTCTTTTTTTTTTTTTAAGATTTTATTTATTTATTCATGGGAGATACAGAGAGAGAGAGAAGCAGAGACACAGGCAGAGGGAGAAGCAGGCTCCATGCAGGGAGCCTGACGTGGGACTCGATCCTGGGTCTACCAGGATCAGGCCCTGGGCTGAAGGCGGCGCTAAACCGCTGAGCCGCCCGGGCTGCCCTGTATCAGTGACTTTCATTTGCATCAGCAAATGAGTGTCTGCTCTTGCCCCTAACAGCTGATCTGAATTTCATTAGAGTCCGCATACTGAGAGTCCCAAGACCAGAAGCTGCGAGGCGGAAGCAAGCCTTGCAAGTTATGTAGCATCACTTTTGTCACATTCTGTTGGTCAAAACAAGTGTAAGACTATTCAAGATACAAGTGAAGGGGATCAGACAAGGGGGATCGCCCGGAGCAGAGACCCACTGTGGGAGAGGAGGGAAATACTGGGGAAGGAGCTACAACACTGCTCTAG
This sequence comes from Canis lupus familiaris, assembly GCF_011100685.1. Taxonomy (NCBI): domain Eukaryota; kingdom Metazoa; phylum Chordata; class Mammalia; order Carnivora; family Canidae; genus Canis; species Canis lupus. The sequence continues at coordinate 27,330,211 of NC_049255.1, forward strand.
GCCAAATGCAAATTCAGATGTGTAGTATTGATTGTATTAGTCCTTTGCTCAAAATCTTGTGGGTCTGGGTCATTTATTTAACTTTGAGCCTAGCCATAACTGCCTGTCCCCAATTGTGACCCACACATTTGCATCGACTGTAAATATGGCCTACTGTTTCTTTTTGTTTACAGGTTCCTTGGTTCAACTGTTGCTTCCTTATCTAACTGCTGCTTTCCTTTGTCTGCAAAAGGGAAAGAATAGAATGAAATATGCATTTAAAAATCATTTGTATACTCTGGTTTCTCTTCAGACCGCATAAATCTTTCGCCCTTAAAAATCATTTGTAGAGCACCTGGGTGGCTCAATTAAAAGTCCGCCATTAGCTCAGGTCATGATCCCAGGGTCCTGGAATTGAGCCCCAAGTAGGGTGCTCTGCTCAGCTCTGCCTGCTTGTGCACGTACATGCACTCGCTCTCTGTCAAATAAATAAAATCGTAAAAAAAAAAAATCACTTGTGATAATTTGAAGGTTCTCTGAAAACAATATAGGTGAGTATAGGTGTTAAAATGGATGTACAACAAAACTATAATAGTTAATAAACTATAATAGAAACTATAATAGAGGGCAGCCTGGGTGGCTCAGCGGCTTAGCACTGCCTTCAGCCCAGGGACCCGGGATTGAGTCCCATGTCGGGCTGCCTGCATGGAGACTGCTTCTTCCTCTGCCTGTGTCTCTGCCTCTCTCTCTCTCTCTGTATCTCTCATGAATAAATAAATAAAATCTTAAAAAAAAAAAAAGAAAGAAACTGTAATAGATAATAGTGGACGTTCAGGCTGAGTGAATATTCATGTCCAAATCATTGTTGTGATTCTTTCCTGATTCCAGCCTTGGCAGGTAGCTGTGCCCTTTGCAAAGGCTAAACTGATAGCTGCTGGCTAATGCCTTTATCACAGCCATTCTTCACCCCACCTTTGGCTGACAGTTTACCTCACTGAGTAAAGGAAATCCATTGATAACATAACTCAGCAGGCCCCATTGCAAATAGGTTAATCTATGGGAGGGAAAAAAAGACTTCTGTATTTGGAAGGATGCTTTAGGACATTGATATAATATCCTACAAATTCTGTATTTTTATTTTAGAAAGTTACAGTCCAATACTTTTTTAAAGGTTTTTTATTTTTTTTAAAGATTTTATTTATTTATTCATGAGAGACACAGAGAGAGAGAGAGAGGCAGAGACACAGGCAGAGGGAGAAGCAGGGTCCATGCAGGAAGCCCAATGCAGACCTCAATCCCCGGACCCCAGAATCACGCCCTGGGCCGAAGGCAGGTGCTCAACCGCTGAGCCACCCAGGCATCCCAAGATTTTTGATTTTTAAGTAATCTTTACACCCAACATGGGTATAGATCCCTGAGATCAAGAGTCACATGCTTTACTGAGCAACCAGGCACGCCCCCCCATACTTGTTTTTAAAATGTTTTGAATATCCCATGAATAACTAGTATGTACGCATGCTTGTAGCTGCCAAAATCTCTCTAGAGTGCAAAGCAGAGCCATGGACAGCCAGATTGGGATAAGAAATCCTCCTAAATTAAGTGAGTGAGAAGAAAAGGTCTTAAACTTTTAAGAGATATTTCCTCTGAGGCAGTCTCTTTGTTCATTGCGTAGCATTTAGCAACTTGTGATTCAGTTATCCATTGCAGTAGAGCAAACTGTCCCCTGTATTAAAAGTATACCTTTAATATTCTTCACAATTCTGAGAATTGGCTGGATGGTTCCTTTGTGGTTTTGTTTGGGCTTGCATAGTTATGTTCAGCCATAGTAGCAGGGATCAGCAAATTTTCTGTGAAGATCCAGATAATGCATATTTTAGGCTTTGTCTCTGTTGCATATTATTCTTTGTTAATTTTTATTTCATTTTTTTATAAACCTTTGAAAACCAAAAGCTATTCTTAGCTCAAGGGCCCACCATTAAAAACCGGCTAAAGGCCAGATTTGGCCCTTAAACTATAGACTTCCAAACCATGAATTGGAGAATCAGCTGAGCTGAAGGTCCAAAGTGGCCGCACGTGTCTGGCAGTTGGTGATGCTATCCACTGAGAGCCACGATTCTTCTGGAGAATCTTCCAGGAGGATTTTCTCATAGACAGGAGGATGTGGCCCCTCATCCTTCATAGGCTACATTCTCCATCCGTGGGCAGCATCTAAGCAAGTGCATGTGGAAGCTGTCAGATTTGTTAAAGCATAGGTTGGGGAACCAACAAGGTCACATAGGCCACGTTCTGTGGATCAGAGGAAACCCAGAGGCCAACTTGGATTCAAGAGCTGGGCAAATAGTCTCTCACTGTCTATGGTTGTTGCTGTAAATACTATGGCCACAGCTAGCTGAACTAAATGACCAACTTTTCCTGTGTGACCCACCAAGGGAGATGAAGGTCTGGTGGTGACCTTGACGCTAGACTGGCTCTGAGAACCTTATTCAGATCATTTCAAACTGAGTCATAAAGCTTTGAGTTAATGATCTCTGATGCTAGCTTATTGTCTTACTCTCTCCTTTGTCCATGCTGCATTTCTCTAGCTACTGTGTTTCCTGTAAGGTAGCAGGAAAGTCGAGAGATTTGATGAGATAGAAAGAATTCTTCACACTTTATAATGCCTATATATTTACCAGCCTGTTTCTGGTTCCTTGAACACTCACTCACTCTCCTCAGTTCTTGTTTAGAAGTGTCCCTGCCTTGAGATTACCTCTCTCCCTGAGAAGTGACCATTCCCTCCCACCTTGCCTGGCTGTGCTATATCTTCAAAAGATAAGTATTGAATTTAGTAGAATAGTTTTATGAAGTTTCAAGTCAGATTACTGTCTTATTTCACAAAAGCAAAACAAATTTAGGAATCTAACATTACTATAAATTCTAAAACGAACAGCATGTATCAAAGAATTACATTTCTTACCCAGATATTGTCTAACCAATCAGATGGTTAAACTTCCTAGACGTTTTCCAAACATATAATCAAGAGTTAGGAAGCAGTCTACGTAATGATAAGTTTGAACTAGCAATCACCTTTAAAAACTTACTACATTTTAGCTTTAAATTTGTCTGCAGATGAAAATCGAAATGTAACAGTTTGTAATATATGCTGTGTGTGTTCCAAGGCAGAAGTGATTCTGGAGAGGGTTTCTAATCTACAGTAAATGCTGCTACTAATTGCTCAGTTGAATTTTTTAATATGTGTTTTCTCCCAAATCTCATTGTAACTCTGTCTTCTTCTACTTGATGGAAAGCTTTGACAATTTATTATGTTTAGAAGCAGCTGGGGTGTATTTCTAATTGATGATTTGTTATCTTATATTTCTTACTTGCCTGTCCACATTTTTCATTCTCTTCAGCATTTTCCTCCAGTGTCTCTTGTCTTACTGAACTAGATGGATGGTACTGCTTTTGTGCAAAGGCAGGCAGTATTTCAGTCTTTCCTCTATGTCCTTCCATCAGACTGTGGATACATGCGGGGCTGATACTAGATGACATGTATATGACACTTGAACATAAACAAAGTGTATTCACATATACTGTATCAGCTGATTGTTAATGCATTGGTCCTGTGGGATGGATGTTATCACTGCCTTTATTTGGCAGGTGAGGAAACTGGTGAATGGATGTCCCAGAGTATCTCAAATTTAACATGTCCAAGTCAACTTTATACAATCTTTCTATTCTCCAGATACCTGATTTGGTTAAAAGCAGCCCCATTTATCAGTCACCCAAGTTCGGCCTTCAGTTCTTCCTTTTTCTTCCTTAACTTTACAGGCCCAGTCAGTCACCAAGATCCTGTGGATTCTCTCTCTCTCAGATCCCTGCCCTTCTGACCCATTACCTGCTCCCTAGAAAGCTTCATCTCGCACCTGGGTTTGTGTCTGACTCTCTATTGGCTCCTCTGACTTTCAGGTTGCCTATCTGGTCTTTCACATTACCACAAGAGTGGTCTTCCTCAAACTCAAATCTTTTGACGCACTCTTCTTTTCAATTGGTCAGTGCTTCCCTACAGGTCCTAATCCAAAGGAGTACAAAGCTCTTCACAGTCAACATCAGCCTACCAGTTCCTGCTGTTCTGGTTTCTACTCTGGGTGCATTCTCATGCATTTGTCTTTCCACCCACTGTACCCTCAGAATGTAGTTTCAGTCTCTGATTCCCTCCGCCCTATAAACTTACCTACCTAACTCACCCAAGACCTGTGTCTCCTATAATAGTGCTTCTCAAACTTGAAGGTACATGAGAATCACTGAGGGGTTGGGGGTATCATGTTAAAAGCAAATTCTGATTCAGTAGGCCCTTGGTTAAAGCATGAGGTTCTACATCTTAACAGACTGATTGGTGATAGGGCACTCCTAGTATGCTCAAGCAGAAGAGTCTAGAGCTGTAATGTCCAGTAGAACTTTCTGTAAAGATAAACATACTCTCTACTTTCTAATAGAGAAAGTACTATTGAGCACTTGAAATATAACTAATGAGACTGAAGAATTGAATTTTTAATTTTACTTAAATAACCACATGTAGCTAAGTGGCCACCATATTGAACAGTACAGATCTATATGAATCCCTTTTCATCCTTCAAAACTCATTTCAAACATGATTCAACCCCAGGACCACCTATTTTGTGGAGCCCAGTGCAAAATGAATATGTAGGGACCCTTGTTAAAAATTATTAAGAGTTTCAGGATAGCAACAGTAGAGCATTAACAAAGCTCGGTTCTAAGTGTGTGAATCCCATGCCCGTGAAGACTACCTTCCATGGACCAGGAAAAAACTAACAAAGGATGTGAACAGGTAATTTACTAAAAAGGAAATCTTCATGGTCAATAAATATTTGAAAAGATACATATTTTCATAGGAATAAAAAACAGTTCAAATTAAAGCCACAATGAGATAAACTTCCATACCTCCTCATTGGCAGAAATTTTGAAGTCTGGTAGTACCATATAATCACTGCTGATGAGGGTATAAACTGGTACAACCACTTGTCTAGCAAAGTTGAAGATGAATATGTCCTGCAAACCAGCAGCTCCACTCTTAGGTGTTCCTAGAGAAACTCTTGCACATGTGTACAAGAAGATATCTGCAAGAATGGTTATGACAGCTGTCTTTTAATGAAAGGAATTTGAAACAAACTAAAAATACACAAATGGGAGACTGATAAATAAATGCAGTATTTTCTTAGGAAGAATTTTATGTAATAGCTAAAGTAGATGAATTAGAGCTAAATTTTTTATCTTGGATAAATTTTAAAAATATAATATTGATCAAAGAAAGCAAGTTCCAGAAAGGTGCTATTTATGAATATGTTTTACAGATAATGAATTATGAACATTATGAATATGTTTTACAGAAAGCCATAGCTATATATTGTTTGTAAATATACATATATGGTGAACATATATAACCAAAGCACAAAAGTAATAAATGCCAAAATCAGCTCAGTGATTACTTCTTGGGATAGGATAAAGGGGCAGAGACTAGGGTTCCCAGAGCACTTCACTGGATCCACAATGATTTATTTCTTAAAAAAATAATGATTAAAAAAAAATGATTTCACTGAGACACACACACACACACACACACAAAGGAAACAATGCAAGTACTAGAAGAAAGTAATGGATGAATTGTTTTATAAGAGAAGGAAAACTGCACAGTGTGACTCCAAGTTAAGCAATAAAACATTGACAAGTGCATCTATATAAACAATTTCAAAAACATTTTTTCATGAGAAAAAGCCTCAAGAAAAGTTTAAAAAGATTACAACTTGGAGAAAATACTTGTATATGATTAAAGGGCTAATTTTTTTTCTCAGTATTTCATTCTGAACATTGTCAAACATACAGCAAATTTGAAAAAAATATATAGGGAGCATCCATATATCCAGTCATTTTTTTACTTTTCTTTTTTTTTCTTAAAGATTTTATTCATCTATTCATGAGAGACACAGAGAGAGAATGGCAGCTGGAGAAGCAGGCTCCATGCAGGGAGCCCAATGTAGAACTTGATCCCAGGACTCCAGGATCACGCCCTGAGCTGAATGCAAATGCTCAACTGCTGAGCCACCCAGGCGTCCCTCCACTCATTTTCTTCCATGCATTTCAGAGTAAATTGCAAACATCAGTATACTGCTTTTAAGTACCTGTGCCTGTTTATCATTAATCAGAGTTCAGTATTTGTTTACAGGTGTCTCCAGATATAAAATTTTAATGCAATGAATGCACAAAACTTAAGTGTATATTCACTGATTTTTGACGTGCATACACCTGTGTAATTCAATCTCCTATCCAGAAAGCTAATAATAGTAATATATAAAGAGCTCCTAAAAGTTGAGAAGACAAATACCAACAGCACAATGAGGAAGTGATTAAAAATGCGAACAGACAGTTCCACGAAAAAAAGAAAAACAGCCAGCCTTTCCGTAATAAGGGAAATATTTGGCAATAAACAATCAGAAAAGGAAATTAACAGTTCCATTTACAACAGCATCAAAAAGAATAAAGTACTTATGAATTAGCCAAGGAGGTGAAAGACTCCTACAGTGGAAACTATAAAACATTGCTCAAAGAAATGAAAGAATACATAAATGGAAAGATATTCTGGGGGTGCCTGGGTGGCTCAGTCAGTTAAGTGTCCAATCTTGGTTTCAGCTCAGGTCATGATCTCAGGGTCCCGAAATCAAGCCCCATGCCAGCCTCCATACTTAGCTCAGAGTCTGTTTGTCCCTCTTCCCTCTGCTCCTCACCACCCCCCAACCCTCTCAAAAATAAATAAAATCTGAAAAAAGAAAAAAAGATATTCTGTATTCATGGAATGAAAGACTTATTATTGATAAGATGTCAGTATTACCCAAAGTGATCTACAGATTCAGTGCAATCCCTATCAGAATTCAAACAGCATTTTTTTCAGAAATAGAAATATCCATTTTAAAATTTCATGGGACCCCCAAATAGCCAAAATAATCTTGAAAAAGGGGAACAAGGTTGTAGATCTCATGTTTCCTGATTTAAAAATTTATTACAAAGCTATAGTAATTAAAACAGTGTGGTATTGGCAGTAAGGCCAATGGAACAGACCAGAAAGCCCAGAAATAACCTGTTATATATATGTTTGAATGACTTCTTCAAGGGTACCAGTATCATTCATGATAAAAGTACAGTCTTTTCAGCAAATGGTGCTGAGGAAAACTGATATCCATGTCCAAAAGAATGAAGTTGGATGCTGACCTAACATCATACACAAAAGTTAACTAAAAATGGACCAAAGACTTAACACATAGAAGCTAAAACCATGAAACTCATAGAAGAAAACATAGAGGAAAATCTTCATGACATTGAGGTCGTGCTCCAAAATTCATTGCTTATAGAAAGGCAAAATGTATAACCACAAGGGGGTGGGGAGATTTGACAATGTTACCTTTGACCCAATAATCTCACTTCTAGGAATGTCTCCCAAAAATATACTGGCAAAAATATGAAATTATAGACACAAACCTGTTAAACTGTAAACCACACAAATCCCAATGATAGGGAACTGGTTTAATAAATTTTGGTGCATCTAAGTGGTAGAGAACTATGCAGCTCTAGAAAGGAATGAGAAATATCTTGATATATTGGTATACAACAATCTCCAGGCTATATTGTTAAGTGAAATAAAGCAAAATGCAAGAGAGTGTTTGTACATTACTTTTTGTATGAGAAATGGTGAGAAAATATTGGTATGGTGGGAAAACATTTTTCCAAAATAACAATGAAACAATATATCAATAAATAAAAATGGTTTCCTATATTGGGAGAGACAGTGCAGGATAAAAGGGTAAAGATAAAAGAAAAAGTTCTGTGGGTACATCTTGTTATATAGTTTTGGCTTCTGAACCATAGAAATGGTTTATATAGTTAGAAAATGGGAAAAATAAATCCTTAAAGTTGAAAACGAATGGAAAAAAATGAACATAACCATATATAAATTTGGTATGATACCTATGTAGATAAATAATTACTTCACATTAAAATATAGTATACCTTTAATAGGATGTATTCTAAAGAAAAAAGAACTGAAGTAATTTTATACTCCATTTGGTTGTCTTACTTGTAGTAAAAATAGTGACATGGGATCCCTGGGTGGCGCAGCGGTTTAGCGCCTGTCTTTGGCCCAGGGCACGATCCTGGAGACCCGGGATCGAATCCCACATCGGGCTCCCGGTGCATGGAGCCTGCTCCTCCCTCTGCCTGTGTCTCTGCCTCTCTCTCTCTCTCTCTCTCTCTCTCTCTCTCTCTGTGTGACTATCGTAAATAAATAAAAAATTAAAAAAAAATAGTGACACGACATAGGAGGAAAAGGTAGATAAATAATTGTGTTAATACCATGCAAATTTGAGATTTTCACTATAAGAGAAAAGATACAAGTATAAAATTTTAGAAGAAAAAACAGTAGTGACTGTGATGAACTGAAACATCAAATATGTATAAATCTGTTCATTATGATTTTTAAAGGACACATTAGTTACCATTGAAGGTTGCCAGATTGCTATGTAATCTCATTTTTTTTTTAAAGTTTTCTTTTTTAAAAGATTGACCCTTAAGTAATCTCTACACCCAATGTGCGGCTCAAACTCACACCCTGAGATCAAGAGTCACACATCCCACTGACTGAGCCCTCCAGGTACCCTGAGAAAAGTTTTTTTGTAGATGAGTGCCAGCTAATGAATTAAAGAAGAAATGATAGGATATATCATCACTATTTTGCAACCTATAATTATGTTAACTATCACCTAAGGTTACTAAAAATATTAGATAAAATGTTGATAGGGAACATTACAATGGAGAAAACTGGTTGATACCACCAGAGCCCAATGATCAATTTTAGCAACAATAAAACTAGGACAATAATGTGTGCTTTGTGTTGTGATGTAATTGGAAGTATACAAAACCATCAGTTAAGTATTCTTGCGTAAAACTAATTAGGCTTCTAACTTATTTTTAGGAAATGGCGGGGGGGTAGAGGGATAATTAGAGCAGTGACAGAAGGAACACCAATAGCTTAAAATACTTTTATCAGTAAAAGTAGAATGGAAATAAATGAATGTAATTTTCAATTCCAAACCTAGAAAGCAAACAGTAAAAGAAACCAAAGAAAGCAGGAAGAAGAAAATAATAAAGATCAAGAAGTAGAAATTAATATTGGAATAGGAAAAAATAACAGAAGTAGTAAATAAATCTTCAGGAAAATGAAACTAAATAGTTCTTAAGCAAAAAATAAATAGACACCCTACCAGCTAACTTAGGTTCAAGAGAAGAAACAAAGGGAGAAAATACACAAAACAAGAAATGACAAGGAAGATCTAAGCTTTGTAACAGTAGAAATTTTTTAAAGTTTAAGATTATGTGCAGCTTCATGCAAATGCACTTGGAAATCTAGTTATTGAAATAAATAATATCCTAGGAAATTTAAAATTTCTAGAACTGTCCCTAATAGAGATAAAAGTTTAAACAAATCAGTTTTCATGGCAGGTGCTCACTTCGGCAGCACATATACAGTTTTCATGGCAGGAACAGAGAACAGCCTATGCAGCAGAAATTTCTGAAACCAACATGGAGTATATTCAATGAATATTGTTAACTTTTCAAAAAGGAAGTTTAAAAATTTTTAAATTCCTACATTTTTGTAGGAATGGGAGAAATAAGATGACATATATGTTCGCATATTATTGTTTTTTTAGAGAGAGCACACATGGGCGGTGGGGGGCGGGAGGCAGGAAAGGAAAAGGGAAAGAGAATCCAGGCAGGGGAGCCCAGCATGGGGCTTGATCTCATGAGCCTAAGATCATGACCTGAGCCAAAATTAACATCAAATGCTTAACCAACTGAGCCATCCAGGCACCCCTGTATGTGCATATTATCTTAAAAAGAAATAAAAGGATAAACCAGAAACTATTGAAAATGTTGAAATAGTATGACTTCTCTAAGCTTACTTCTTTATATAGTTTTGACTTTTGAACCATGTAAATGTTTTGCATATTAAATCAATAAAAATTTTAAAAAACGCTAATATTGAACACAGCTACAAACTAACCTCACTACTGAAACTATCACACTGATACTATAATCACTCAGAAAAAAAGAATTAATTCAATTTACTTTTGAGAATAGTACTCCCTTAACAGAATGTATTTTAAGTACAAAAAAGAATTGCAAATAATGACATTTTCTTCATAGGTTTGTTTTTTATAATGCTATCTATCAGTAAAGAAATTCTGAAGTTATTTTGTATATGTTGAGAAAATTATTGGAAACCAGGAGGTTTTTCCTCACTACAGGGGAAGAGAGATACCAACTGGAATAAGAGGAGGTTAGAAAGGATCATGTTATTTTGAAATTAGATTTGATTTAAATTGGAGGTATCAGTATTAACTCATCCTTCTTTAAAATTTATTTCTTAGAAGCCTAGAAACAATAACATTCTAATAACACTGGGCATACCTTGTACACAGATGCTGATTTCTAAAGATGTTATTTATTTATTCATGAGAGACACAGAAAGAGAGGAAGAGACATAGGCAGAGGGAGAAGCAGGCTCCCTGGGGGGAGCCTGATGTGAGACTCCTGGGATCACGACCTGATCCAAAGGCAGACGCACAACCACTGAGCCACCCAGGCATCCCCAGATGCTGATTTCTAAATACTATTTTCCACTGAAAGGAACCCAGGTTCTTTGGGGAAATGGCTTATTTTAAGCCTGGAATACAGGAAATGCACAGTAAGTTGGAAACATCTTGTGCACAAAACTGAGGAAGTGCTCAAAATTAATGGGGACATATCAAAAAGATACAGGAATTAGCCTAAAGTTTTTCTTGCTGCCCAAATTTGTGATAAATTTAACATCAAAAAGAACAATGGTGATAATGGATTATATCATTTTGAGTCAGAAAAGAGCCCATTAATCCATAGTGACACTCAAAATAAAGGGGGTGGTGGAGGTGAGTTTTCTTCTTTCAAAGCTGCCAGCTAATAAAGGTAGAAAAAAATTACAGAATTAGAAAAATCACCATTTGTAAACACTATTGTAATAATTCAGGCAAAGATCATCAAAGGATGCTAAAATAGATGGGTGGAAAACTTTTGAGGATTATTGGGCAGTGGGATGTGCACACATTAGCATGTTATCACCCTGCAGATTGCAATATAATACACACCCACAATGTATTGAAATTGTACCCCCATGTTTGTAAACTTTCAGTGGCTCAGGAATAGGGGAAGCTCTTTTATAAGATCTTCAACAGTAATCCTCAGGAATAGGAGACTTTCCTGTGTGTGTTGTTTTGGAATGCTCCTCACGTCTAGAGACACAAAAGTATTGTTCCCGAGAGAAACTGAGCCTACCAGGATGGAGATGTTTAGGTTGAGAAGCCAAGACAAATATTTTACTTTGTAATGTAAAACTGGTTTGTCTTGCCAAAGAGTGGTATTTTAGCAAAGCCAAGATCATGCAGACTTGTGTCTTCCACAGGAGAAAGGATCATTTTCCATATTTGGATTTATTCTGTTTGGTTTTTATTGCTGGAAATATGTATGTATGTGTTCTTCTTTGTGGACTAACAGGGAATTAGGAGCAGAACCTCTACAGCTGCCGGAAAGATAAGCATACCTAATCTACCTCTGGGACTTTGAAGAAGTGACCTGGACTGAGTCCAGTTTAGCACAGACTAGATTGTGGATATGCCCCCTCAGATTCTATAACCTGGAATGTCCTGATGTTGGCTGCCATCGTGTCACAATTAATCCTGAGGGATATGAGAGGTGGAGCTTAGAATAACCATAGCCCTGTTTGAGTGGTGATTCTTTTGACGGGAAACAATTGTACTGGCAATCATCCACATAACTAATCATTGTAAATTATTGGGGTGCAAAATTTAAGGATGACAGGAACTAGAGAGAATTTTTTCTCTTTTGAGTCCTTGCTGGGAATATGATGTGGACCTTGAGATATCAAAATAGATGGGGGCCAAACAAAGAGACTGTTAACACAGGGTCCTGTTGAGGGTGGCATCTTTGACAGAAGCCATTTCTAACGGCATTGAGAAGTTACTGCCTGCCCTAAATTTCCCTGCCAATGTATCCCAGCTATGAGGGCGGGGGGTGGGGGTGGCTTAGGAAAGGGCTTGTCCCATCTAGTAGTCAGTGGTAAAGGCCAAAATGCTGCCTGTCTTCTGTAGGACTAAGGAATGATAATAAGGATGTCCCAAGTTAGCAAAGATACACAATGCTTTCCAAAGGGGGCATAACTTCTGTTTAAATCATCAATTAATGGAGTGTGTACCCATTATTCATTGGTTCTTTCTTTTCCTTATAATAAATTCACAATCTCCTATCAATAGGGGAAATCCCAATGATTTTGAAAAATCAATGTTTTTTGGTAAGTTTGCCAAATGAAGATCTTGGACTCCTCAGCCTCCATATTTGCATCAGCCAATTCTTATGATAAATCTCTGTCTCTATAAATATATGTATACAAGTAGGTAAGTAGGTAGATTTTTTTTTAAGTAAGACTACTTTTTTAAAAGATTTTATTTATTCGTTCATGAGAGACACAGAGAGAGCAGAGACACAGGCAGAGAGAGAAGCAAGCTCCATGCAGGGAGCTCGATGTGGGACTCGATCCTGGGACTCCAGGATCACGTCCTGGACCAAAGGCAGGTACTCAACCGCTGAGCCACCCTTGCATCCCAGTAAATAGATTTACAGTATATACATTTATTGTTTCCCTTTCTCTGGAGATCTCAAACTAAAACACTAGATAATGAATACATAAGATACTTGGTCAAGGAGAACATTAGATGGCATACATTTACATCAGCCTCATTCTTTTAAATGCTCTATTATATCCCTTGTTCTATGGTATGTTTAACCATTTCCTTTTTGATAGGTACATAAGTTCTTACTGTGTTCTATTCTCAGAATAATTGTATGCAACATTCTGGCAAAGTAGGTTGCTTCCATTATAGATTGAGTATTGCTGAGTCAGTCGTGGCCAAAGGGTGAAACACATGAGAAGAAAATGGAAGTACTTTCCACAGTGAGGATTTGTTCATCCTGTATCACAGACCTTAGGACAATTGCTCCCCTTCTTATGGCTTTGTGACCTATTTTTCCAAGTAAGGACATTTTTTAAAAAGCAAAACAAAACAACTTTCTATTACCATCATCATTTTAAAAAACAGGCTATTTTAGGGGTGCTGGGTAGCTCAGCCAGTTGAGCATCCAACTCCTCATTTTGGCTCAGGTCATTATCTGAGTCATGAGATCGAGCCCTGAGTCAGGCTCCATGTTCAGCATGGAGTCTGCTTGAGATTCTTTCTCCCTCTGCTGTACCGCCAGATAAATAAATAAATCTTAAAGAAATAATTAAAAAACAAACACCCCAGGATATTTTAACTTGAAAGCATAGAGACAACCTCAATTTAATGGATGGGTGAATTGAATCAATTCAATTTTATTCAAAATTCACTGCAGTGTCTTTATTCTCTCTTTGTAGTCAGCAGGTGAATACTTTGTCACTCACCTGTTTCGGTCTCCATATGCATCAGAAGCAACTGCCTTAATATTATTCTGACTTCTAGATTAATGAAGAATTTGGAAGATAAAGTGAGAAAGTTCCTGCCTTCAGACAAATGGAGAGATTGCAACCTAAGAAAAGATGGTTAAGGATGTTTCCTTGGACTCTGACCTAGGCAGTGCTTCTAGGATGAGTTGGAGAGAATTCAAACTGGGTTCTTGAGGTCTCAACCAAAAGGAGGCATGGCATGGAAAGATGAGCGTGAAGTTGCCCAAAGAGATTGAAACCCATTGGGAAAATGCTGTGACCCAGTATGCTGTGCAATGGTACCACAATTATAGAGACCAAAACAAGTTATTTAGAGATAATACCTGAATCTATTATGTCATCTTTATGCTGCTTTCTTTAACACATTTCCCTTCTATATGAAAAAATTGTGAGAATATAAAGTTCATATGAAGTGAAAAGACTGGTTGTCTTTTGAAATAAAAAAAACCCATTTTTGGTAGTCATAGCAGCTGTCCAATTTCAAAGACAAGGAGAAGAAGAGGGAGAAATGTTGGCCCAGCAGAAAAGTGAGTGTGAAGAACAGAAGGATGGAGAGTACTTTCCATGGTTAGAAAGGCCCTGGAGATGGGGCACCTGGCCAGTTCAGTAGGTAGTGCATGCGGTTCTTGATCTTGGGGGTGTGAGTTTGAGCCCCACATTGGGCATAGAGATTACTTAAACTCATTAAGAAAGAAGGAAAGGAAGCCTCTGGAGCATTCTAAGTCAGGAACATCAGTTCAACCAGTACTGTGGTTCTCCCCGCCACAATAATCATACTTGAAGCCGTGAGGTATAGAGTGAGATCCCAGCTGAAGATCTGTGACTTACGATCAATTCTTCCACTCTCAGGGAAAAACCTTGGACGAACCAAATGGTCTTGCTGGTCTTTCATTTACTCTATAAAATCCATATGAAAAAAAAAAAAAAGAAAAGAAAATCCATATGAGAAGATTGCCTTGTGTGACAAGAGGCTAAGTTTAAAGCCCATGGAAATTAGAAGGTATTATACAAACAAATTATAAGAGTTACAAAAACCAGAAAGATGAGGGGAGTAGTTGGAATGGGCCAAAGCTAGGTCACATGGGGACTTTGTGCAGATTAGAAAAAGAGCCCCCTTTGGTAGACACAGCTCAGTGCCAGGACTCATAGCTGGGTTAGTGGAACTTGGGCTGGATTGTAGCCCTACTATTTATCCTGAGTTGCATGTGAACTATCTGCAAAACTGCATGTTGGCAGACCCAGTGTTCAGGACCATTTATTCTGGGCCTCAAGTTCAAGGGAGTCCAATTTTTTTTACTTCTATTTAGTGGAAATATGTGCAAAGAATTAGGATGAAGCTCTATCACAATGATGATTCTAAATGATATTCATCTAGCTAAATCCAAGGGGTAAGCAGTCTCAGTCTTAAGCTGCTTGGGCCTTCCTGAGACTTCTGTAAAGCCTAATTATTTAATAACCTTAAAAAAATTCAGTGACATTCAGTTTCAATTAAGATCATTGGTTAAGGGGCACCTGGTGGCTCAGTAGTTGAGCATCTGCCTTTGGCTTAGGTTGTGATCACAGGGTTCTGGGATTGAGTCCTGCATTGGGCTCTCTGTGGGGAGCCTAGCCCACTTCTCCCCCTAGGTCTCTGCCTTTCTGTGTCTCTCATGAACAAATAAATAAAATCTTTTAAAAAATTATCATTGGTTAATTGGTTAAGTAGCTGCATCAGCAATATTTAGATGTAGGATAAATAAAATAATAATTGCATGTAGACACATAACCAATATGTGGTCTTCACCTTTGGACAGCATCTCATTTTGCCCTGTTTGAAACGAGCCTCAAAACTGCTCAGTACTTCATCTGCCTTCTACCCTCTCCATTAATGGCTCATTTTATCCATTATGCTGGCCTGATTTCCTTCTGTTAAACACATCAAATTCACCCAAAGGATACAAAAATACTGATTCAAAGTGGTACGTGTACCTTAATGTTTATAGCAGCATTATTAACAATAGCCAAATTATGGAAAGAGCCCAAATAAATGTCCATCAACTGATGAATGGATAAAAGACATATGGTATTATATATATAAAATGAAATATTAACCATCAGAAGGGATGAAATCTTGCCATTTGCAACAATGTGTATGGAGCTAGAGTGTATTATGCTAATTGAAGTAAATCAGAGAAAAGACAAGTACCATATAATTTCACTCATATGTGGAATTTAAGAAACAAAACAGATGAACCTAGAGAAAGGGGGAAAAAGAGAGAGGGAATCAAACCATAAAAGACTCTTAACTGTAGAACAAACTGAAGGTTGGTGGAGGGAAGTGGATGGAGGATGCACTAACTGGGTGATGGGTGTTAGGGAGAGCACTTTTGATGAACACTGGTTGTAATATGTAAGTGATGAATCATTAAATTCTACACCTGAAGTCAATTTTGCATATATGTTAACTAAGATTTAAATAAAAACTTGAAATAAACACACACACAACAAGTTCATCCTACCTTTGGATATTTGCACTTGGTGTTCCCTCTGCCTAGAATGCTTTTCTCCCAGATTTTTGCATGGCTCTGTTTTTTCAGCTCAAATGACCGCTCTCATCAGAGAAGCATCTGGATTAATCATGTTGCTTCTAAGCTGCACTTTTGTTTAATTTAACATCTCTGAACCTGAGATGCATTTAACTGTTGCTAGTGTCTTATGAATGTGATTAACTAGACATCAGGCATGGCTAAATTGTCATTGCTCGTCTGTACAGACGCAACTTTGGATGTTATTCTTGGAGGGCCTACCAGACATCAGTCTCTTCTTCACAATTTAGGCGATCAATCAGGGACACTAGATACCTACATATCTAAGGGGAAACTCAAATGCTATTCTGTAGATCAGGAAGATTTTTTTTTCTGAAGATTTATATTTTAGGTTCACAGCAAAATTGAAAGGAAAGTATAGAGACTTCCCATATATTTCCTGCCCCCACTGGTGCGCAGCCTTCCCCATTACCAATATCCCTTACCATCATGGTACATTTGTAGGAAGATTCTTTGTATTTGAAAATGGTTGAAGCAATGCCAACTTTCCTCACCAAAAATGACACAGCACAATTCATTCTCTGGAGGGCTTCTCCTTTTTTTTTTTTTTTTTTAATAAAACAAAAGTTCAATCATTTATTAAAAGTCGAATAAATAATGGTACTATTAACAGCTTGAGATTTAAATGATGACTTGTTTAATGTGGTGAATGTCATAGATGAAGTACATAATCCAGATTCCAACAGAAATGATTGTATAGGTTTTGAGGATGAAGAACGTAACATATCTGATAGCTTTAAAATTATTCCCTTCCATGTCATGTAGTTACGGTATTCATGGATGCCAGTTTCTATTAGAATTCATTTTTGTGGCTTGCTGTGCATATTGATCAGTGAACACTTGCTTTTTTTTACAAGCAAACATGACATTGGAAATCATTCACATGAGTTATTTTTTTTTAATTTATTTTTTATTGGTGTTCAATTTACCAACATACAGAATAACCCCCAGTGCCCATCACCCATTCACTCCCACCCCCCGCCCTCCTCCCCTTCTACCACCCCTAGTTCGTTTCCCAGAGTTAGCAGTCTTTACGTTCTGTCTCCCTTTCTGATATTTCCCACACATTTCTTCTTGGAGGGCTTCTCCTATGACAGAAGCCCACCTCAAGTAACTGTAACTGTATTTTTATACAATGTAAATTCATGCATGTATTTTAAGCTTCAAATTTGTTTTTAAAAATTATGTACCATAGATATTTATGAGTAATATGCATCTTCCCCAGAAGACTTTATCAAGACTATGATATGAAGAATTGAGATATTTATCTTCAAAATATTTGCTCTCCAAAGACAGAGAGGATTTATTGTTCTGTTCATCTTAAAAATGAAAAACTAGTACAACAATAAATTTTAAAAACTCAGTGACAGCTGACAGTAAATATTTTCTAGGATCTGCAACTTGTATTCTTCTGAAAATGAATCTCTTGGGGATTTAAACTTTCTCACTATTCACTATCCAAAGCTATTTCAAATAGCTGACCTTTCTCAAGTGGAGCCTGTAGCATAGTTTGTAAAGTATTTGCTTCTATTTTGTTTATATTGTTTATATTAAGTTCAGTAGCTAACCTCTCCATGTCCATTTAAACAAAATATTTCAGAAGCTCATACTACTCACATCTTCAGTTTACTGGAGAATCTAAATTTGCTTCTGAAAAAGTAACAGAACAGTGCTCAGCAAACATATCCTTTTTAAAACTCAGGATTCGGTTTGGGTTTTTGTTTTACATGGTTTTTATTGCTTCTAACCTCCCAGGTAGCAATTGTATGTCTCACAGTCTTGATTTTGTTTCAGAAAATAATGTTGAAGATGAAATAGAAAAGGTCTCTCTCTTCTTTCTTATTCTCAGGCTCAATCCATGCCAACATTTGATCACAATGGGAACACTCCTATTCTAACAACTTGCCCCCACTCTCTTTGCCCTTGTCATGCACTCAGAGCATCTGAATCAAAGCTAGGCCAATCAGAATCCTTCTGAGGACATTTGGAATGTAGACTAGAAATTCTAGGCTTATTTTGCCTCATTTTTGGAATATAAGAGATGGAATAGATATCAGGTATCGATGGATACTTTCCACCTTGGAACCAGGAAGTAGGCTAAACCAGTGTCTAATAAGGGAGGAGGAAAAAAGAACATATATAGATTGAAGCAGAGTTGAAGGGTGGCAGTGGCTCATCTTCCTGGCCTGGCTGTGTCTTACCCTTGGCCCATTTGAATCAGCTCTGCTTTTTTATGATAAATTATCTTTATAAAATTTCAGCTAGTAAGAAATGGTTCCTGCTACTTATAAGAGAAATGTTAACCAGTATGGTGCTTTCTACCTGAAACTTCAGAGGGAATTTCTCTTATTTTCTTGATTCTTTCTGTTAGACAGCTGTTGTAATAGCCACAAAAGGACTTTCCTCAGAGAATTTTTCTTACTTTTTAAAAAACCTCAGATTCACATAATTAATACCTTAATCTTTCTTCTTTCCTTGATAGAATAAATATTACATGTCTCTCTATGAAGGGAATGGAAACAGTTGCAGGAAAATCTGAAAAGGCCAGAATGATATGGTCCATATACATTCTCTAAAGCTCCCTTTAGGGATAAAACTCCTCAAAGAGGAGAAACACTTGGGAATAGAATCCAAATTTAGCAGGACACAGCAAAAACCAAAGAAAAAGAACATCCAGCTTAATACTGGAATGGAGGTAGGAGGGAACAGTTAAATTTCAAAATGTAAGCTTGCCATATTCTTGCCAGTTTTTCATTAGAAAAAACATTGAAACAAGAGAATCTAGAATTATAATGTTCTAATATAAGCTATCAATATTTAGGTAGAAAATTTTCTTCTAAAAAGTTATCAAAAACATCATTTTTTTTAAAGCTTAGGGAACCTACCTTAACATAAAAATTATGAAATAGAGATGGAGATCAAATTCCATCAAAGTTCAGGAATGAGAGGATAATATACCTATAGATGATGAAAACTTGCCCAGAAGACATTCTCATAAAGCAGATTAAAAAATATAATATCTCAAATCAACATAAAATAACATATTAAATGAAGGAACAAATCAATTTTATTTTATTTTTTTAATTTTTTTAAAATTTTTATTTGTTTATGATAGTCACACAGAGAGAGAGAGAGAGAGAGAGGCAGAGACACAGGCAGAGGGAGAAGCAGGCTCCATGCACCGGGAGCCCGACATGGGATTCGATCCCGGGCCTCCAGGATCGCGCCGTGGGCCAAAGGCGGGCGCCAAACCGCTGCGCCACCCAGGGATCCCACAAATCAACTTTATTGGAGTTGATAGAACTCAGAAAAGAATTAAAATTTTTAAGAAATGAACAAAATGAAAAGGCAACCTATTGAACAGGAGAGGATATTTGCAAATGACATATCCAATAAGGGATAAATATCCAAACTACATAAAGAATTGATACAACATATTTAACATAAAAAATCTGGTTAAAAAGTGAACAGAGAGCCTGAATAGTCATTTTTTCAAAGAAGACATACAGAGGGTGAACAGACACATGAAAAAATGCTCACCATCACTAATAATCAGGGAAATGCAAATCAAACCACAATCTGACCTCACACCAGTCAGCATGGCTAATATCAAAAAGACAAGGAATAACACGTATTGGCAAGGATGTGGAGAAAAAGGAACCCTTGTGGGGATCCCTGGGTGGCTCAGTGGTTTAGCACCTGCCTTTGGTGCTAAACCAGGGCCTGATCCTGGAGTCCTGGGATGGAGTCCCACATTGGGCTCCCTGCATGGAGCCTGCTTCTCCCTCTGCCTGTGTCTGTCTGTCTGTCTCTGTCTCTCTTTCTGTCTCTCATGAATAAATAAATAATAATAATAAAATTTAAAGGAACCCTTGTGCACTGTGGGTGGGAATGTAAATTGGTGCTGCTACTATGGAAAACTGTGGAATTTCCTCAAAGTTAAAAAGAAATACCACATAACTTAGTAATTTCACTGCTGGGTATTTACCAAAAGAAAACAAAACAGTAATTTAAATTACTGTAATTCAACAGTAATTCAATTATTGATATATTATTAATAATCGCCAGATACTAATAGATAATCTAAAAATAATCTAAAAAAGATTTAGAAACAACATTAAGTGTCCATTGATAGTTCAATGGATAAAGATATGGTTATGTATATACAACAGAATGTTGCTCAGCCATAAAAAAACAATGAAATCTTTCCATTTACAATAATATGGATGGACGTAGATAATATTATGCAAAGTGAAATAAGTCAGAAAAAGACAAATATCACATGATTTTACTTATTTGTGGAATCCAAAAAACAAACTACAAAGAAATAAAACAGAAACATTCAAATACAGAGAACAAATGGGTAAGCGGTGTAGGGGAGAGAGGAGAGGCAAAATGCGTGAAGAGGTACATTATTATTAAGAGGTACAAACTTCCAGTTATAAAATAAATAAGGAATGAAAAATATAGGCAATATAGTCAATAATACTATAATAACTGTGGTGACAAATGGCTAACTACACTTATTGTGGTGAGCACCGCAGAATACGTAGACTTGTCTACGCACTATATTGTACACCTGAAGCCAATATAACATTGTATGTCAACTATACTTCAATCGAAAATTTTTAATCTAAGCTATTAAAAGTATGTGCTGAAAAACAATATATACACAATGATTAAAAAATTAAGAGATTACCAAGATGTTATCATTTACTATCAAATTAATGCAATTTTTGGTGTAGACCTTATTATACAGTTTCTTCTGTATCCTCTATTTAATTTGAGAATATCTTGAGATTGCAAACTAGGAAGTAGTTGCAAATGGTGCCTATTTATTTATTTATTTTAAAGATTTTATTTATTTATTCATGAGAGACACAGAGAGAGAGAGCACAAAAGAGGCAGAGACAGAGGCAGAGGAAGAAGCAGGCTTCACACAGGGAGCCCGACATGGGACTTGATCCGGGTTTCCAGGATCAGGCCTTGGGCTAAGGGCGGCGTTATCATTTGGGGAATATAAATAATAGTGAAAGGGAATATAAGGGAAGGGAGAAGAAATGTGTGGGAAATACCAGAAAGGGAGACAGAACGTAAAGACTGCTAACTCTGGGAAACGAACTAGGGGTGGTAGAAGGGGAGGAGGGCGGGGGGGTGGGAGTGAATGGGTGACGGACACTGAGGGTTATTCTGTATGTTGGTAAATTGAACACCAATAAAAAATAAATTTAAAAAAAAATGCCAGAGCAACCCCGGGTGCCCAAATGGTGCCTTTTTAAACAAATCCTTGTTAACCAAAATTTTCTTGATATTTTGTAACTAAAAATACAGAAATAGTTTGGATGATAAGGTTGGTAAATTGCCACTGTTTTCCATATCTCCCTGTTAAAAATTTTATGTTCACTGGGATCCCTGGGTGGCTCAGCAGTTGGGTGTCTGCCTTCGGTTCAGGGCATGATCCCGGTATTCCGGGATCAGGTCCCACATCGGGCTCTTTGCGTGGAGCCTGCTTCTCCCTCTGCCTGTGTCTCTGCCTCTCTCTCTCTTTGTCATGAATAAACAAATAAAATATTTTTTAAAAAATTAAAAATAAAATAAATAAAAATTTTATGTTCACTAATTTTATGTTCACTTTTGTTTTTATTGACTTTGTACTAGGTACAAATGTCTATTAATAAACTACCACTTTTTATCACTTTCATGTGCTAAAAAAATAAGAATGAAGAATTGAAATAAAATAAAAACTAGAAATAATACAAGATAATGCCTCAATGGAAGATGAAAAGAAGGGAAATTTTAAAAAATCACAAAGAAAGAGATGAAAAGGATTCAAGAAGCATTGAGATAGGTGCCTGGATGGCTTAGTTGGGTAAGTGTCCAACACTTGATCTCAGATCAGATTTTTTTTTTTTTAAGATTGATTGATTTTAGAGAGAGCCCCTGCACAAGTGCAGGAAGGAGCAGAGGGAGAGAATCTTCAAACATTGTCCCTGCTGAGCATGGAGTCTGAGGTCAAGGCTTGATTTCATGATCTATGAGATGATGACCTGAGCCAAAACCAAAAGTCAGATGCCTAACCAACTGAGACACGCAGATGCCCCTCATCTTAGGTCTTGATCTCAGGGTCATGAGTTCAAGCCCACGTTGGGCTGCATGCTGGGTGTGGAGCTTACTTAAAAGAAAAGAAAGAAGCAATAAGACACAGAAGGTCCAACATAAATAGGAGTATCTGAAGAAAATCCTGACCAAAAAAAAATCCTGAAATCTGTAATTTGAGAAACTGAAATGAGAATTAAAATGAAATATTGAAAGGGCACTCAGTTTCTCTGAAAAAATTGACCCAGAGTGGCCATCACTGAGACATAGTCTAGTGAAATTATTGGAACTTTAAAGAGAAATAAAAAATCCTTTAGGCACTTAAGAGAAAAAGCCAAGTCATTTATACAGGGAAAAAAGTAATACTGTCTTTATACTTTTTTTTTTTTTTTAAGATTTCATTTATTTGAGAGAGAGCATGAGGAGGAGTGCAGAGGGAGAGGGAGAAGCAGCCTCCTTGCTGAGCAGAGAACCCTGATGCGGGGCTTGATCCCAGAACCTTAGGATCATGAACTGAGCCAAAGGCAGACACTTAATTGAGCTACCCAGGCACCTCTGTCTTTACACTTTTCAACATCAATACTTTATGCTTAAGGAAAATTAATATATTTAAGATATTTAAAGCAGGAAAATATGAAGCAAGAATTTTATATCAATACAAGCTGTCAGGACACCTGGGTGACTCAGCAGTTGAGCACCTGCCTTGGGCCCAGGGCATGATCCTGGAGTCCCGGGATCGAGTCCCACTTCGGGCTCCCGGCATGGAGCCTGCTTCTCCCTCTGCCTGTGTCTCTGCCTCTCTCTCTCTATGTCCTTCATGAATATATAAATAAAATCCTTAAAAAAAATACAAGCTGTCATCAACATAACTCAGGAGCTAGTATTTTTTATAAATTTACTGGAGAAGAGGATTAAGACAAAATACTTAAAGTGACATTGATAAAATGACATGATGGGCATAGAACTTCTATGTGGAACTAAAACTAAATAAAAGATATAAGGAGGAGAATATAGTAATGGCGGAATGCTCTGACAATGTGGCTTCAGTACAATTGTAAAAAGAAGTGGGGTGAGAATGGAGAAAGCATATGCAATTGTATTTCTAACTCTTTCCAGACATCACATTGGTGGTGGTGTTACTGGCTCCTACTGACTGAAGATGGAATAGTTTGAGTATCACTTAAGTTCAATAACTGCAATGGATCAAAACACATTAAATATATTTAAATCCATGATTTCATCCTGACCCCAAAAATTAATTGATCATCACTGAAGGATGCTAGGGAACCAACTCTTTATTTTGAAAATTGGCAAAAAAGAGAAAACAAACATTTATCCTAACCTTTTCTATAGAAACTTGTAACACCAGGTAATCAAGCAGTGGATGATGTGCAGTTTCTCCTTATGGAAATAGTCCAAAGAAGGAAGAATAGAATTTGAATATCAACATTTTTTGACAGTCCCTAATGAATTATAAAATCTAAGCATCGAGCATCAGTGGCTGCTAGCTTCACAAAAAGACAGATAAACAGATATTTCGTGCCTGGAAGAACACACTACCACCTATAAAGTAGTATTTGTCCCCCCAAAATTAGTAACAATAAACAAACTTGAACGTGACTCAGTCTGGAAATACAGGAAGGTACTTCCTATTGTGGCCTGTAGTCCCAAGTTATGACCACTCTATTTTGAAGCTTGAAAAACCCAACTGCTTCTGTGCCTCAGACTAATGTTGTTTTAATTTTTTTTTAAAGAATTTATTTTTTTCATTTGAGAGAGAGAGTGAGCGCGTGCGCGCGCACGCGCGCGCAAGAGAGAGAGAGAGAGAGAGAGAGAGAACAAGTGGGAGGAGGAGCAGAGGGAGGGTGAAGCAGACTCCCCACTGAGCCAGGAACCTGATGCAGAACTCCATCCCAGGACCCCAGGATCATGACCTGATTTGAAGGGAGATGCTTTACCGACTGAGTCATCCTAGTGCCCTAAAGTTGTATTAAATATTTGGTGGCTGTAAGAAAAACAGTCACCTACTGAGAATTGTGTCTCAACCCCTTCTCCAGTATGTTCTCCTAAGAGCCTTCAACTAGACAGTAGGAGCAAACTCACTAGTGAATATCAGACTTAAAAAATGTTATCTTCCAAATGGTCTGGAGCTAGCTATAGGTGAGAGGGGTGTAGAATAGAGTCTAATAATTAAATTATAACCATACACATAAAAAATATGATGGTCAAAGACTTTGGTTATGGTTCTCACTTGTAGACTGGAATGCTACTAAGTTTTGGGATAATCACATTGCCAAAAATTTCCAAATTCTTCACACCTCAGCTTGTGAATTTCAACTCTTAAAATAATCCCAGGGCCAAAAGGCACGAAATTAGCTGCAAAACGTGTGTACCCCCAAGAATGGCAGCCTCCCAAATCACATCTGGAATGAAATCTTAGAAGAAAACAGACCAGGAAAATCCTCCTGACAAATTTATGAAATTTTTTTCATTTGAGATATTTGATCTATCTTAAATTTATTTTGCTAAAAAGAATGAGGCTGTCTCTAGACCATCTGTTGAATAGTTCTTTTTCCACTAATGTCTGAAATGCTACCTTTATAATATATTAAATTCTCATATGTATTTGTGTCTAGTTGTGGGTTCCATTCTGTTTCATTGATCTACTTATATATGTAGCACTACTGAATTTTTAAAGATGCTATTATGAGGAATGCTGTATCATTGCATGAACTACAAAGAACTACTAAAAATCTAAGCCTCAGGAATGTCAGAAATCTGGAAGCTTCAAGAAATAGCTCTTTTATTTTTATTTTTTTTTTTTAAGAATTTTACCACTAAGGTGACTTACATCTAACAATTTATGTTCCTGGTGACTTTCGTCCAAAATTTCAAATTCCTAGCAATATTTAATTGGCTCAGCTTAGGCTGGGTATCAATCCCGGAATTGATGATCTATTCTGAGGAAACAAGTTTATATATTATAGATATGATTGATGAGTGGTCAACCTTGTGTATCAAGGAAAATTTCCAAAGGAACATAAAATATTGTAAGCTGAACAGTACTTTGAAAACTGTCTTCTCCCTGATGCCGACCAACCCATTTCATACACTTGAAGCTTTCCTATCTCCTCATTGCACAATTCTCCCACATACAATCTGCAGCCATCCCTTTCCAATAGAAGATGATACAAACTTGTGTCCCTTTATTACTGTAGAGGAAATGCCATAGGAATCATGCACTTGTAAGCCAAGGATTTCCTAGAGCATGCTTACTCCTCCAGTTCTGTCAAAATATCCTCATATATTCTACAGCCCATGAATTAGCCAAAAAATATATCTTTTGTTAAATGCTATTCAGACTGGTAAAAGAATCAATTTCATTAACTTTTTTTTTAAGATTTTATTCATTTATTCATGAGACACACACACACACAGAGAGAGAGAGAGAGAGAGAGAGAGAGAGAGAGAGAGAAGCAGGCTCCATACAGGGAGCCAGGGAGCCCAATGTGGGACTCAATCCCAGGTCTCCAGGATCATGCCCTGGGCCAAAGGCAGGCGCTAAACCGCTGCCAAGGATCCCCATTTTCATTAACTTTAACAAGAGTTTTGCTTACTCTAGGGGCACCTGGGTGGCTCAGTCAGTTAAGCGTCTGACTTCGACTCAGGTGCTGATCCCAGCATCCCGGGATCTAGCTCTGTGCTCAGCAGGGGTCTGCTTGTCCCTCTTCCTCTGCCCACACTTCCCCTGCTCATTTGCACTCTCCCTTTCTCAAATAAACAAAATCTTTTTTAAAAACAATGTATTGCTTACTTTAAATCCATATTTATTTTTACCTGAAGTCTACTGTTGGCTGTCACTCATTAACCAATTCCTACTCATTTATTTATTCCTAAAAGGTACTAATTAGATATATATTAACTAACAGGAGTATATTTTTAATTTTAGAAGTAATGCATTCACTGAAATGCTTTCTTTAGATCTGCTTTACTAGTAACTCAACATTTTTCTTTTATTTTAATTTGCACATAATAGATTAAATTTGTTAATTTGCACAAAATAGATTAAACTATACTCTTAGAAACTGCAATTATGATAAGTGTTATCCAAATGAAGTCAGGAGGTAATGCCCCAAATTAAATATTTTATACAACTAAGATTAGTTCCGTTTTTGCAAATGATGATTTGCTGTTCTAATTCTGTCAAATGCATAATTACCAACTATCATTTTCAGACATTAAATGCAATTGCATGTGGGATGCCTGGCTGGCTCAGTCGGTGGAACATGCAACTCTTGCTCTCAAGGTCAGGAGTTCGAGCCCCATGTTGGGAGTGGAGATTGCTTGGGATAAAAAAGGGAAATGAAATTGCACTCTCCCTTTCTCTCTGTATATTTACATATGTACTATTCTTATAGTATTTCGCAGAAATAAAATCTGTAAAGATTTAAAAATTAGAATATACTTGATGCAGTACCCCATCTCATTCTATAATGAATATTTTTCATCCGTAAATGCATAGCTGTATAGTTTAATATGAGATGAGTTCAATAAGAGATGAATATCCAATAAATCTTTTATTTTTATATTGATTATTTTTTATCAAAATGTTTGTGTATGTACATTGTTTTGATCATGTGTTTACATAATAACTGTAGGGTTGATTCAATGTGGGAGACATATTTTTAACCTTAAAGTCTTGTATTCCAGAGAATCTAAACACATTAATTCAGTGTATATATGTATTTTTTTGACACCGAGTAGGAAAGAATGATCAATATAAGACACTCCAGGATGAAAATATAATAATGAGGATAAAATTTTGTGAAGGAAGTAGAATGCAGATATGAATTTAAGATGAAAAAAAATGATACAGAACTTTTTGACTATTAAAAAAAGAACTAGTTCAAAACTGATGGCTACCAGAGGGCAAGTTGTGGGGAGGATGGGTGAAATAGGTGAAGGGGATTAAGAGTACTGTTACCATCATGAGCACCAAAAAATGTATAGAATTGTTGAATCACTATATCATACACTTGAAGCTAATATAATACGGTTATGTTAACTGCACTGCAATTAAAAAGAGGGACTGTTCGTATGTTTTTAATGAATGCTAATAACTTTCAAATTACTATACTGTAAAGTTTCTACTGATTTTTAAAATATTTATTTATTTATTTATTTATTTATTTATTTATTTTTAATATCTTATTTATTTATTCATGAGAGACACAGAGAGGGGGGTGGCAGAGACAAAGGCAGAGAGAGAAGCAGGCTCCCTGTAGGGAGCCTGATGTGGGACTCGATCCCTGAACTCCAGGATCACACCCTGGGCCAAAGACAGGAGCTCAACTGCTGAACCACCCAGGCATTCCACTATTGAATTTTTTTTTAAAGAATGATGCATTTTATCTTTTAAAATGTCAATATATATAATATGCCACAAATTATAACCATCTAATGTATGCTGAAAATTTTTAGGTTGCTTAAAATCATGCAATAATGTTTTTAAAATATTCTTTTGAATAATTACACCAAAGAAGTTTGAAGGCTACTATAATAAACAACAACAGGGGAAAGAGGAAAGAGATGAAAGATTCTGTTTCAATTATGCTAATTCTTAAAAAGAATAAGGGGAAGGGGCAATTATTCAATCTTCTGCACTACTTTCTCATGCCAGGCAGAAGTCTGAAATCTGAAGAAGTGAAAGCTATTATCTTTTCTCTAGAGACAAAAATCCAGAAGCCGAGTCCATCACTTCCTTCTATCCAGTAACCCTTAGTTTGCAGTCATAGACAGTAGCAAGGGAGGCTGTACAATGTAATTATTATTCTGTTGGCCAGTTGCCTGCAAGAAAATACAGTACAGGCCTTATTCTCATTTTCATAAGTGGTCATGCAGCTTTAGCTTGGTGTTAATGATTTCCCTCCTCTGTTATCCATTCACTGTTTTGTTCTTTAAGGCTAGAGTACATGCATGATAAGAACAGCAGGAACATTATACTAGTGCTTTACATTTTTTTGCCATTAAATAAATTTTTGTTTCGAGGCAATATTGACTAAGAAAGCATGTTGATATAGGATGTTCAATAAGTGAACAGATGTTAGTGCTGGCAGAGGAATGGTGGATAGCGAAAGCCTATTCAAATGCACATTTAAGCATTTATTCTTATTATAGTCTACATGATGAAAGAGGTCAAATAAAATCAGCCTAACAATGGGTAGCTAGCTGTTAGGACCTTAGAGGAAGGGTGCCATCCTGGTGCTAGGGCTTGTTACCCTGCTAGAAAATTAGGTACTCAAGAGTGATAGGGTTGGCTTCTCTGAGGGAAGATCCCTTATAGAGTTCATGAATGAATATACTGTCCCTGCAAAAACTATTGGTATTAAATAATTATCTAATAGACAAGTAGTTTGTCTATTAGATAACTGAAGGCACACACAGCAAGTTGAGGAAAAGGGATAACTGGCATCTACAGAAACAGTATCCTATGTATATGGTTATTAATAGCATTTTTCTACCCCCATGGCCTTGCATGATGAGTTAAATGGGTATGTATTAGTTAGTGATCTGTTTGCTTTGTAGTAAGATCCAACTTAACAGTGGCTTAAAATAGAGAAGTTTAAGTCTCAAAAAAAAAAAAAAAAAAGAAGTTTAAGTCTCCCATAATAGCCTAAACATCAACAGCCTGGGGTTACTATGGTTTTGGGGATCCAGGTTTATTCTAATTGCTCTGTGATCTCTAGAATATTGCTTGCATGCTTATGGTTTTTCATACTCATCACTACATTCACATGTCAGGCAAAAGTCTGAAGTCTGAAGAAGGGAGAGTGAAGGCTAACTCCCTTCCCTTTAGAGACAAGATCCAGAAGTCTATTCCATCACTTCCTTCTTCTTATATCCACTAAATCTTAGTTCATAACTGTAGATAGTACAAAGCAGGCTGGAAATTTCAATTCCTCAGTTATTGCAAGGGCTTATTCATCACATGCAGTCATGGCTACTCTATTGAACAGCATAGACATGAAAATTTGCATGCCTATAGAAAGTGGCATTGAATAGTGCTGCCTTGGGTCAAACTATAGCTTATAGGAGGTATGAAAGCAAGAAGAACAAATTAAATGATGCATGAGGAAACAAACCAGCGGAATTCTAAATTCTGGGCATTCTGTAAGATAAATGACCCAGTTGTATCAATTAAATGATATTTTAAAAGGATTTTAAGAGACATAACATTCAAATGTGATTAGTAATTTTGGATCTTGATTGGAACAACTAACTATAAAAAAGACAAATTTTGAGATGAGAAAATATAAATATATACTGTATATTAAATGCTATTAAGGAAATATTGCTTATTATTAAATATATAACAATGGTATAGTGGTTATGTTAAAAAATATTTTTCAGTTACAAAGGCATACTAAAAAATGTCTGGGATGTGCTTTAAAAATATTTAAGGAAAAAGCAAAATAATGAAGAGGGATAGGTAAAATGAGGTTGGAAACATTTCAATAATTGCTAGTTATGTGACAAGTACATGAGAATTCATTATGATGTTCACAATAAATATCAGAAAAAGAAATAAAGGTGGCAGCTGCTAATATGTCCAAGCTAACTCTTGCTATACAGGAATAATGCCTTGAGTTGCCAAATCTCTACATTTTTCAAAGTGAAAACTCCAGATTTTTTAAAAATAAAATCTCTTGATTTCATAAAACAACAACAATGTGGCCAAACAAAATATATCAGTGGGCTGGAATTTGTCCTTCACCATCTGTTTCTTCTCTAGGAAAAACTTGTTTTGTTAATGAGCTGTTTCCCCCCAAATTTATAGTGTGTTCAAGCTTTTGAATAACTTCTGGAAACCAGTGGCTAGTGGTTCAGTGTCTGGGAACTCAGAGATGAATGACACATTGCTACTACCCAAGTGGAGCTCTGAGTCTTGTTAGGGGAAGGGCATGTAACCAAAGGCTTAGATCACAACCTAAGTGTATGCAGAGAGAAAAAGGCAGAGATGCAGTATTGGTCCTGCCATGGTGTTAGGAGCTGAATTGTACACACACACACACACACACATTTATATATTAAAGTCCTAACCCCTGGTACGTCAGAATGTGACTTTATTTGGAAAAAGGAACATTAGAGAGCTAATGAAGTTGAAATCGAGTCTTTAGAGTGAGCCCTAATCCAATATGACTGATGTCCTTATCAGAATAGATTAGGAAGAGAGCCAGGGAAGATGGCAAAGTAAGAGGATCCTGAATTCACATCCTCCTACACACTGAGGCAACAACTACATGTAATGCAACTCACTCTAAAAATGACCTGAAGACTAGTAGAAGGGACTATGCACAGCTCAAAACATAAAGAGAAGACAAAGCAGAGGTGCTGTTGCCAACCAAACCCCTGGAGGCAACCTACAAGTGGGAGGGATATCATAGGCACAGAGGAGTGAGGGGATCAAGTCCCACATAGGGTACTCCCAGCCCTGGGGACCTGCACTAGGAAAGATGAGCTTCCAGAATGTCTGACTTCAGAAATCAGCAGGGCTTAACTCTGAAAGAACTAGAGGGCTATAACTGCTCTTAAAGGGCCAGTGCACTGTATCACTTGGTCAGAGACCTAGCATGGAAGGAGCAATTTGAAAAGTTCCTGGGTTAAATGTGAAAGACTTACTGAATCATTTTAGGAGATATATTAGAGGGGCAGGGATCTGCAGAAGCTTTCTCTGGGATTGGAAGAGCTAGTGGGCACCACCATTTTTCTTGCTTTCCTTCAGCTTTTCTAATCAAACACCTTTGGGAGGCAATTCTGATATCCTCCATTTACCTTGCTAACACTGCTTGCCCCACCCCAGCTTTCTCCATCAGATCTGCCCCACCCAACCAACCTGCTCTGGCAGAAATCCAAAGTGGCTCTTACATTGCCACACCTAGCAAGTATCCTCAGTTGGGACTGATATCCTTCCAG
This sequence comes from Canis lupus familiaris, assembly GCF_011100685.1. Classification (NCBI taxonomy): domain Eukaryota; kingdom Metazoa; phylum Chordata; class Mammalia; order Carnivora; family Canidae; genus Canis; species Canis lupus. Next base: position 27,361,477 of record NC_049255.1, read on the forward strand.
AGTGACTACCACCTGCCACATCCAGTGAGCAGCCCCAGCTGAGACTTGCTCCTGTCCAGTGACTCCCGCCCAGGGAGAGGGAGCTAGCCTCACCAACTAGCATTCCTGCAGTAGCCACAGCCAGGCTTCTCAGCCAGCAGTGTAAAGGTGAGGGTAAGACTTGGCCACCAATGTGCACAAATCAGTCCTAGTCAGTTATTACTGATAGCCAGCTAGCAGCAACCCCACCTACCAGTGTGACAACAGCAGTTGCAGCCCACCCATATTAGGAGGGCTCACAGAGCCCATACAGGGGACACTCCTAGAGCACCAAGTTCTGGTCACAAAGGGGGATTGCACTATAGGGCATCACAGGACTTTTACACAAACCACTGCTTTTAAGACCAAGAGATATAGCTGACTTACCTAACATACAGAAACAAACCAAGAGACAAAATAAGGAGATAAAGGAATATGCTCCAAATGAAAGAACAAGAAAAAACTCCAGAAAAATAGCTAAATGAAATGGAGAAATGCAATCTACCTGGTAAAGAGTTCAAAGTAATGGTCATAAAGATATTCAACAGACCTGAGAGTAGAGTGGATGAACCCAATGAGAACTTCAACAAAGATAAAAAACAACAACAACAACAGCAACAACAACAAAAACAACTTAAAAAGAACCAGTCAGAGCTGAAGAAAACAATAAGTGGTATGAAAAACACACTAGGGACGCCTGGGTGGCTCAGCAGTTAACCATCTGCCTTTGGCCCAGGGCATGATCCTGGAGTCCTGGGATCGGGTCCTGCATTGGGCTCCCTGCGTGGAGCCTGCTTCTCTTTCTGCCTCTCTCTATGTGTCTCTCATGAATACTTAAAAAAAATATTTAAAAAAAAGAAAAAAGAAAAACACACTAAAGTAAACAATAGATTAGAGGATGCAGAAGAACAGATCAGCAATCTGGAACACAGAATAGTTGAAAGCAACCAATCTGAACAGCAAAAAGAAAAAAAAAGTGAGGATAGGTTAGGATGAAACAATATCAAGCATACTAACATTAGCATTATAGGGGTTCCAGAAGGAGAAACCAGAGAGAAGGGGCAGAAAGTTTATTTGAAGAAGTAACAGCTGAAAACTTTTTAACCTGGGAAAGGAAACATATCCAGGTTGTAAAGGCAGTAGATCAATTACTTATACTTCTAGTATGAAGGTTAGAAGACACACATAGTAAAATCAATTATATCTACCAAAATTACTGAAGAGATACACAAAATAAAGATGTGAAATATGGCACCATCACATAAAATGTGGAAGGGGGAAATATATAGTACATTTAGAATGTATTTGAACTTAAGCAAGTGTCAATTTAATATAGACTCCTATATACATAGAATGTTATATATGAACCTCCTAGTAACCAAAATCCTATAATAGACAATCACACACATGCAATAAAGAGAAAAGGGTCTCAGCATGATACTAAAGAGAGTCATCAAACGTCAAGGGAAGAAAGTAAGAGAAGAAGAAAGGAACAGAGAACTACAAAAGCAACCAGAAAACAATGAACAAAATGGCAGTAAGTATGTACCTATCAATAATTACCTTAAATATAAATGGACTAAATGCCCCAATCAAAAGAAATAGGGTGAATTTAGTGGATTAAAATATAAGACTGACTATATGTTGCTTACAAGAGACTCACTTTATTTTTTTTATTTTTTAAAGATTTTATTTATTTATTTATTTATTTATTTATTCATATAAGACTGACTATATGTTGCTTACAAGAGACTCACTTTATTTTTTTTATTTTTTAAAGATTTTATTTATTCATGAGAGAGGGAGAGATACAGAGAGAGAGAGAGAGAGAGGCAGAGGGAGAAGCAGGCTCCATGCAGGGAGCCCGACATGGTACTTGATCCCTGGTCTCCAGGATCACGCCCTGGGAGGAAGGTGGCGCTAAACCGCTGAGCCACCGGGCTGCCCAATAGACTCACTTTAGACCTAAAGACACACATAGACTGAAATTGAAGGGATGGGAAAAGATATTCCATGCAAACGGAAGCAAAGCATAGCAAAACAAAAGCAAAAACTGAGTAGCAATATTTATATCAGACAAAATAAACAAAAACAGTAACAAGAAACAAAGAAGGGCACCACATAATGATAAAAGGAATGATCTAACAAGAGTATTTAACAATTGTAAATATTTATATACCCAGCGTAGGATCACCTAACTATATAAAGCAAATATTAACAGACATAAAGGGAGAAAATCACAGTAGTACAAAAATAGTAGGGGACTTTAACAACCCACTTGCATCAATGGATAGATAATCTAGACAGAAAATCAACAAGGAAACAGTGGCTTTGAACAACACAATAGACCAGATGGAATTAATAAATAATACTGAACATTTCATCCAAACAGCAGAATATACATTTTTTTCAAGGCACATGGAACATTTTACATGGTAGATCACATATTAGGCTGCAACACACGTCTCCATAAATTGAAAAATGTTGAAATCATATTAGGCATCTTTTCACCACAACATCATGAAACCAGAAATTACAAGTTAAAAAACTGGAAAAAATACAAACACCTGGAGGCTAAACAGCATGCTATTAAACAACCAAATGGTCAAAAAAAACAAAACAAAAAACAAAAACAAAAACAAACAAACAAAAAAAAACACAAAGAGATAAAAAAAATACATGGGAACAAATGGAAATGGAAATACAATAGTTCAGAATCTTTGGATACAGCAAAAACAGATTTAAGAGGGAAGTTTACCATAATACAGACCTACCTCAAGAAACAAGAAAAATCTCAAATAAGCAGTCTAACCTTATACCTAAAGGATCTGGAAAAAAAATAACAAAGCCCATAGCTGTTATAAGACAGGAAATAATAGGGCAGCCTGGGTGGCTCAGCAATTTAGCGCTGCCTTCAGCCCAGGGTGTGATCCTGGAGACCCGGGATCGAGTCCCACATCAGGCTCCCTGCGTGGAGCCTGCTTCTCCCTCTGCCTGTGTCTCTGCCTCTCTCTGTCTCTCTCTCTCTCTGTGTGTGTGTGTGTGTCTCTCCTAAATAAAATATTTTTTAAAAAGGAAATAATAAAAATCAGAACAAATTTTAAAAATGAGACATAAAACAATAGAAAAGATAAATGAAACCAAGAGCTGATTCTTTGGAGAGATAAACAAAATGGATAATCCTTTAGCCAGACTCACCAAGAAAAAGCAAAACCTCAAGTAAATAAAATAAAAAATGACAGGGGGCAGCTGGGTGGCTCAGTTGGTTAAGCATCTGACTCTTACTTGGGTCGAGATCTCAGGGTCATGAGATGGAGCCTGCATGAGGCTCCATGCTCAACATGGAGTCTGCATGAAACTCTCTTCTTCTCTCTCCCCCTTCACCCCTCCCCACTCTTGTGCTTTTTCTCTCTAAAATAAATAAGTAAAATCTTCTTTAAAAATAAAAAATAAATGAAAGAGGAGAAGTTACAACTTCACAGAGGTACAAACTTTGTATCACAGAAATACAAAGGATTATGAGACTAGTACAAAAAATTTTATGCCAACAAATTGGACAACCTAGAAGAAATTGATAAATTCTTAGAGACATACAATCTTCTGAGACTGAATCAGGAAGTAATAGAACAGACTGATTACTAGTAATGAAATTGAATCAGTAATAATAAAAAAAAAATCCTCCCAACAAAAAAATCTGAGACCAGATGTCAAGTGGATTCTACCAGACACTTTAAAGAAGAGTTAATATCTATCCTTCTCAAACTATCCTTCCCCCAAAAAAGAAGAGGAAGGGATGCTTATAAATTCATTCTATGAGCCCACTATTACCCTGATACCAAAACCAGACAGAGACACTACAAAAAAAATTATAGATCAATATCCCCTATGGACTGAGATGCAAAAATCCTCAACAAAATATTAGCAAACTGAATTCAACAATACATTAAGATCATTCACCATGATCAAGTAGGATTTATTCCAGGGACACAAGGATGATTCAATATGCACAAATCAATTAACATAATACACCACGTTAATGAAATGAAGGATTAAAATCATACAAATCTTAATAGATGCAGAAGAAGCATTTAATAAAATTCAATATCATTCATGATAAAAAGCTCTCCAAAAGTAGGTAAATGTACCTCAACGTAATAAAGGCTATATATGACAAACCTACAACTAACATCATACCTCATGGTGAAAAGCTGAAAGCTTTTCCTCTAAGATCAGGAACGAGACAAGGACATCTTCTCTCACCACTTTTATTTACATTTGAATGAGACAAGATATCTGATAAGGGATTAATATCCAAAATATATAAAGAACTCATAAAATTCAACACACACCAAACCCCCCCCCCCCACAAATAATCCAATTAGAAAATGGGCAGAGGATGCTCACTTTGGCAGCATATATACTAAAATTGGAATGATACAGAGGAGATTAGCATGGCCCCTGTGCAGGGATGACACACAAATTCGTGAAGCATTCCATGTTTTTTAAAACAGGGATAATAAATATATTAAAAGTAAAAAGAAAATGGGTAGATACCTGAATAGACATTTTCCCAAAGACATACAGATGGCCAACAGATACATGAAAAGATGTTCAACATCACTAATCATCAGGGAAATGCAAATCAAAACCATAATGAGATATCACCTTAACACCTGTCAGAGTGGCTAGTATCAAAATGACAAGAAATAACAAGTATTGGCAGGATGTGGAGAAAAAGAAACCCTCATGCACTGTTGGTGGGAATGTAAATTGATGCAGCCACAGTGGAAAATATTATGGAGTTTCCTCAAAAAATTAAAAAGAAATAACATACGACCCAGTATTCTACTTCTGGATATTTACCAAAGAAAACACAAACAGTAATTTGAAAAGATATATGCATCACTATACTTACTGCAGCATGATTTACCATCGCCACGATTTGGAAGCAACCCAAGTGTCCATCAATAGGTGAATGGATAAAGAAATGTTATATATACAACATGGTATATATATACCAGCCATTAAAGAAATAAAATCTTGCCATTTGCAACAACATGGATGGACGTAGGGCGTATTATACTAAGTGAAATAAGTTAGACAAAGAAAGACAAATACTATATGATTGCGCTCATATGTAGAATCTAAAAAATAAACAAAAAGCAGAAACAGATACATAAATACAGAGAACAAACTCATTGTTGCCCGAGGGGAGGGCAAAGGGGATTGGCAAAGTAGTTGAAGGGGATTAAGAGGTACAAACTTCCAGTTATAAAGAAGTCATGGGGGTGAAAAGTACAGCATTATATAGTCAATAGTACTGTAATAATGTTGTATGGTGACAGATGGTAACTATACTTTTCATAGTGAGCATTTTATAATGTGTATAATGATCAAATTACTATGTCATATACCTGAAAGTAATATAATTGTAATACTCTATGTCAATTATATTTCAGTTAAAACCAAAGAAGCTGGTCATCCAAATGACTTGTTTAAACAAAATTTTTAAAAAGGAGAAGAGATTAGGATACAGACACTTACATACACAGAAGACCATGTGAAGACACAGCCAGAAGATAGCCATTTGCAAGCCAAGGAGAGCAGCCTCAGAATTAAACAAACCTGTTGAGATCCCTGGGTGGCTCAGTGGTTGAACATCTGCCTTTTGGCTCAGGGCATAATCCCAGAGTCCTGGGATCGAGTCCTGCATTGGCCTCCCCACTGGGAGCCTGCTTCTCCCTCTGCCTATGTCTGCCTCTCTCTCTCTCTCTCTCTCTCTCTCTCTCTCTCCCTTTCTCTGTCTCTCATGAATAAATAAATAAAATCTTTAAAAGAAAAAATAACCAAACCTGTCAACATCTTGATCTTGGGCTTTTAGTCTCCAGGCTTATGAGCAAATAAATTTCCGTTGTTTAAATCACCCTGTCTGTTATATTTTGTTACGGCAGCCATTGCAAAATAATACATGTGGGAAGTCTTAATTTTGCTCAGGGAAGTCTGTGAAGGTTTAATAAAGAAATTGCTACCTGGGATGCCTGGGTGGTTCGGTCCATTGAACATCTGATTCTTAATTTCAGCTTAGGTTGTGATCTCAGGGTTGTGAGATGGAGACCTTTGTCGGGCTTCACATTCATCATGGCATCTGCTTCAAATACTCTCTCTCTGTCCCCTCCTTCCCCACCCCACTCATGTGCACATATGCACACACTTTCTCCCTAAAATAAATAAATAAGTGCTCGCTTTGGCAGCACATATACTAAAATAAATAAGTAAATAAATTGCTACACATATATTTGTAATAAAAGTCTTGCTTTCCTCCTGTCATGAGGAAATTCTTAGGTTCAAGGCATAGTCTCTGCATCTCTCTAGGCAAGGTCTAATTACTTTAATTGCTTTCCGTGTCTATGACTTAAATCTGTCTCTCAATCCTCATTTTTTTTTATCTATACCTGACTACTCTCCTGGCCACTAGACATATTCACTTAAATTCATTTAGATGTCTCATAAACTCTAAATGAAAATATCTTCTTCTTGTATTCACTCCTCAAACGCACACCTTCTCTTGTGCTCTCATTTACTATTCATCTGTTATCAAATGGAGAACTCTGGGACTCCACCTAGACTCTTGTCTGTACCTCCACTTTTAATTTGTTGCTTGTTCTAGCTCATCCCAACTTTTGATGATCCAATCTTCCTTTACTGTCTAGACCTGACTCAGGTATAGGTCCTTACCATTTCCTTTCTTATTATTTGTTGGTCTTTTTGGTTTCTTTCTTCTCCTGTTTTTCTCCAAAAAATATGAATCTGACAATGTCATTTCTTTGTTTAAATCCTCTGATGGGATCTCATCACCCACAGCTTAAATGAAAAATCCTTGTCAGACAAGGACTTTCACCACAAGTAAATGGTGATTCCACATATAAGTGCATACTTTCCTTGGTCTCATCTCTCTTCTCCATATGTACACAATATGACCATGCCCAACTACTAGCAGTTCCTCAGGTAAGTCATTATTTTGCAACTCCTTTGCATATTCATGCTCTTTTTTCTTCTGGACATTGTTAAAGACTCTGAGCAGATATCATTCCCTTTTATGGAGCCTTTCTCATCAGCACCTTCCTAGGCACCTCTGTTCTTGAGCACAGTTGATGGAAACCATCCAGTACAGGCAGCAAATAAATGTCTATAAACAGCTCTGGTTAACTGTGCTTGAAAGCCACCCAAAGCACTCCTGGAAGAGGATGCTGATTCAACCAGGATGACTGGTTACAGATGAACTGGCAGCTAATACTCTTGCTTTACCACAAAATCAACAGTAGGTCATCCTGCTGATTTGAAATTTTTCACATGGTCTTCGAATACTTTTGGTGCCTCTCCATTCAGTATGATACCTTAAGCACATAACTAATCTACATACATGTATGTGGGCCCCGGTCACTGGGATACCATCATGAGATGGTCCAGGTCCTGATGACATCCTACTGATATTGAGCATCATCACTACAATGGGCTGGCCTACCCTACCCTTCCCATCCTCACTCCACTGGAACAGTCACTGTCATTGATCAAGAAGATGACCTGTTCCTCAGATATCACAACTACCTGCTTTTTGACTACAGCCCCTCATTTGGTGCTCTGGTTCTGGAAGGTGCTACTTCAAACCCTACATGTCATTGCTATTTATTTATATCCACTACTTGTAGATGTACCAGCAAAGATTCTAGAACAGAGCATCTCTGGGACAACACCTTTGAAACAGATTAATGACTGGAGAAGTTTAAGGCCAACAGCAGATCAAAGGCACTGTTTGGTTTTCTTTGAGGGATCATCTGTCTGTCTCTTTCAAGCTCAACAGGAGAGAAGAAAGTCTTTGGAAGCAAGATCTTGTTATTTTATGCCTTACTGGTTTCCTGCATAATCATTTCCTTTTTATTCTTTTATAACAGTCAGCAAAACATTTTTAACCATGGTGACTGTCACAGCAATGCTAACTTGTACATAAAAATATAGAAATTAAAGTCAATTACAAGTCTTGATGTTTCAGCACACATAAACTTAAATCGGGTTAAACAATAAAGAGAAGTAGATGGTTTCTGAATGGTAACTGAAAAATCTGGAAGTCCGGCTAGCTTCAAATGATCCTTGATCAGGCTTCTGGGCTATGTCAATAAGAGCTGAGTCTGTGAGGGAGAGCACTGCTATCACTGAACTGAGAACAGATCACAGTGACACCAGCTATAGACTTTGGTGGTGGATAGCTGTAGGATATTCCAAGGCACCTGTCTGACTGGGAGTCAGTCCAGGAAGCAGTAGAGACCAGCCTCTCTATCTTAGACAATAGAATATAGAGGACACTATGTATTTCCCAGGACTTATCTTGTCTCCATTTCCTGGTGACAACCTCCTATAGCTGCACAACTCATGAGTGGATCTAGAGCCTACCTTGGAGAGAATCTGGGAAAAGATGTGAAACTCTGAAAAACAGCATTTACTTGGGTCATTCAGACAAAGACTGAGTTACTTGAAAATATATAGTTTAATTAGCTGGATTGGACTATGCTTACCAGATTGGAATAAAAGTTAGTGTTTTCTTCTTATCTATTTGTTTGGGGGCTTATTAAAAAGATCAGATCAATTATGGAGAAATTTTAAAGGCCATATTCTCACTGCGTATCTGTTCATAAAATGAGTAAATATTTAAGCTTATTGTTAATAGATATGTGTGTTCATTAATGAGAATTTGTGAAGTTTGAAAATAAAGGAAAATATAACTCTAAGGTAACCAAAAGCAATTACTATAAATATTTTAATGTATTTCCTTCCAGTGTTTTTTCTATGAATAGGCTTTCTTACATAGTTGAAATCACATTATATATGTAGGATTTTAGTTCTTTTTATTTAATAATATATCAAAGAGCTTTTCTTTATCTCTGTATCTATAAGTTAAGTGTATATTATTTCTTTAATATTCCACTGCATAATATCCCAGAGTTCAGTCAACTGATCTTTTCTTTAGGTTTTATTTATTTGTGTGTTTCTTTATTTAGAGAGAGACAGAGTACAACTAGGCAGAGGGGGAGGGGGAAGATGGAGAAGGAGAGAGAGAATTTTAAGCAGGTTTCACACCTAGCATGGAGCCTGACTGACACAGGGCTTCTTCTCAGGACCCTGAGATTATGACCTGAGATGAAATCAAGAGTTGAAAGCTTAACCAACTTAGCTACCCAAGCATGCCTCAACTGATCTTTTAATACCTTTTAATTCCTTAAAAAAAAAAAAAAAGAGGAAAAAGTAAAAATATATCTGGTGAGATGTACATTAAAAAGAATAATTTTAATTGCTTCTTATCCTATGTGTGATCTTTTCCCTGAATATATCTTGGTTTATTATGAATCAAGTTCAAATATTGGTCCAAAGCACTAATCTCTAAAAGTAAAGTGTTACATGTGTTAACAATGTAGAACTTGTCCTGCCAACCAGTTTTGACACAGATCAAATGGGGAGGCAAGAGTTAGCTGGTAAATGTGGGCAGTGTCTGTTCCCAGCTCACATCACCATGGATTTTTCTACCCTGGATTTGGCACCTTCTGAGTGAGAAAGCTGGATTTTTGCTCTGCTTTGGTTGTGCAAACCTGGCCAATTCTGTACTATAACCTTCCAGGCTAACAAGCTCACAGGAACAGGAAATGTGTGAAAAGACTCAAGAACGCTGGAACACTGTTATTTTATTTTTTCTTTGTCATTTTAATGTACATGCAATCTACCCAAATTGCTTTTCAATGAATTTCATTGGAAATATGTATACATACAGTTCCAAAGTATATGTATTTCCTTTTTTTAAAAGATTTTATTTATTTATTCATGAGAGACACACACACAGAGAGAGAGAGAGAGAGGCAGAGCATAGGTAGAGGGAAAAGCAGGCTCCATGCAGGGAGCCTGATGTGGGACTCAATCCCGGGATTCTGGGGTCACACCCTGAGCTGAAGGCCAACGCTCAACCGCTCAACCGCTCAACCGCTGAGCCACCCAGAGGCATCCCTAAAGTATATGTATTTCCAATATGAGTAGCATTTCTTAATTTCTTACTCAGTAGCACCTCCTTCAGTCTGCACTAGCATCAAATTTCCTGGCTGACTACTTTTCTCCTCCAGAGGTGAAGCCAAGTCAAAAAACAGTCAATTTTCCATTTCTTTGGCCCAAAGATCCTGTGTTTTGCTCTATTCTGCATAACTAGCTACACAAATGAACATTTAAAAATAATATTGAATGAGGTAAGAGTAGGAACATACAAAACACGTCTTTCCTTTTACTTGATGAAGCAATCATATTATTCTCTAAATATTTCTCATTGTGGTGAAAAGAACCCATTATTGCATAGGCATTGTGGTATACTTCTGGTCCCATGTGTACATTTAACTGCACACACAAAAGGTAACAGTTACAAGGTGCAATAACATGTAAAATATATTCTTAAACTTTGTTCTAACAACATAGCCTCTATGTTGTATGCAAGCTAAATTTCATGTTTAAAGTGTTTCTTGTTTAAGCACTGACTAGTATATAATTCATTTATTCTAATTTAGGAAGGGATTTCAGAATAGAAATGTTTAAATAATGATCTAATTTTACCATAGGTCAATTCTGACCTAGTATGCAGGGTCCAATTATAGTGGAAGCTGTACTTTGGCCCTCTTATTAAGGTCAGCAAAGATAGAATTCTATACATCTTAATCATATCTCCTATGACTAATTCAGTCCATAGGATTATGCTTATGAATATTTTATATGTAGCTTCCAGTAATAGTGCTCATTCTATCAATCAATATCAAGTTAACCCCAAGATTACTGAAAATCTGGAATAAAATATAAAATATTGAATCATTCATTTTTAATAGCATAGGTCATAAATGTGTATTTCTCTGGAGAAATCACTCTTGATTTTTTAATGCAAAATTTATGAGACCGTTTGGAACAGTGGAGAAAGTTCTTCCTTCTTTCCTCCATGTTGGAGGATCTGCTCAGTGGGAATGACTAGCAGCCATCATATGTAAGACGTTGGACGTCTTGTGTCTTATATTCCTGAAGCTGCCCAGAGCCAATTCAACTTGAGGAAATTCTATTTAATGTAATGTTGTCTAACACTTCAATTTAATAAACACTTAATGAGCAAAGCACAATGCTAGGTTGTATTAATAAGGTATCCCCTAGTTGTAAGGGAAGACTGTTTTATTTGAGGTTTGTTTACATAAAGGGTAAGGGTGCAGTTTCATAGAGCCCATGCTAGCAGGACAGGCTTGCCTCACTGAATCTAGAAAGCTGCCCAGACATCTTCTTCCCTTCCCCTGACTTCCACACCCTTTTCCTTTCTGTTTCCTTCTTTTGTTTTTTATCCCATGCATGACATTTTATCCCTGCCATATATCTGCTTCATTCTGCCTTCTATCAGCCTCCTCTCTGCTCTCCGACCTGTTTATACCATGACCCATAGGAGCTACCCTCAAATAATACTTTCAGGCTCCATGTCTACATGACCTTCCAACTTGAGTTTATGTGTGTTCTGTTTCCAAATTCAGAAGGAGAGAATCTGATTGGCATAGCCTAAATCAAGTATCCATTTTGCTCCAATTAGCTGTTGCCGCAGGAAGAAGAGTTCAGAGGTCATGTGTGGTTAGTGATGCCCCTTTTATTTTATTTTTTTTAATATTTTATTTATTTATTCATGAGAGACACGGAGACAGAGAGAGAGAGGCAGAGACACAGGCAGACGGAGAAGCAGGCTCCATGCAGGGAGCCTGATGTGGGACTCTATCCGGACACTCCAGGATAATACCCTGGGCCGAAGGCAGGCGCTAAACCGCTGAGCCATCCAGGGATTCCAGTGATGCCCCTTTTATACTTTTATGTCACACAGGCAAATTATCAAAGAAGAAATGGGAGTGAGGAGGATAAATGAAATACCAGTTCTTGTCCCTGGGTTTCGGTCTTATGGAAGAAACCAATACATAGGTCATTTTAGCACAAGACAGATTGTTAAAAGAGGTTCAAAAAGCTCCTGGAGTATGGAGGAGGGTCTAGGGAAACTTCTATGGTGGCTGAACACTCAGTATCAGGAATACCTTGAACAACAGTGGAGAGGAGTGTGAAATGAAGCCCAAGTCAATGTGGGGTAATGGAGGTGGGCATGACTTGAGAGGCAGCTGGTGCTTATCTTCTACAACAGGGTATCATCAAAGATTTTTGATCAGGAGAGTCACATGATCAAATTTGTGCTTCATGAAAATGTCAGAACAGAGCAGTTAGATAAATTGAAGGCAATGTAGAGCCTGGAACTTCTGTCCTCCTCCAGGAGCTAGACAGATCCATGAATCTGCATGAGGTGGATTAATGGTGTGAATTAGGAGTGGAATAGAGTGCTCACAAATAAACATTATATTTAACAAAGACGATGTAACTTTCCTGTGGACTGTATAAGTAATAACTGGAGTTTAGAGTGATGGCAAGATGTTAAATATTCCCAGTAAAATCTGGCATGATTTTTATATAGTTAATTTTTCCTCCATTATTATTTTTTATTGAAGTATAATTAGCATACAGTATTTTTTTTTAAGATTTTATTTATTTACTCATGAGAGACCCAGAGAGAGAGAGGCAGAGACACAGGCAGAGGGAGAAGCAGGCTCCATGCAGGGAGCCCGATGTGGGACTTGATCCCGGGTCTCCAGGATCACGCCCTGGACTGAAGGCAGCTGCCCAACATACAGTATTATATTTGTTTTAGGTATACAACATAATGATTCAACAATTCTTTATTTTTATTTAATTGATTTATTCATGAGAGACACAGAGAGAGAGACAGAGACACAGACAGACAAAGAAGCAGGCTCCTCACAGGGAGCCCCACGTGGGACTTGATCCCCAGACCCGGGATCACGCCCTGAGCCTATCAGGGCTGAGCTACCAAGGCATCCCCGATTCAACAATTCTATACATTACTCAGCACTCACAACAGTAAGTGTCACCATCTGTCACAAAACAATGTTATTACAATCTAATTGTATTCTGGGGCTGTACTTTTAATCTCTGTGAGTACTTTGTAACTGGAAGTCTGTACCCCTTAATCCCCTTCACCTATTTCACCCACCCCCCCACCCACCTCCCCTCTGGCAGCCATCAGTTCTCTATCAGTTAGGAGTCTGTTTCTGGGATCCCTGGGTGGCGCAGCGGTTTGGCGCCTGCCTTTGGCCCAGGGCGCGATCCTGGAGACCCGGGATCGAATCCCACATCGGGCTCCCGGTGCATGGAGTCTGCTTCTCCCTCTGCCTGTGTCTCTGCCTCTCTCTCTCTCTGTAACTATCATAAATAAATAAAAAAATTAAAAAAAATTAAAAAATAAAAGAGTCTGTTTCTTACTGTGTGGAGGTTCCTCAAAGAGTTAAAAATAGAGCTACCCTACCACCCAGCAATTGCACTGCTGGAGATTTACCCCAAAGATGCAGATGCAGTGAAACGCCGGAACACCTGCACCCCAATGTTTGTAGCAGCAATGTCCACAATAGCCAAACTGTGGAAGGAGCCTCAGTGTCCATTGAAAGATGAATGGATAAAGAAGATGTGGTCTATGTATACAATGGAATATTCCTCAGCCATTAGAAATGACAAATACCCACCATTTGCTTCCACGTGGATGGAACTGGAGGGTATTATGCTGAGTGAAGCAAGTCAATCGGAGAAGGACAAACATTATATGGTCTCATTCATTTGGGGAATATAAAAAATAGTGAAAGGGAATAAAGGGGAAAGGAGAGAAAATGAGTGGGAAATATCAGAGAGGGAGACAGAACATGAGAAACTCCTAACTCTGGGAAAAGAACAAGGGGTAGTGGAAGGGGGCGTGGGCGGGGCGGTTGGAGTGACTGGGTGACGGGCACTGAGGGGGGCACTTGGCGGGATGAGCACTGGGTGTTATGCTATATGTTGGCAAATTGAACTCCAATAAAACAATTTTTTAAAAAAGAGTCTGTTTCTTGATTTCTTCTATGTTGTTGTTCATTTGTTTCTTAAGTTACACATGTGAGCGAATCATACACTATTTGTCTTTCTCTGTCTGACTTATTTCACTTAACATTATACTCTCTAGGTCATCCACATTGTTGTGAATGGCAAGATTTCTTTTCTTTTTATGACTGAGGAGTATTCTGTTGTATATATTTTTATATGTATATGGTATATATATATTTATGTATATGTTGTATATATATTTTATATATAACAAATATATTATATATTGTATGTATATGGTATATATATTTTTATATGCACATGACATATATATATACACACCACATCTTTTTTATTTATCTATTGTTGGACATTATTTATCTATTGATGGATATGAAGGTTGCTTCCATATCTTGACTATTGTAAATCATGCTGCAACAAACATAAGGATGCACAGAGCTTTCTGCATTAGTGTTTTCATTTTCTTTGGGCGAATACCTAGTAGTGAAACTACTGGATTGTATTGTATTTCTATTTTTAATTTTTTAAAGATTTATTTATTTATTTATTTATTTATTTATTTATTCATGAGAAACACACAGAGAGAGAGAGGCAGAGACACAGGCAGAGGGAGAAGCAGGCTCCATGCAGGGAGCCTGACGTGGGACTCGATCCAGGGTCTCCAGGATCACACCCTTGGCTGCAGGCGGCGCTAAACCGCTGCGCCATCGGGGCTGCCCTATTTTTAATTTTTTGAGGAAACTCCATACTGTTTTCCACAGTGGCTGCACCAGTGTGCATTCCCATCAACAGTGCACAAGGGTTTCTTTTTCTCCATAGCCTGCCAATACTGGTTATTTCTTGTCTTGTTGATACTAACCATTCTGAGGGGTGTAAGGTAATATCTTATTATGGTTTTGATTTGCATTTCCCTGATGATTAGTGATGTTGAGCATCTTTTGATCTGTCTGTTGGCCATCCATATGTCTTCAGAAAAATATCTATCCAGGTCCTCTGCCCATTTTTCATTCAAATTATTTGTGGGTTTTTTTGGTGTGTGCTGAATTATATGAATCTTTATATATTTTGAATATTAACCTCTTATCACATATATTATTTGCAAATATCTTCTCCCATTCAGTAGGTTGCCTTTTTATTTTGTTGATGCTTTTTCCTCTGTGCAAAAGCTTTTTATTTTGATGTAATCCAACTGTTTATTTTTTTATTTTTATTTTTTTTAAAGATTTTATTTATTTTTTTCATGAGAGACAGAGAGAGAGAGAGAGGCAGAGACACAGGCAGAGGGAGAAGCAGGCTCCATGCAGGGAGCCTGACGTGGGACTCAATCCTGGGTCTCCAGGATCAGGCCCTGGGCTGAAGGCGGCGCTAAAGTGCTGAGCCACCCGGGCTGCCCCCAACTATTTATTTTTGCTTTTGTTTCCCTTGCCTGAGAAGAAATACCCTTTAGAAAAAAATGTTTCTACAGCTGATGTCACAGACATTTCTGCCTATCTTTTCTTCTAGAAATTTTATGGTTTCAGGTCTCACATTTAGGTCTTCAATCCAATTTGATTTTTGTGTGTAGTGTAAGAAAGTGGTCCAGTTTCTTTTTTGTTTCCTTTTTCTTCTTTCCTTTTTTTACATATAGCTGTCCAATTTTCCAAGTGATGCAGGCAGGCCAGGTCTGAGAACCATGTTGAAATTTCTGAGTCAGTCCCATGGATCCAGCCAAGAGGGTCCTTGGCTTCACGCAGGATGGAAATCAAACATGAGCCAGAAGGAAGTGAAAGCAGAGTTTATTAAAGATATAGAGAGAGCAGATACAGACATATCCTCTGGGAGTTTCAGAAAGAAAGAGAGAATGAGTCGCATTTTTGTTTGGGTGCCTGGGAGTTGCCACTGAAGATGGTGATCTAGTGCACATGTCCTCTCAGGCATCCAGGAACCAGTTAGACCAAAGATGAGGGCCTAGGTGTTGTTCCTTGGAGCCAGGGGAACTTGGTATCAAGATGTCTAATGCAGGTGGTCTAGAATATGTTTATGGTAGCTTCTTTGAGGCATTCTCACCCAATCCTTCCTTAGATGTTTTCTATTCTAGAAAAATCATTAACTCCTTGTCCCTTACAAGGAGGACATATGCTATTTATATTAAGAGGTATCTGTAGAGTGGATGAGGGTGAAGGTCTTAGCAAGAATAGAAACCGAAAAGAAGCAAAGGAAAAAGAACTTTTTTTTTTCCTCATGGAGGTCTCCCTTTGGTTTCCCTGTTTCACCAGCACCATTTCTGGAAGACACTGTCTTTTCCCTGTTGTATAGATAGCTTTCTGTCACACCAGAGGACTGCTGGCCCCAGGCCAGTGGTTAGGATGGATTCCTCTGCTTCGTCCAAGCCTGATGCCATGGCTGGTGTCTCCATAGAGGACAAGGAGCAGCACAATTAGGGATAGCATTGGTGTGAGGGAGAGAGGCACTGTGAAACCACCAGCAAGTGACAGACAAATCTGAAGTACTGGATTAGAACATCAACAAGGAAAGAGATCCCATAGACTACAGGGTAGTGAGCTCCATAAAACAAGCAGATTCCTGCTCTCTCTGGAAGATAGTTGAGACAGAGAAATCAGCTCAGGAGATACTGGGAAAAGACTATGATATAGAGAAAGCTAGGATTATAAATCTGAAAGGCATCTTGAACAAATGTTATCTCCTAGGATGATCAATCTGTGGCCACCTGTCCAATTCTCAGTCATATAATATGTTCTTAGTGAACACTTAACAAATGCGAAGCACAGTACAGGCACCAAGGGGCCATCAAAGCCAGGGGGGCAGAAGGGACTAACATTTTTGAAGATCTATTGTATTCAAGGTACATTGCTGGAGACTTTGCAATGTCATTTAATTAATTTAATTTAATTTAATTTAATTTAATTTAATTTTCACTCCTAGACGTGTGAAAGTTTTATTGCAATCATAGGACTTTTTTCTCTGTCCTATGCAATCTCCTTGCTTACTTTGTGCCATACTCTAGAATTTCCCCCAAACACACAAGGGTCAGAGGGAACTACCTCCCTCCAGAAGTCAATAGTTGAGATGAGGATCTTGCTTTGTCCCCACATCCTCTGAATTTCCCCAGCTCAGGCTTCTGACTCATCCTTCATAACCTCAGTGCCTCTTGTCAGCTCTAGGCTATAAGGTTCACCCTGTTCCTCCTCAGGCAGCTGCTTCCTCCAACCAGAGTGCACCATCTATTTCCAGAGCCTCACCTTCTGAAGCCTCCTCTTCCAATGCTTGGGTTTATTCTCCTAGACTCACTGCTTTGTATCTCTTTATTTGTTTATGCAAATAAGAAAAACAGTTTGCATTATTTCTTCTCTGTAATAATTGATTTCCAGGTTACAAAGATGAAAGTTCTTTGAAATTACAGATAGGTAAAGCATGTACACAGAAAGACAGGGAATAGAAGGATGAAAATCTTTTAAATTGGGACTCCTGAGTGGCTCAGCGGTTAAGTGTCTGCCTTCAGCTCAGAGTGTGATCCTGGGGTGCCAGGATCGAGTCCCCGGTCAGGCTCCCTGCATGGAGCCTGCTTCTCCCTCTGCCTGTGTCTCTGCCTCTGTGTGTGTGCGTGTGTGTGTGTGTCATGAATAAATAAATAAAATCTTTAAAAAAAAAGAAAAAAGAAAATCTTTTAAATTTAAAAATCATTGTAGGGTGTGCCTGGTGGGCTCAGGTGGAAGACCACATGACTCTTGATCTCGGGGTCATGTGTTAGAGCCCCACATACAGTGCAGAGATTACTTAAATAAATAAAATTGAAAAAATATTCACTTAAAAGAAATAAAATAAAAAACAGTTGTATAGAGTAATTGAGGGTAAATTTTTGCCATTTTCAAGCTTTGATCTAATGTTACTATTTTAAAATAAACTAATTTGTGTATGATGTGCAAATACGGATTTTTTTTTCACTTGGGCTGGTGCTCGATTGTCTTCAGCTAGTTTCTTAATTGCCTGGAAGTGAGTGAATGCCATAATAACAATCAAACCAGTTTTTTTTTCCCCCTTAAGATTTATTTATTTATTTATTTATTTATTTATTTGAGAGAAAGAGAGCCCACAGCGGGGAGGGGCAGAGGAAGAGGGAGAGAGTCTTAACTAGACTCTGTGCTCAGCATGAAGCCTGTTGCAGGGCTTGATCTTAGGACCCTGAGATCACGACCTGATCTGAAACCAACAGTCTACTTAACCTACTATGCCACGCAAGCACCCCAAACCAGTTTTTAAACTATTATACTAGAAATATTTTCCACATATTTAGTATTTTAAATCAGACAATTTTCTCTATCTGGAATGGCCTTCCTCCACTCATTGTATACATAAATTCTTTATAAATTAAAAATCACACACTATATAAGTACATTCCTATTATAAAAATGGAAATAGTATGTGAGTACATATATAAAATATCTTTTCTCCTCTAATGTCAAAAAGTTCTGTTATGTTTGGGGGATTGATGTGCTGACTGATAGGCTAGGTTTTCCAGGTTTCTTGCCGCTGTGTGATCACATGGCATAGTTCTGCCAGTGGGATGTAAGCTTACTGGGAAAGACTTCTGGCAAAGCTGTTTTTTCCCCTGAGAAAGAGATAAATCTGGAACACATTTTCTTTTATCTTCTTCAGGACTAGAATTTGGAGGTAATGCCTGGAGTTAAAACAACAATCTTGTGACTGTGAATATGAGACACACACCTGAAAGATGGTGGGTCCAAGCTTAGAAAGAGCTTAGACCCTGGATTTATGTAACCAAAATAAACTCCTTTTTTGTTTATATTCATATTCCTGTTCTAAGCAGCTACGTATTACATATTTCCAGCCCCCAATTCCAAACCCATCCCAGATATGGTATGTATTTTTTAAGACCCATCTATATTCATAGCACATTAAATTTTTATTCAAGTTTTTTCCCCAAAATGTATGTATTATTCTGAACCTTCTCTTTTGACTGAAGAATATGGTCTAGAGGCACCTGGGTGGCTCAGTCAGTTAAGCAGCTACTCTGATTTCAGCTCAGGTCACAATATCAGGGTCATGAGATGGAACCCCAATTCGGGTTCTGTGTGGAGTGTAGAACCTGCTTAAGATTCTCTTTCTCTCCTTCTCCATCTCTCTTTCTCCCACTTGCACTCTTTCTCTCCCTAAAAAGAAAGAAAAAAATCTTAAAAATATAAAATAGATTTTCTTTTTCTTTTCTTTTAAAAGTGACACTTGTTCTAGAAATAGAGAAAAACTTTAAGTAAAAAGCAGCAAATGTCCCTAAATTCCACTATTTTAAAATAACTAGTATTATTATTGATACGCATTCTGTCTATCAGCTCTCTCTGAAAATACTGGGAGTCATTCTCCCACTACCACCTCCATGTACATGTGTATACACATTCACACACATACATACAGTCAAATAATAACAAATATAGATACAAATACACTTATACACAAATATGCACACAAATATACACAATCACACACATGCAAATATACACACCTACTCATGTGGGAAGGTGAGACAGAGAGAGAAACTTACAAAACCTATTAAAAAGTGTTCAATTCTGGGAGCACCTAGGTGGCTCAGTTGGTTAAACAGGTGTCTTCAGCTCAGATCATGATCCCAGAGTCCTGGGATTGAGCTCTGCATAGGGCTCCCTGCTCAGTGGGGAGCCTGCTTCTCCCAGTCCCTCTGCTATTCCCGCTGCTTGTGCTCTCTGGCATTCTCTGTCAAATAAATTAATAAAATCTTTAAATAAATAAATAAAATGTAGAACTGAGTAGTTGATTTAAATTTATGAATTTAAGTAGAAATTTTACTCTTTATATATAGTATTAGAACATTTAGTGGACCGTAAGTTTCATCATATTTTTAAGTTTAACTAATTTAGTTCATAAGAATGATTTAATTACTTGGGAAGGTTTGGCATTTAGACAATTGAAGGACTTAAAAGAAAGTCAATATATTAAATTTCTAAACCCTGTTTAAAACATTTAAAAGAGTTTAATTAACTACATTTGAGAATGTAACCAAGTATTAACTGAAGGCCATTAAAAGTGACAGTTCAAATCTGCTAGACTTATAATGAAATGAGATTTGTAAGCTGAAGTTAAATGCTTAAGGATGAAATTAGAACCTGTAAATTAATAAATTGATTACTCAATTTAAAAACCAAAGTGACTTCTAAATTGCCTTTTCTGTGACCATAAAAATATCCTCACATTCATGAAGTGAAACTTAAAGAATTGTCAACTTTGGATAAATATTTCTTCACCATTCAGACATATTGTGTCTCCTATCTTCTAAATTTAAGACAAAATATTATGAAAACCATTAAATATTTGTAGTCATTATGTTTTCATCGTTCTTTAAGACTATGTGTTAATTTTAGCATTGAAAATTTTCCTAGTACAAAAAATAACAGGATTAACTCTGGGATATAGGGTGTCCAACCATCCCAGGGTGCCTGGGAATGAGGGGTGTATTGGACCTCAAGACTAACTGTGCTAAGCCCAGTAACTTTGGTCACCCTAATGTAAAGCATTGGGGCATATGTGCTAAGACTGTAGATTCTAACACCTACATTTGAGAATTGGCTCTTCAGCTTATTTTCTCTTTATCACGAGCAAATGGCTTTTTTCCCTCATCACTAAAATGGTGATAAAACACCTTTTCCGTACTACCCAGGGGAAGGAAACATAGGGCTTTGTTCTATATTCCCATTATAACTCAATGAGAAACTTTTACAATATCTAGAGCCTCGACATCCTGCAAAGGGAGGAGGACGTCCTCAAATTCCTTGCAGCAGGAACCCACTTTAGGTGGCACCAATCTTGACTTCCAAATAGATCAGTCCATCTACAAAAGGAAAAGTGATGGCATCTACATCATAAGTCTGAAGAGAACCTGTTAGAAGCTTCTGCAGGCAGCTCAGGCCATTGTCACCATTGAAAACTCCAATGATGAACATCATATCTTCCAGGAGTACTGGCTCATGGGCTACGCTGAAGTTGGTTGCTGCCATTGGAACCTCTCCTATTACCAGTTGCTTCACTCTTGAAACCTCCACTAACCAGATCCAGGCAGCCTTCCCAGTGTCTTTAGGAGGTTACTGATCCCAGGGCTGACCACCAGCCTCTCACGGAGATGTCTTATGTTAATCCACCTACCATCATCACTCTGTGTAACGCAGTCTCTCCTCTGCACTGTGTGGGCATTGCCATCCCATGCAACAGCAAGGGAGATCACTCAGTGGGCTGGAGGTGGTGGATGCTGGCCTGGGAAGTTCTGCACATGCCTGGCACCATCTCCTATGAACATTCATGGGAGGCCTCCCTGATCTCTCCTTCTGCAGAGAGCCTGAAGAGCCTGAAAAGGAGGAGCAGGCCACGGTTGAAATGGCCATGACCAAGGAGGAATTTCAGGGTGAATGGACTGTTTCAGCTCCTGAGTTCACTGCTATACAACCTGGGGTTGCAGGCTGCCCAAAGGCATGAAGGTGTCCTCTGTGCCTATTCAGCAGTTCCTTACAAAGATGGGAGTGGTTAGCCAGCCACTGAAGACTGGTCTGCAGCTCCCACTGCTCAGGCCACTGAAAAGGTAGGAACAACTCCTGAGTGGTCTTAAGATGCTCTTCAGCAAAGGCAAAAAAATGGAAATGAGGTTGATGGAAAATAAACAGTTTCAAGAAACAAACGGTGAATATCTATCTACAAGGATTATTGTGAAAAATGAGTTACCATATGAAAACATCTATATTAATTATCTGCAATAATACTTACAGAGTGTGGTAAGCACTAAATATATACTAACTGCTATTGGGAGCTCCCCACAGGAACTTCAATTATTGGACAAGTCCTGTTTGTTCTTCATTTTATTTTGTTCTCTAAAATTGTTTTAATTTCTTTGCCTTCCTCCTCTGCATTCATTGTGATATCCTCACATCTTTCTTTCATGTCAACTAGCAGATAATGGCAGTTGCCTGTCTGATAAAAGTTTCCCTCTTCTTCCTCACGAACAGAACTCTATTTTAGTTTTGGTGGCAATAGATATAGCTTAATTAGTTGATTTACAGGGCTTTCTTGAAGCAGGTTGGATGGATGACATACAACACAGTTCTGGCCAAGGTGATACTGCGTAAGTCTACCACGTGGGATATTTAGGAAAGGTCTCTGAAAGCCGTCTAAGCTGGTGCATGTCTTATGTCTTTTGTCTTTTTTCCTTCTTATTTCCTCCTAGATGATAGATGTAAGGTGGAAGGAGAAGAGCTATCTTGAGATAAGAGCTATACCTTAGAGATGCTAGAGCAGAAAGCTAACTGGATCTTTGATAGCTTCTTTGAAGAATCAAAAAAATTACACCATTGTTTGTTTAAACATTTCTTAAGTTTCCTGTTACACACAATTGAAAACAATTCCAATTATTACAAACCATTCATTTAATTTTCAGCAATGTAAAAAGTGTGGAGTACTTCAATAGTTTTCGTGTCATTTTGAGATAGAGCCATGCTAATCTCATCTTTGAGATTCGCTCCAATTTTGATGTATGTGCTACTGAAAAGACCAGGATAGTGCTTCTTCTTTGATGGTGAAAAAAAGTTTAAGAGGAAAGTCAAGTCATCAAGGTCGCAAGCAAATCTTGTCATCCTTAATGATAATTACATGAGTCAGTGCGGAGAGCCAAGGAAGGGGAGAGAGAAACTAGCAATGGGCTGTTCTCTGTAGAGAAATAAGCATTATATTTTGTCCCTTTCTGCCAGGCATTCAAATTACCATTTCAATTTTTTGAGAATGAGAAGTTTCTAAGAATTGTTTTCTGCCTTCCATAGTTTTCCACTGACCACTGTTTTATAATATGTATATTGAAATAATAAATTTGATAACAGGTAATAAAAGCAAGAAAGCATAAAATAGGTTCAATTCCAGAAAAAAGACCATGGCTTGGGATTGTGAACAAAGCTGTACCTGTTGTTATTACTGAATTAGAGTTGCCTCATAACTCTACCCAGCTGTTAATTAAGCACTTAGGCAGCCACAGTCATTAACTCTTTCAGGTCCCCAGGACACTACTTAGTTATTGCTTCAATTTACTGTACTAAGCTTACTAATAGGCAATGCCTTAAAACATTGAGAATATCTGACTCATAATATTTTTCATCTTCTTGATGATTAGTTGGAAAAAGCAATTCTAATTTAGTTCCTCCTTCATTTTAATTTGGGTTAGCAGATGTTCTATGTGTGCTACAGTCAACTATTTAATTTACATTATAGAAGAGCCTATAATAGCAATTTATCAGGGTTTGTGTGTGTGTGTGTGTGTGTGTGTGTGTGTGTATGTGTTGTTATAGTGTGGTTTTAATTTCCTCCAAAATGTTGGTATAAAAATAGGATATATTTTATTTTCTTAATTCACATAGAATATCCCAAGAGCAAAATTGGGTTCATAAAACTCAAGCAATATTTTAAAATTAGTTTTGTTTGAAGAGGGAATGAGACAAATAGAGGAAAAAAGTAAAGCAAAGAAAAGAAAGAAAGTGAAGAGAACAGTGAAGCTCTAGCCTGCCAAGGATGTGGATCCATTTTAAGAACAGCTTTGTGATGGGTGGGGGAAGTAGTTCACATGGAAAACATTCCTAGCTGTGGTATGATGTTAACTTTGGTATGATGTTAACTTTCGAAAACTTACCTTACCGGTATTTTTTTCATGGGTAGTGTATATTTTGGAGGACATTTGCATAAGCCACCATCTGAACAAATCGAAGGGAATGTACATATCAATATTTTAGTTTGGTAATTATAGGTTTTCCCAAGTCTTATTTAGAGGTAGTCAAACAGTAACTGCTTGTTGTTTTAAGCTTCTAAGTTTTGGGGTAATTTTTTATGTGGTAATAGAGAACATCTACAATCTATTATCATAAGATTGTCTTGATGACTAAATGAGAGCAAGTGAATAATACAGATTATCATTTTTAGGTTGGTCTATCAGAACTGATCAGAAGTTACTCCTTTCATATAGTTTGTACCTATTCTCTTGACAAGCTGAACTTTTTGATGTTCTGATAACTTTCTGTTCTTGTTTTAAATTTCTCCAAATTCTCTCACCACTCTTAAATTAGAGATTACAGACATTTCTACTTTCATTTCATACTGGTAATATATGATTGGCAAAAATAGCGAATTCCTAGATCTTATAATAAAAATAAAATACATTGAAAAAGTATTCAACTATTCATTTGTATATAGGTGAATAAAAAAAATTAGCGTCTGCCTGGCATGCTGAAAAGCCACTTTAGCAAAGCCTACATATTCTCTGTAGGGGGTTGATTAAAGAGTGGTCACTCTATGATCTCCTATATATTGGATTATTTCTCAAAGATCACTGGGCCTTATCTATAGCAACTTCATCTTTATATCCACTGGTGGATAATCTTTACAAGATAGTATTTCAATCACTTAAGGCCTAGATCTCAAACTCAATTCCTCTAGGGACCGAGCAGGTCAGGAAAATGAATGAGGTGAGCTGAATGGGGAGCATAGGTCCTCTGGGAATTGCAAATACTCAGCTCAACTAGTGTTCTTCTGCAGGAATTTGAATTCTGTGTTGCCAGATTCTTCTGGTTTCAAGGGAAGATGGAAATCTGGGTTTGAATTTATGTGTTTTTGAAAAATTTTTAGAGAAAACTCTCCATATTTTAAAATATTGTTTCATTTGTTTTAAAAATCTGCAGATTGGATAAGATATATCTCTGAAGTATAGTCATTTCCCAGATACAAAGAGCTGAGAGAGAAGCTGAGTGTATAGACTGCAGTTACTATTTTGTGGACAAAACCTGTATGTACTGGAAGAAAGTTTCAGAAGCTTGTTTTCCAGGTGTTGGATAAATAATGCATGGTTTCTAAAAGGAGGCCATCTCTGACACTGCATCATCAGACAAATATAGTGTTTAAAGTCTTCTCATCAAATGTTCTCATTCATACAGCCAAACTAGTTTAAATTTCAAAGAAAAACATTTCCCCCATGCCTATAATCACTTTCCTGTGGATTCACAGTGGCCTGTGTTACAACACTGCTGTTTAACCAGCTGCAAAAACAATAAATGGAAGCCAATATAGAAAAGGTCATCTGTCAGTTTGTTAGCACTGATACATCATCATAAGGGCCAGGATTCTATCACCATCACCTCAAGTATGCCAGCAACCTGCAGGGTACTAAATAAACGTGCTCTGCTTTTGACCTTTACTCTTTTCACTTTCACAATGTTTGTTACTTTATTCAGCATGACTACTCATGTAAAATGCGAATCTTTTGTCATAATCTTAAGAATATTATTAATGCATAATTATATGGCAGGAGCTACATTTTGAATTGCTGGGAAATGAGAAAAGATGATATCTTTAGCCTCTTCCAGGTAGGATCACATTCTGCTATTTCTACCATATGTATTGTTCTTATAGCTGTTCTCTTGAACTTATTGATTTCTGGCTACTGAAAAGAATAATATAGACTACTTTGTGTTTCTGAGAGGTCTGTTAGGTAAGATTTATTGCATCTTAAAGTTTGAACTGAAACTATACTTTCCCAATTTCCCAATTGCAGAGAGAATGGCTCCATTAATGGTAGACATTACTCATTGGATAAAGTTTATTTTAAAAATTTACTAAGTGGTCATACTTTTCCAGGCTGCTATTGATGATAAAATATTGAGCAAGACCCTAAATTAGTGAAGTCAATCCAAGTGGGAGACAATTGATCATTAACAATATTTACTTTATAGATAAGAAAAATCAGTAGTTTTTTCTGCTTTACATATAGTAGACAAGGACATTTTTCATTAGCCTATTGGTAAAAATGAACACGTTCAATATTAGCAATTCTTTAAAGAATGAGGATATTTTGTAAAAAGGAAGATTAAGCAATTTCTATACAGATTTTGATCCTCTTTATATTATGTATTTAATAAGATTGAATACCTGAAAATGAATGGTGAGTCCATTGTTGTATTTCTTTTGTCTTTGAAAGAGAAATATAAAGTAAGTGTGAACTAGCTTTTCCCAGTCCAATCCTCCTGCATATGACACCTATAAACTCTGAGCAAAAATAAACAACTACCTAGAGGCATTGGAGACCAAAAGCAGTTAGAAATTGGGTCGTCAACAGTCGGAAAAGGAAAATTGCACTGGGTGAGTTTCTCCATTTTTCAAAGACTTTTAGCTTGAGGAAAAGCCCTAGTCAGTGTGGCTAGAACCTCTTGCATTGAAATCCACAATTTTATTGGCTTGGGGAACCAGAGGATAGAGTTTGGAGGGACCACAACAGCAGGAAAATAAAAGGAAACATCCCAACAAGGAGAGAACCTGGGAGGGAACCTCACATTCTGCATATGAGCTCTGTCCCAATTTTTTGGTGGGCCTAAACCATGCATACACAGGGAAGGCTCTAAGCAGCCTAGGTAAGGCTAAAAAAACTGAATGATTTCAGATATACACACATTATGGGGGAGACAAAGTTTGAAGTTTGGTTCCACCCAAGTAAGCTGCCTGCTAAAACAACAACAAAAATCAGTACTTTTCAGAGAAATGGGACCAGAATGGAGTGATATGTCCTTGTCCTAAGTGCAGTAGAGTCAGGGCAGTGATAGTTTGCCATTTTCAGTCTTTTTAGTAGGAAACAAACTCTGCTAGAAAAGATAAAGAAGATTGGAAAGCAGGTAGATAACCTAGAGTGTCTAAAACTTTACAAAATTGATAGAGACAAGTTGGAGCAACAGAAGCAATTCAGTTCTGTTGGATTGGACTAAGAAACTTTTTAATTATTTTAAAATTTTTATTTATCTCATTTTTTAAAGATTTATGTATTCATTTTAGAAAGAGAGAGAGCAAGAGAAAAAGAGAGAGCATGTGCACACTCACATTGAGTAGGGGGGAGGGCAGAGGGAGAAGAAGAGGGAGAGAATCCCAAGCAGACTCTCCACTGAGTGGAGCCCCACACCAGGCTCAATCTCATGTCTCTGAGATCATGACCTGAGCCTAATTCAAAAGTTGATTGTTTAACCAAATGAGCCACCCAGGTGTGCCAGAAAAAAAAAATTTTTAAACAGAAGAAAAGCATACAGATTTATTTAAGTTTTATGTGACATAGAAGCCTTCATAAGAAAATAAACACCCAAAGAAGTAGTTGGACCTTTGTACTTTTGTGCTAGGTTTGTTATGGCAGCCTGAGCAACTAATACAATTCATCGGCATAATTAACTCTCTTCTCTTCACTATTGTAACTGATATCTAAGTCCAGGACTTTCCCACATTTTTCAATATGCAGATTCCCTGCAGATCATCGTGGAGACATGATAATGTCCAGAACATGCGCTTCTGAATTTCAGGGTTTTGACTATGTTATGTATTTGGTTAAACTCATATGCTTTGTTGCATTCCTTAACTGAATTCTATTTTGAAGGAAGATAAATAGCTCTCCTAAAAGTCAGCATGAGGCTTTTAACAGATTGATGGTCAACATCTTGCTGTGAGTCCTTCATGAAGCATGGATGAGTCACACCGACCTCCTCTAGCCTTGAAAATTCTATGATCTATTCCAAAACTCTGATAATTTCTCTAATCTTTTGACAGCACTTTCTGGCATGTGACAGGCAGTTATTTTGCACCTGTATTAGTGACAATAAGAAAGACAGCTTTATCTATATGTGGTCATTCCTCAGTGGCTATTACTTACTTTATATAATTTATATTTTCTATAGCTCTATCTCTGTGCTATTTGGATACACAATTTTTTAATATATATTTTTAAGATTTTATTTATTTATTCATGAGAGACACACACACACACACAAACAGAGAGAGAGAGAGAGAGGCAGAGACACAGGCAGAGGGATAAGCAGGATCCATGCAGGGAGCCCGACGTGGGACTCGATCCTAGGACTCCAGGATCACACCCTGGGCTGAAGGCAGAGGCACTAAACCGCTGAGCCACCCGGGCTGCCCAGGATACACAATTTTTGAAGACAATTTAAGAGCATTAGGACTCCAAACTTAGGTTAAAATTGAGCCTTGAATACAGTTATCAGTCCCATTTTTTATTCAGCTAGGCATTGACAACATATTTCTTAACCCCTCTGGTCGTACAAAAATCTTTGCTAATTTCATATAAAAGTATCATCACTTGTTAGCAAATAAAAGATATATCTCAATTTTTAGATATGAATAAAAATAGTATCTGAGAACAAAGAAATATGAAAAATCAAAGAAAAATAATAATTCAAAACTAAACACAAATATAGATATTTCTGCCTTCTGAGGGGGATATGAAGGTGAAAGATCATGTTGGGGAGAAAGGAATTTTCCACTGTTCAAGGTTCTTTCAACTAGTGGCAGCTGGCTGGCTCTGTTGGTAGAGCATGCAACTCTTGATCTCGGGGTTATGAGTTCGAGCCCTATGTTGGGTGTGGAGATTATTTAAAAATAAATTTTTTTTTTAAATATTCTTCTAACTGGACTAAGAATTAAATTAACTCCAGGCAGATTAACAGGAGAAAATCAAATTTAATTTTCTACATGAGGGGAATCCACACAGACATGAAATTCCAAAACCAGGCAAAATTAGGTATATATCTCATTCTGTACTAAGGAGAAAGAGGTAGGAGTCTGGGACTTCAAAGGGAAAAAATACAATTCACTGGAAGATGAAAAAGTCTAAATGGTAAACAAATCTTTGCTGAGT
This sequence comes from Canis lupus familiaris, assembly GCF_011100685.1. Classification (NCBI taxonomy): domain Eukaryota; kingdom Metazoa; phylum Chordata; class Mammalia; order Carnivora; family Canidae; genus Canis; species Canis lupus. The sequence goes on from NC_049255.1 coordinate 27,390,263, forward strand.
CATGCAGATATAATGGGATATAGGAATTTTAACAAACACACTTTGCTAAACTTCTCTACAATCCCTAATTCATATTATAATATAATTATCTATGGTGATGGTTCTCGTCTTGGAGCAAGTCTTCTATTCTTTCCAGGCGGTTGGAAGAGATATCAGAGTTTCTTCTTGAGCCTTCTGGGCCTTGATTGTTTTCAAATAATTGACATCCAAGGTAGCCTGTTTTGGGGCAACCTGTCCTTGGCTCCTACAATAGCATAATTCCTATTAGCAGTTGAGCAATGTATCTTTACTTCTCTCTTTCTTCAGATGCTAGTGAGAAAGGAAGAAGGGAAAAGACTGAAATTGCAAAGCCTCTGTCCATTATTCTCTGCAGATAAAGAGTGGGACCTGGAGTCAATGCCCACAGTTGTTAAAGCATTTAGGAGTGGAAATATCTCATGTGCCAGAGCCTAGTTAGTGGTTGGGAAACAAAATTGTTCTGCATAATAATACAAGGGAAATTGAATTTACTAGGGAAATCTAGAGAAGGAAGGTGTCTAAAGAGGAGAAATAGGAAGTGTGAAAAGGGAATATAAAAATATGACAGGAGGCCATAGCCTTTGGAGATGGAGGTCATCAGTGCAGAATTTCAGTCATTGGTGTGGCCCACAGAATTTAACAAGGACATCTAAAATTCAACTTTAAGTTTTTTGCCAGGTGCCACTATCTTGCAGTCTCATCCTTCATACACAGCATTCCGGAATCTGTAAAGCTGCTGCATGTGTGTTAGGATAAATAAAATGTGGTTTTTCTCTGCTTGTAAAGGAGAAGAAAATTATTCCCTTCTCCTTCTTCCTTGAAAGGGTCTCTTTAAAACAAAGGAGTCCTTGATTCCCTACTGTAACATTTGGGAAGATAGATAAATCTCTCCAAGGCTAGATAAACCTCATCTCCTGTTTCCCTATGCAAAGATGTTTCCCAAATCTGGGCTTCATACCCCCTTGAAAGTTCCACACAAATTCTGAAGTTAACCTAGCAGACTATCTTGAGTAACTATTTGTCTCTGAAGTAGATAAGAGGAGTTTAATTATGCTTTCTTCTGCTTTATTCAATTAATTATGTGAAATTTTATTATAACTTCATACTCATAGGCTACCTATGTGCATGTACTACTCTATTGGCTTACTGAGTAGTAAATTAGATCCTTGGACTCAATTCCAATATGTGTATTTGGCAGTGAGAGCATGTCCCAACACCAAGCAATTCTCAGACACCAGCAAGATGTCCAAGAGTTTAACTCAATTCTGGAACTATTGTCCTGGAGGAGATAATTTCAGATTCCACAGACTATAGGTTCAGTTCTACAAGACTGCTTGCTACCTATCCACTCCCCCTACTTAAGACACTAGCCAGTCCTAAGTCCAGACTGTTACCCATGCTTCTAAACAACTAGCTATAAATCAGATTCCCATGACCTCCTACTTGGGTTTAATTTCCTATAGATGGAAGAAATGCTAAGGTAAGGTATGGGGAAAGGGATTGGAGTTTCTATGCTTTCTCTAAGCTTGTCACTCTCTCCAATCTCCACATGTTCACCAACCTGGAAACTCTCTAAACCCCATCCTTTTGAGTTTTAATGGAGGCTTTATGAAACATTTATGATTAATTGAATTATTGGCCATTGGTGATTGATTCAACCTCCAGCACCTACTCCCTTTCCCTACCCTACAGGAGGTAGTTGGGGTGGGATTGAAAGTTCCAAATCTATAATCACATCATTGGCTCCATTGGCCACCAGACTTCATCCTTAAGTGCTTTCAAAAGTCATCTCATTAACATAACAAAGACACCTATATCACTCTCCACACTTAGGAAATTCCAAGGGTTTAGGGAGATGTGTGAGCCAGGAACAGTGGACAAAGACCAAATATATATGAGAAATATATTTTGGTCATATATATTTCTTAGGAATCACAGTATCACAAGTACTAAATCAATTTTCTTTCTTTTCTGCATTGATGTGGAGGTGTCTCTTTTGTTCATAGGACTTTTATTTGCCTAACACATGTCTTTTATGCTTTAGAAAGAAATTAAGAAAAAGGAGATGTGACTTCTATTGGGGACCATGCTCTAAAGAAGAGATATAGCATCTGTACACAAATAATTTATCAAAAGCAAAAGTTTGGAGCCAGAGAAGACAAGGAGAAATGTAGTACCTCCTTCTCCATACCCACTCCCACCTCAATACAGAGTATCTTCTTACCTTAGTTGACATCTGGGACAAACACATAAAGTAATTGGGATTATCCTGCATGGAATGTTTTGATGTAATTTTTTAAAAAGATTTTATTTATTTATTCATGAGAGGCAGAAAGAGAGACAGAGACAGAGACAGAGACACAGGCAGAGGGAGAAGCAGGCTCCATGCAGGGAGCCTGATGTGGGACTCCACCCGGGTCTCCTGGATCACGCCCTGGGCTAAAGGTGGCGCTAAACCGCTAAACCACCAGGGCTGCCCTGATGTAATTTTTTTTAAGTAATCTCTACACCCAATGTGGGGCTCAAACTCATGACCCCAAGATCAAGAGTTAGTTGTATGCTCCACTGACTGAGCCAGCAGGCACCCCTCTAATCTTTTTTAAGAAGGAACATTTGTGTAACATCTTCCATGTTATGGGACATTTTTTAAAACATCAACTTGATGATTGTATGATAACATTGAATGGATACATAAAAATTTATTTAATAAATTTACCCTTTTTTGTTATAGATAATATTTAGATGAGTAGCTCTGTTTTTTTAGTTTGTATTTTCCTTATATTTTTATTTAGATATAATTTCCAACTTCCAGATATTTGCTAGAATAGTACAGAGAGCACCTATATACACTATTCCTAAATTCACCTACCATTAACATCTTGTCTCACTTGCTCTATCATTTGCTTTTTGTTGGGGGAAAATTTTTCTCTACCAACTTAGGTCAGATTGGGGGTATGGTGACCTGTGAATTAACTGACAATTGCCAGTTTTACAGGGGAAAAGATTTACTTACATACATGTGGGAGCAGTCACAATAGTTTATCTAGCAGCTTAGTATGGGGAAAAGGGTGTGGGTAGTTAGGAGCTTCAGTGGGAATGTATGCAAGATTCTACTGGGCTTTTTCATCCTGATATTAATAGGCCATCTCCTTCCTGGCTGGAAACTCCCCTTGAGGGCAATTTTCGGCAGCTGAATTCTCAACTACTGGTGCTAAGAGTTTGTTTACTCACAAACAGGAAAATTCCCCAAAGGGGAGTTAATGTTAGCTGTACATTCCAGGTGCTCTGTTTTAGTTAGATAAGGAAATTTCAGAAAAGGTTTGTGCACCTTTTGTAGCTCAAATGTTTCTCATTTTAAATGATCTTTATGACTTTCTGGTGAGTTATTAGTATTTTCATCTTTCCTGCTCCATGTGTATGTATCTGCAGCATGCACACACATATATGTGTAAGTATATACATATATATATTTACATTTATAGAAAGGAAGCAAAATATACCACCCCAAAATATGCCTCTTTGGTATATTCAGTGTTTTAAGCTGGTTATTTATTTTTTTTAAGATTTTGTTTTTATATTTGATTGAGAGAGAAAGCATGCAAGCAGAGAGAGGGGCAAAGGGAGAGGGAGGCTCTCTGCTGAGCCTGGAGATCCAGCTGGGGCTCAATCCTACAATTTGAGATCGTGACCCAAGCCAAATGAAGAGTCATATGCTTAACTGACTGAGCGACCCTGGTGCCCCTAAGCTGGTTATTTTTAAGAAACTGCAGACACAAGAAATTCTGAAAACCCAGTGGAAGTGACTGTTTTTATGAGACATGTACATTTATAAGAAAAATCTCTATTTGTAAGGGTGTCTCCCTGGCTGTACCAGGAAGAGGAGGAAACTATGTGGTTTCTTAATCTCCAGTAACTGTTACCAATGGAGAAGGCCTGGAGTTACATCTGCATTACCATCTTACTCTTTTTTTACTGTTTTGTTCCTGGTAATCTCCCACAACTGACTTCCCTGAAACATCTTCTTTTGTCTTTAGCTGAGGACGGTGTTTAAGGTGATGCATTTGGCCATTTGGGAGGGTTACTCAGTTTTCCTGGGTCTCTCCCCTGTATACAGAAGGTATACATGTTATTGAACTTTTACTTGTTTTTGTCCTGTTGATCTGTCTTACATCAACTTAATTATTAGTTCAGCCAAAGAACCTAGACAAGAAGGGAAAAATCTCCCACCCCTGCAGATGGCGACCACGAAGGACAAACTTCACTGGCGTGATTTTGCTTGCTGTGAGGCTGCAGCAGCTGAAATCCTGGGATCTCTGACAGGGCCAGCCCAAGGTAAGAATTCTTACCATATTTGTCTCCCAGTTCTGTTTGCAGGGACTGGTTAAAACAAGAGTGATGAGTGAACTTTTCTTTTTCTGAATGTAGATTAGCAGGAGAAAATATCTGTGGAACTAGTTCCTTTGGTACAGTGACTCTGGTAAAGAATTGATTGTGGACAACTGATCAAAGAATTCACTCACCCAAGGCAGAACAGAGGGAGATAGACATTTATTGAATTCACTGCAAGGGAGCAGTGGGCAGGACAGCAAAGGAGAGACTGCCCAGAGGCAGTGATGGGGGGCAATAATTAAGAGGGGGAGTAAGGAGGTATGGGAATGTATGGAATTTTCCTTATTTGGAGACTGTGCCTGGTTATAAGTAGCCTATTGGTCTGCTAGGACTTGTAGATATTTTGAGGTTGGTTGCCTAACTTATAAGCCTGTTCACATTCATTCCAGTGGTCACTGTGGGCCCTTTTACCTTATTCAGGTTTCTATTACTCAAACCCTGCTCCTAAAAGTAGCCTCTACATTGGTAATGAGTACTTTTGTTTTTTATTGATCCTTTCCATCCCAGAGATAGTCACTATTTTTCTTTTTCTGTCTATTGTGTTGTTTGTTATCTTGCTCTGTGTCCTGAGAGTGTGGCTTTGTGACCACTGAGAATATTCTGACTGGTCTCCCAGTCAGAAGGTGCATTTACTGGTGTGCATTTTGGTGGCCAGTTGACGGGGATTCTGAGATACAAAGTCACAAGCAGTATTCTCTTTGTCCAACTGTGCCAGCTCTCAGGGAGTTTGTGATAGGAGGTCCTGGTCCATAAGGGACTTTTGCCATCCCAACTTCCATTGTTTTGTTAGTGCTGAAAAAAATCCCATCACTGTGGCATCTTCCTGCTGTCACAGATTAGTGGGTCTGTATCTGGAGATATCTCATGTTCTTGTGGGAAACCAGAAATATTTTCATCATACCATTCTTACCACCTGTAAAAATGAAGGCCTTTGCTTTCTTAGAATGTCTTTGGGAGCCAGCTTTCTAGATCCTGAGAGGTCTGCAATTTTGCACTGTCTTGTAGGATGGCTCTTTCATCTTTGGTTAAGCCATGAAAAGGCTTATTGATTTGAGTTACTAGTAAGATTAATAGACCCTACTCAGGGATCCCTGGGTGGCTCAGTGGTTTAGCGCCTGTCTTCAGCCCAGGGCGTAATCCTGCAGTCCCGGGATTGGATCGAGTCCCACATCAGGCTTCCTGCATGGAGCCTGCTTCTCCCTCTGCCTGTCTCTCTCTCTCTCTCTCTCTCTCTCTCTGTTTCTCTCTCTCTCTCTCTCTGTCTCTCATGAATAAATAAATAAAATCTTAAAAAATAGACCCTACTCATCAATGGCCATATGATGAATCCTTCGAATTGGACAAACTTTTTTTTTTTAAAGATTTTATTTATTTACTCATGAGAGACACACAGAGAAGCAGAGACCTAGGCAGAGGGAGAAGCAGGCTCCCCACAGAAAACCCAATGTGGGACTCAATCCCAGGACTTTGGGATCATGACCTGAGCCAAAGGCAGACACTCAACCATTAAGCTACCCAGGTGCCCCTGGACAAACTTTTATATTTGAATTTTTTTAAAAGAGAGTTCTCCTCCTAAACAATGGTCTTATTGGTACCAATGGAAAGACCAGATTAAAAAGTGGACACCAAGGTATAATAGCTAGCCTTAAAGTCTCCCTCTACAGGATAAAAGAACAGAAATAAGACAAAAATTAATATCCACATCCAATGTAAATTCCCTTCCCCAAATCCTGGCCCCATCTGCCTGTTTTAACTTCTCTTTCCTTACAAGATTTATAAAGAACACTCTGGCTTAATCTCTAGGCCCAAAGTATACAGATTACTCATGTAAATACTGAAAGCCAGAAAGTAAATTTAGCAGAAGCATCTAGGACAGGTAATGGGGCTCACTTTGCTATTTCTTACCTCTCTGACTTTCCAGGGCTCTGAAATCAGCCAGCTTCAGATTTCCTATGTAATCTTCTTTGTGGAGGTATCCTAGACACCCCACCCAAAGAAGTCATGTCCCCTGGACAGCAACAGATCTTTTAAATTATAAAGCCCTTCTACCTCCACTTCAGCATATCTTTCCAAATTTACAGAGGAGTTACAAAGATTAGCGTCCATTTATAACCCACCTCACAGAGGAAACAGATGACCAAAATTCCTCCTAGGCCCCCTAAAGTGATCAGCTGCAGGCTAATGTTCAGGGGCTGATAAAAGCCAAAGTTGAATTCTATACTCAGAAAGAAGGCTTTTGTTAAAACATTTTATACAGACTTTACAAAGGCATAATTTTTTGATTCCCATCTTAGTTGGAAATTTTCCTGGTGTGAAGAAGCAAGTTTAGCTGGAAAGATCCAGTTCTTCTAGGGGAATTGGAAACAACTGTTTTTGTCTTACAACTCTATACAAACCAGAAATATGACTCTTATAAGTGGTTCAAATCCTACCTCTCTTTACCAATTCTCAGATCTCTTGTACTCATCTCAAAATACTTGCAGATATTGGGATGTTGGAAACGGAATTTTCCTGCAATTCAGAAAAAGAAGGAATTATTTAAATTACCTTAGACCTCCAATAATAGACAAATAAGCCACCAAAACTCCACTTCAGAGAAAACTTGGATACTTTCTCTGTGCCTTCACGATGTAGATTTTCTACACTCTTCTCTAGGACCTAAGAGCCATTCTTTGAAATAGAAACTTTAGGGAGAGACTTCTCATTAGTAGGGTTAAAAAAAAGAGAGAGGAAGTATTTGGAAATTGAGCAAATGAAAAATCTCCACAGATATTGGTAACTGTACGGTCTATGTTTGTGTCTGTATGTTTATGTGTATCTATATATGTATGTTGTAGATGTGTGATATTTTTCTACCTCCAGAGGATATTGCCAAAATTAATTTGTGAAAGAGCTCTATTTAATCGGCTTAGACAGGGGCACCTGGGTGGCCCAGTCTGTTAAGCATCCAACTGTTGGTTTTGGCTCTGAGATCTCTTGGTGAGATCTCAGGGTTGTGAGATGGAGCTGGAGACAGGCTCTGTGCTCAGCCTGGAGTCTGCTTAAGATTCTCTCCCTCTCCCTCCATCTCTCCTTCTTGTGCTCTCTCTCTCTCTCTCTAAAATAAATAAATATATCTTTTTAAAAAATGAACAATTGGCTTAAACAAACAAGTGCTTCTGTATTTAGTATTCATAAAAATTTGGAAAAAAAATATAACTAAGAAACAGAAACTAGGGCAGCCCCCATGGCTCAGCGGTTTAGCACCGCCTTCAGCCCAGGGCGTGATCCTGGAGACCCGGGATCGAGTCCCACATCAGGCTCCCTGCATGGAGCCTGCTTCTCCCTCTGCCTGTGTCTCTGCCTCTCTCTCTCTGTGTCTCTTGTGAATAAATAAATAAAATCTTAAAAAAAAAAGAAAAAAAAAGAACGAAAGAAAGAAAGAGAAACTAACCCAAAATGCTTTTCGAGTTCACCTGATCTAGGATAATCTTTGGTAAATAAAAGCTACTTGAAATGTATTGACTTAATTAAAATAAATATGTTTTCAGAGTTACCAACATTAAATGTAATGCAGATAGACAACAACGTGAGCTTACTGATCAAATTCATATTATCTCTGTTACAAACTTTGTCAGCAAGACATGATGTTTTCATAATTAATCTGAATATAATTATTAAGAACAAGTGAATTAAATAGATGTAAGATTAAATTTATAAATGAACTTTTCAGCAATCTTTTTGTCTCCCTATATAGTTCCACAAAACTTCTTGGTAACTTAAAACCTTAGAGTTTTACTCAGTTAAATTAGATGATAGAAATGAATAGATGATGATATTCATAGATATTTCATAGATGAAATATGTAGATCATTTCCAAATAAGATAAAATACTGAAACATTGATATTGAACATAGGTTTATCTACTTTTATCTTCTTATTACAGAGAAAGTAAAAATGTTTGTTTTGTGTTTGTTAGTAAACATGGCTTGTGCCACATTGAAAGATTGTACTATTAAAAGGGGTATATGCTTCTAGAAAGTATGAAGTGTATTCCTAAATTTGCCAACCTAAAGAATGCTGATGTAGCCAACAGTTTACAATTTCTTATTTCTTAGTTTCCACTAGGAATTAAAGTTTCTAAGGGTTAAGAATTCTAATATATGGGGGATCCCTGGGTGGCTCAGCAGTTTAGCACCTGCCTTCGGCCCAAGGCATGATCCTGAAGTCCTGGGATCAGGTCCCAGGTTGGGCTTCCTGTGTGGAGCCTGCTTCTCCTTCCGTCTGTGTCTCTGCTTCTCCCTCTGCCTGTGTCTCTGCCTTTCTCTCACTCTGTGTCTCATGAATAAATAAATAAAATCTTAAAAAAAAGAACTCTAATATATGTAATTAAAACTGCTAGAAATAATGAGGAACACATTTCTATATGCAAAGAAAATAGAATGTGTACTTTTAGTAAGAAAAAGTATGAGGAATGGACTTGCATTTTTGTTGAGGGAAAAGAAAGTAATTTTGTCCTAAAGCAATGCTGATATTTCACAGTAATCCATAATCCTATTTAGTCAAGTGTTCAAACATTTTGACATTTCTGACAAAGTTTCCAAAATCAAATTCTTTAAAAAAATTTTTTATTGTTTTTAATTTTAATCCCAGTATAGTTAACAGTGTTATATTAGTTTCAAGTGTACAATATAGTGATCCAACAATTCTATGCATTTAGTGCTCATCATTGTAAATACACCCTTTATCTCCTTTACCTATTTCACCCTCCCCCTACTCAGCTCCTCTCTGGTTACCATCTATAGTTAAGAGTCTTTTTATTGTTTTGTCTCTCTTTTCTTTTTCCTTCACTCATTTGTTTTATTTCTTAAATTACACATATGAGTGAAATCGTATGATATTTGTCTTTCTCTGACTGACTTTGCTTAGCTTTATACTCTCTAGCTCTATCCATGTTGCAAATGGCAAGATTTCATTTTTTACAGCTGAATAATATTCTAGTGTCTGTCGTGTGTGTGTGTGTGTGTGTGTGTGTGTGTGTTGGACCTTCACCATTCATCTATTGATGGACATCACTTAGGCTGCTTTCATGATTTGGCTATTGTAAATAACCCTGTTATAAACATAGGGGTGCATATACCCTTTCAAATTAGTGTTTTTGTATTATTTGAGTAAGTACTCAGTAGTACGATTACTGGATAGTGGACTAGTTCTATTTTAGATTGTTTGGGGAACCTCCATACTGTTTTCCACAGTGGCTGTGCCAGTTTGCATTCCCACCAAAGTGCATAAGAGTTTCTTTTTCCCCACATCCTTGCCAAGAGTTATTGTTTCTTCAAAATTAAATTCTTAATGAAGTTATTTTTTGATCTGGAAGAAATTTTGGGATATTTTAGGAGGTCTCAGGAAGTTCTTAAAAGATTTGTTAAACTAATTAGGCTTATTTGGTATATTAAATTATGGGGGAATCATTGTCAAATAAGTGATGTTAAACCTTCTTAGATTATATTTGTGAAGATATATGTTATTAATAAGTGTTCTAAAAAATGTGTGAAGTTTTAAAAAGTCTTGTTTGTCTTGGTATAATGTTAGCACTTATAATTCTAGTTATTATCTTGAAGTGTTGTGTGTCACAGAAATAACCAAATTTCTTTGTCAATACATCACAGTGAACTCTCAGCAGATCTTTAATCATGGGCATTTTTAAGTCTTATAGATAGTTATTGTTTTACTCTGATAATTTTGTAGGTGTGTTTGTTTTCAGAGATTCATGGACAGGACTTTTGACAAATATGGCATTCTGATAACCTAAAGATCACAAAACCGAATTGGGTAAGAATTTCTGGAACAGGTGGGAAAACTGGATTCAGCAAAAAAGAATTAATAACATGGGACTGAATGAACTGAAGGGGATGATTTTTTTTTTAAGATTTTATTTATTTATTCATGAGAGACACAGAGAGAAGCAGAGACACAGACAGAGGGAGAAGCAGGCTCCATGCAGGGAGCCCAACTTTGGACTCGATCCCGGGTCTCTAGGATCAGGCCCTGGGCTGAAGGCGGCTCTACACGGCTAAGCCACTGGGGCTGCCCTAAGAAACATTCCTGATTTTTAAGAATATTTTGTCTTTCCAAATTTAATGAAACTTTTTCTCTTAAGCTAACTATGATTTACAGCAATTTGATGAAATACACCTTTATGAACAAACTGAAGCATTTCAATTTTTCTTCCCAATCCCTCTGGAATTCAGAAACTGTCAGTAAGCATTCTTATATTTTCATGATAATGTATTTATTTGCATAAATTCAATAATCACCTGTTCTCCTGGTAAAGGACAAAATTATAAACATTGGTTATATACCAAGGCTTTGACTGGCATGCCATATTTGAGAGAGACATTCATAGACTCAGATATAAACAGACAGCCTTAAGAAACTAAAGTTGACTTTATGGAGCTAATAAAGCCCCTCGGAAAAACAGCCCAGTACCTTATTTACAGAGTGTCCAGATAGGTGAGTAAGAAGGTCAATTTCTGGCAGATGCAGGAACCTCAGGATATTTTGGGAACCTTGAGAAGAGGAATTTACCCAAATCTATAGGTATTACAGGTAAATCTGATGGCAAACCTTTGGCTTGGCTTTCTGGCCTGGACAAACTTTTTAACGTTCGATATGAGACTCCTTATGCAAGGTTCCAGCAGAGAAAATTTAAAAAGAGCCTACTTGATCAGCTGCTATTCTTGCCACACTTACGTAAATAATCAGGCCAAGTTTATTGGAACTAGATTTATTTTGCAAAATATTAGTCCTAATTTGGCTCTCTTTGGTGGAAATGAGGATGATTTTAGAGAGAAAAAGTATGTTTCAATAACGTACATTCTAGTTCTGATTAATTGGCTTTGAGGATTTATTGTTTGCTTACAAATTGGACTGGATCCTAAATTATTCTGGTTTTCTCAAATATCTGTCTATGACTCCCCAAATTAATGTTTCCAATTTTCTCACATCCTTTTGATTTGGAATCATTGAGAACTAAAACTGTTCTTTTTTTCTGAAGCCCTGCAAACTGAAGCTGGTCAACTTGATATCAACTTCAGAAAATTGCTACTATAGCCCATGTTTAAACAGTGTTCATGCCTGTTTTCATGTGGGCCACTCAGAAAGATCACCAGAGACATTCAAACTACAAACCAAGAAAATCTTTCAGATTTCCACTGCCTGCCCTCACTTTATCTGCAGATGCTTTGATCCTAACATGTAGAAATCTTGACTGGCTCCCACCTAGGCTCAGAAACTGGTTTATAATCTGCTCCAGTCATTAACCTTTGTTTTTCTTTTGTTTCCATAAAAAGGCCTCTTATTAATTACCTGATTGCTTGTACAATATAGACCTGAATTTGGGAGTCCCTTGCATGACCACCCCCTGAAATGAGACACAAATGTTCAACTAAACTGACATATTCTCAAGACAGAGACTGGTTCAATGAGATATAGAGCAGTCTATCAACTTAGCTTCTGGATTTTGAAACTTTTTTAAAGCTTCAAAGATGAAACTGAAGGGGAACAAAAGATACCAACCCTAAATATGCCTCTATGGCATATTGATTATTTTAAGCTGGTTAATTTTAAGAAACTGCCAACACAAGAGAAGCTCTGAAAACCCAATGGATGTTACCTTCCTGTAAGAGATATTTACATTTATAGGAAAAAATCTCCATTTGTAAGGGTGTCTCCTTCCCTTCTCTATACCAGGAAGAGGAGGATATCTAAATCTAGAAACTCTTATTAGTGCAGAAGGCAAGGACTTCTATCTGCATTACAGTCTTACTCCTGTTTACTCTGCTTTTCCTGGTAACCTCCCACAACTGACTCCAACCCTCAACATCTCCTTTTCCCTTTAGCAGAGGATGGTGCTTAAACTGATGCCTTCGGCCATTCAGGGGGTTACTCAGTTTTCCTGGGTCGCTCCCACAGAAACAGGAAGTATACATGTTATTAAACTTTTGTTTTTCTTCTGTTAATCTGTCTTATATCAATTTAATTATTAGACCAACCAAAGAATCTAGAAGGATAAAAAGGAAAATTTTCTGTCCCTATAATCTGTGTATCTATCTAGATGGATATATGGACTTAAACTCAGAGAATAGTATCTTTTTGTGAACATTTCTTCCTACTATATTTAACCCTAATACTCCAGTCTGTATGAATGGTTAAAAGATAACTAAGGGATAATTTTTTAAAGATTTTATTCATTTATTTGAGGGAGAGAGAGTGCACATGCACATGAGTTGGGAGGAGGGGCAGAGGGAAAGAGGGAGGGAGAAGCAGACTCCCTGCTGAGCAAGGTGTCCAATGTGCAGCTCCATCTCAGGACCGTGGATCAGGACCTGAGCCTAAGGCAGACGCTTAATGGACTAAGACACCCAGGTGCCCCCTGAAGCATAGTTATCATTTTTAGTTTATTTGAGCAAAAGTTGATTAGAATCAAGTAGAACCACACCAGAAGTGGTCAGAGCTGCTCCACTGACAGAAGCAGGTCGAGATTTATATAGGGAAAGTGTGGAAACAAAGTAAGGAAATTATTTGATTGACTATAAGTTAGATTTATTTAAGTTTAAATCTTCAGTTTAAAATTGCCTTATTTGGAAAAACCTAGCTGGCTGAGTATTATTGGTTGTCCTTTGGTTTTGATTTCTTAATGTTAAGTATTTTGTCTTGGGTTTTAGTTTGCTTATGTAGAATGCTAAGGTATTAAAACCACCTCAGTCTAATGGCCTCCTTTGTTTACTTAATATAACATTGCTAAGAATGGGTAGATCTGTTGTATAACCACAGTGCAGTTATCAACTTTAGCATGTTTAACATTGATATAATTATATTTCCTAATCTATCATCCACCATCCAATTTTGTCAATTGACCCAATAATGTATTTTGTAGCAATTTTTTCCCCTTCAGCACGGGATTCAATTAGGATCAGAGATTATATTTAGTTGTCACATCTTTTTAGTCTATTTTTTAAAGATATCCCATGTATGAAATAAACATGTTAGTATACTTCTGTTTGCTTTTTCTTGTGTTAATCTATTTTTTATTATGGGGGGATCTTAGCCACAATCCCTGAAAGGTAAAGGGACAATTGTTTCCCTCTTTACAGTAGGAAGATACCATAAGACCCTGCAAATACTCTCACCTCTTCATCAAAAATTTCCCTCTCAGGGTGCTTTGGTGGTGCAGTTAAGTCACCAACTCTTTTTCAGCCAGGTCATGATCTTAGGGTCATGAGATTGAGCCCCATGTCAGGCTCTGTGCTCAGTGCAGGGTGATTCTCTCTTCTCTCTCTATCCCTCTCATTCATGCTCTTTCTCTCTCTCTCTCAAATGAATAAATCTAAAAAAAAAAATTCCCTGTAGATTTAATATTTATTGATTTGTACCTGAGGCAATCTTTACTACTTTGGCTGAAAAACGAAGATTTTCCCATTCAACTACTCTTTTCATATTAATGAGTTAGCACTTTCTTACACCTGCAGTGCATGAAATTGTGCTTCTCTCTCCACCCTCATTAACATTTATTATCTTTTGCTTTTGCTTATCTTTTGCTTTTGAATGAATAAATAAATAAATCTTTAAAAATAAAATAAAATAAAATAAATAATTAAAAAAAGATTTTATTTATTTATTCATGAGAGACACACACAGAGAGAGAGGCAGAGATCCAGGCAGAGGGAGAAGCAGGCTCCATGCAGGGAGCCTGATGCGGGACTCGATCCTGGGACTCCAGGATCACACCCTGGGTGGAAGGCAGGCACTAAACCACGGAGCCACCAGGGATCCCCATAAATAAACATTTTTTGAGTCAAATTTATCCATGTTTTCCTTTGTGATTTTTTCATTATATAATAATTAGAAAGTCTGTTTTATATAGTACATAATAAATTACATAATATTTTAGTGTTGATTATATTCATGCTGCCTATATGAAAGGGGCTTCGTGTGTATATGTGTGTGCAGAAGAACAGATAAAGAATTATGGTGATTAGTTCCAAATATAATTTCATAATAGTAACAGTTATTAATACTGGAACTGTTAGTGAGGAAGATTGTGTGTGTGTTTATAAGATCTCTTATAACACCAGGATCATTCACAACTTTCTCCTTAGGGTCAGATATAGTTAAAAGGTATGTGGAACTTAAGAAACAAAACAGATGAACACAGGCGAAGGGAGGGAAAAGTGAAATAAAACCATGTCAGAGAGGGAGACAATCTGTAAGAGACTCCTAACTATAGGAAAAAAACTGAGGGTTGCTAGAGGGGAGGTGAGTAGCAGAATGGGGTAACTGGGTGATGAGCATTAAGGAGGACAAGTGATATAATGAACACTGGGTGTTATATGCAATGGATGAATAACTGAACTCTACATCTGAAACTAATGATACACTGTTAACTCATTGAATTTAAATTAAATAAAAAATTTTAAGAAAGGTTAATAAGACAACATGAAGCAAAAGATTTGTTGCTGTTATTTTTTTACAAAAGACCAAATAGGGTAAAGATGCCCTCTAGTGGAAAGTTAGGTCCTCTCTACAATCAAACTGAAAGCATGAAAAAAATCTGCTATCCATCGTTTTACTTTAAACTGCTCTACATATGCAATTGAGATGTAGGGTTTTTGCTTTCTTTCTGAACAATAGAATCAATAGAGAATTAAGAAATTAATTCTCTTACATATTAAATTATATTCCCATTCATATGCTCTTCTTGGATGGATTTTATTTATTTTAATTACTTCCATGGCACATTATCTTATAAATAGGGAAAACAAAATTGTCATGGTCAACAGTCTGTTGTTCTTTTTTGAAAAAAGAATTGGTCACTCTTTATTGACAAGTATATCTACTCTTATAAGTTTATGTAAGTAAATATTGACTTGTTCAATAGACAATCTGAATGTGTTATCAGAATTTGCTTTAATTTTATGAAAGAAATTATTTTAATATTATGAAAGTAAATAGTTTGTAAAGTTATCAAAAGAGATAATGATAAATATTAGAAAAGAAAGATGTTGACAGAAATGCTTATTATATGACTTCCAGTGTTGATAATGGTTGAAAAGGAGATAAAAGGATAAAGGAAATTGAATGTGTAGAATTAATTTTGTGGTCTTTTAAAAATAAAAATCTAGGCCAATTGGATATCTGTCAGGACAAAAAAAATATGAATCTTAACTTCCCCTCACATCATAGAGAAAAATTGATTCCAGGTGGATTGTAGATCTAAATGTAAAAGGTAAAAAAGGAGCTTCTAGAAGAAAACATAGGCATCTTTGGGATAGCAAATATTTCTCAAACTGTATACAAATAACGCCTACAAAGGAAATTTTTGATAATTGTAGTAAACGAAAATTAAGAGCTTCTTTAAATAAAAAACACTCCTAAAAGGAGTGGAAAGGCAAATCACATGCTGGGAGAAGACATTTGCAATACATGTATTCAATAAAGGACTCATCAAGAATATGTAAGGAATTCTTATAAATCAATAAGAAAAAGAATATAGTAGAAAAATGGACAACAATTTAATAGGAATTTTGCGAAAAAAATTCTAAGGACCAATAAACTTATGAAAATGTGTTCGACTTCCTTAGTCATCAGGGAAAGTAAACTTAAATCACAGTGTGATAGGTAGCACTATAACTAGAACTGTAGTGGTAAATGTTGGACAATGGGCTTTCCAGTAGGGGAAAAAAAGTATATCACAAATTGACATATAATAAAAAAAATACAATATAATATAAATTCTTCTAAATTCCATTTAGCCAATTGATGTTTATAGAATGAATGCTTTTATTGGTTTTTGCTGAACTCTTGTTTTTTTTTTTTAAGATTTTATGTACTTATTCATGAAAGACACAGAGAGAGAGGCAGAGACATAGAGGGAGAAGCAGGCCCCTCATAAGGAACCTGATGTGGGACTTGATCCCCGGACATGAGATCATACCCTGAGCCAAAGGCAGACGTTCAACCCCTGAGCCACCCAGGCATCACTTTGCTGACCTCTTGTAATCCATATCTGTTTGCAATTCAACCATGCTTTGATAATTTTTTTTAGCTATTCACAACATATCAGCTACAAATATGACACTTTTGAGTTTAACCTGCATTATTAACATTTCTCCATCACTTTCTTAAGTCTATATAAATCAACAGTACAATAAATCAAGCCCTGATAAGTAGCATTTCTCAATTTCTATGGTATAAACACTGAGCCGTAGTCAATTTCATATTACCCACAAGATTCTGCTGAAGTGATGCATGGCGGTGCACCATTATATAGTTTTTTCCACCATACAAATACAATTGGTGTAAATAGCCTTGATAGCATTGATGATCATCAGATGTAGTAAAATAGAAGGTAATGAAATTTGAATACTTAATACCTTGTTTTAATATAACCTACTTAAGTTTATATATAATTTAATTTTTTTTAGCAATACATTTTATTTATTTTTTTAATTTTTATTTATTTATGATAGTCACACATACAGAGAGAGAGAGAGAGAGAGAGAGGCAGAGACACAGGCAGAGGGAGAAGCAGGCTCCATGCACCGGAAGCCCGATGTGGGATTCGATCCCGGGCCTCCAGGATCGTGCCCTGGGCCAAAGGCAGGCACTAAACCGCTGCGCCACCCAGGGATCCCTATAATTTAATTTTTAATAATGATTGTGTTTAACAAATAGCTCTCAAAATAATAGAAAATTTAACCATTGGCTCCTGACAGCTGGTATGAGTCAACTTTAGCATACTCTTCAACCTACGAGAAGGAAAAAAATAGCCAATACCAAGTGTGGCTCTATGACCTGACAATTCAATTCCTAGACATATGACAGAAATGCACACATATATTCATCAAAGATATATATAAGAATGTTCACAGCAGCGCTATTTATGATAGCCCTGAACCAAAACAACCCCAAAGTCCATCAGTAATAGAATAGATAAATAAATCACAGTGTATTCAGCGATTATAAACCAACTATTATTACATGGTACCAATATGGATGAATCTCATAGATGTAATGTTGAGTGAAAGAAGCCAGACCCAAAGCATACATGCTGTATGTTTACATATATATAAAGTTCAGAAATAAGCAAAATTAATCTACAGTATAAAGGTGAGGAGAATGAATACCTTTTGGGGTTTAGGGCTCAAAGTTTAGGGCCCTGGTTATGTTCTTTTTCTTAACCTAATCCTTTTTTTTTTTTTTTTTTACCTAATCCTTTTTTTAAAAAATAATCCTTACCCCTAATGTGGGGTTTAGACTCATGAACCCAAGATCAAGAGACACATGTTCTATCAACTGAGCCAGCCAAGCACCCAATGTTTTTTTTTCTTATCTGGCATTGTGTATACAGATGTGTCCAGTTTATGAATATTCATCAAACCATACAACTGGAGACCTGTGTGTTTTTCCATGGTTGCTGCACTTCAAAAATATATTTACTTTAAAACATGTTCACAGCAGCGCTATTTATGATAGCCCTGAACCAAAACAACCTCTCAATTTCAAAAAACTAAAACTGACCTGTTAATTCCAAATAAATTGTTTGATTTGATTATATCTGAAGGAGTAGAGGAGTAGAAACCGGAAGACTAGGTAATGGAGTCACATTATCTAACCATGAGACTACGTGAAAGGAATTTTATTCCTTTTGTGACTCAATCCTTTCTACTTTAAGACAGTAGTATTTGTGAATTACACAAATCAGAAAACTGCTGAAAGAAGAAGCTTATCAAATATCTGTATTTTTTTAAGTTTATTTATTTATTTATTTATTTATTTATTTATTTATTTATTCATGAGAGACAGAGAGACAGAGAGAGAGAGAGAGAGAGAGAGGCAGAGACACAGGCAGAGGGAGAAGTAGGCTCCATGCAAGGAGCCCGATGTGGGACTTGATCCCGGGTCTTCAGGGTCACATCCTGGGCTGCAGGCGGTGCTAAACTGCTGCGCCACCAGGGCTGCCCCAAATATCTGTATTAACCTTAAAAATATCTAAATGTTTTATGAAGCAAAATTATGTCAGAGAAAAAAAATGCTACGTTTTCCCTAAAAATATGGCTTTCATGATAAGAATGAAGTAGCCATTTTAAAAGTCTTCAAAGACATAATAACCTTGTTCATTTTTGCCTTTGGCTTGGATCCACAGAAGGGAAACAGCTGCAGGCCAATAAAATAAAAAAGGAGTGCTTCCTAGTGAAAGATATGGATAAATGGTTAAATGAATATTGGAAATGGAGTGAAGGTTCCATCAGCTATAAACATGGGGAAAGGCAAGAAGCAGCTTTCTGCTGAATGGAAGTTAATTTAGCAATGTATATTGCAGATAAAAAAAATACTTTCCAGAGATTATTAAATCCTATAAATCTATACCTACATTTTCAAATTAGTATCAAATTAATTTTGAAGGTTTTCTCCTCCCATATATAGCATATCAAAATATTATGTAAAAAAGACATTAGATTCTGTTGCTACACAAAGACCCTCCTAGAAGTTTTACTGCTACAGCACATTTCACATTTCATAAATTTTTATGCCTGCTTTGACCTAGACTTTCCTTTCTGTGTGAGTTGCTTAGCAGAACTTAGCTAAAGAATATGTGATATGTCTAAAAGAGTATTCATTTTAGGTTAATGTGATGGAAAGAAATCCTTTCTTGAAGATTCCTGTGAGCTTTATGTTTTGGTCAAGAACGAACACCACCACTGAGCACCAGTTTGGCAATAATGCTACATATCTCTGAAAAGAGGCTTTAATCAACAATCAAAAATCTTGGAATTCTTTTACACATTTGGCTCTGCACATATAACCAAATTAATAAATGTGAATAGGCTCAGATCAACAGAACATCCAGATGCAGATACCACTTGGTTAAGTCAAACAAGGTTTATATATTTAGAAGTACAGCATGAAGTTGAAACATGTAGGATATACAGTAAAGAGATCAGTTTTCATTTCCTTAAATATCCCTCAAAAAGGCCACACCAGCAGACACACAGTTGCAGATGGTAAATCTGAGCAAATGAAGTTCACATTATACCTTTCAAAACTCAGATGCCACTTCAGACTAGTCTTACACACATGGCACTAAAGTAGTCTAGGACATGGTCTCGCTTGGATACATGCTGGAGACAGCTGTCCTATGGCCAGGTATACGTCATCTCAGAGGCATATGATACATATAAGGCTTGTAGGTGTGCAGTAAATAGTACTTGTACTCCTAAACAAACATTTCATTCATTAGTCTAACCCCCCCCCCCCCAAGCTAAAATACCTTGGGCTAGATATAAGCCTGATTTCCATGTTGTGGAGCAGAACAAGAATCCGTTACCCTGATGGCCTGGAAGTCATGTTAATGCACCATTGGACCAGCTCTAGGGCCTAGTCCACAAGTCCGGATTTACTTAGGTTGACAAGGAATCATAAGACTTGAAGGAAGGAAAAGAGACTGCAAAATATCTGCCCCAGCCAATAGTCTGTCTAATTATGTAGTCACTAGCCATTATAAGACAACTTTCTTTACATCATTATTTTCTACATGATTTTATTTTGTTCATTTGTTTTTGCCTTCTAAACCTCTTCATTGAAGTATGAAGAGTATTATATCTAGTTATCCTTTAATTGGGTGAAATAACCATTTGGTTGGGACATGTCCTTCCTTTCAACCCAGTTTTACATGATGGGATGTATGAAAGGGACTATAAGGGAGAGGAGGGAATCTGAGTGGGGAAAAATTAGAGAGGAAGACAAACGATGAAAGACCCCTAACTCTGGGAAACAAACAAAGAATGGAGGAAGGGGATGGGAGAGATGGGGTGACTGAGTCATGGGCACTAAGGAAGACACTTGATGGACTGAGCACTGGATGTTATACTATATGTTGGCAAATTGAATTTAAATAAAAAATTTTTTAAAAATAAATAAGTGATAGGATGTAAAGTTGCAGTGTCTACATGCAATCCCAGCAATTCAGGTTCATCATTGGATTAATCCATAATGTGTTAATTGGGGAAGAATTGCTAGATGTTACATGTCTCTGCCTAAAGCATAGCCTACTTTCACTACTTTGTCATGCTGAAACTCTTATTCGTCCTGGGTCATTCTGCTAAGACAGAGAACTGGTTAGAATCAGAAGCCAGATTCACACCCTGACTTTACCACCTCTGGTTCTATAATGTTTGTTAGGGCCGTAGACCTTGAGTAAGGTGGGATTAAATCTACTTCATGGATTTGAAATGACAGTTAAGATAATGTTTGTAACCTTGACTAGAACAGTGATTGACTCATAGTCTATGTTTGGTAAATATAAATTAAGTCTAAATCTGACAGTTTGGTCTTTTAGAATATGTAGCATATGCCAAAATTCTTTATTGTCCACAATTTCCACTGCCAGGGATGGGTTTTATTGAAAACCTTTAAACTTCAGCAATAAATTAATTGCCAGAAGTTAAGTTTGTTAGGTTCTGAACAGAAATAAAAATGCTTGCAGCTAAAAGCATTTCCTTGTACATGAAACTAAGGCTCATGACTACATGCCAAGCGACTCACAAATACATATCATATTCTGGGCCACCACTTACTTTCTTGGAAGCTTTTTGAGAAAATTAATGAGTGTAGCCAAGAGTTTGTTGAACTCAAGTAAATTTTCACTGAGCTGTTTGTTTGCCCACTTTGTTAGATGAGAGAGGGGCATAGTTGACAGGGCAGCTGATGGACTAGGAAAGAGTGAGTCTGCACAACAATGCAGGCAAGGAAAATGACGCTACATAGGGATTACAGTTTTAATTGGTTTCTCAAGGCACTTACAGACTATTCAGGAGCTAATTCTGAATTTTAAAGGGATACTGGAAGATTGCAGTCATGACCATTTAGGGCTTTCTATTTTACATTTATAAATATTAATTGAACACATTACCACTGTCTAAAAATGGTCTAATAAATATTTACCAAGATCATCTGGCTGTTAGACTTCTTAACTTTGTGCTCCCAACTGTGTTAATTTGGGCAATGAATGTGCAAATTGCTAAGCTCGTTTAAGGATTCTAAACTTGGAAGGGGCAGAGATGGGGATATAGAGGGAGTTCTTTGAAAATTAGCAAGAAAGGGACAGGACAGTAGCAGGCAATGGCTCAACTCTCCATCTCTGGTTACTGCCCAGTCTCCATCCACTCACATGAACTAGGCTCACCTGATTACAGATGCCGGCCCTGAACTTCTGTGTTAACTTATGCAAAGAAGCAGGGCCTTGCAGGAAGCCCCTCAGGTGTTACCTAGTCAAGTTCCCAGGGAAGCAGGGACCACAGCGTTAACAGGAATAGCTGTGTCCGAGGTGCAGACTGCTGTGTGCATCCTGCGAGAGTGATGTCTGTGTGGATTTGACTGGGTGAGTTGGCTCTAATGTGTGATGTTGGGTGATGTTCCTGGCTGCATGTCCCAAGTCTGGTCCTCCACCTTCCTTTGTGTCCTGGGACCTACCAAAAGCATGTTCACAAATTCCTTTCTGCTAAATAAGCCAGAGTCAGACTCTCTTGCTCGTAACTAGGATTATTATGTGATGGAGCTATTAATTCAATTTTTTAAAAGCCAGTGTTAGGTTGTCAAAATTTCCACGGATTGGGTGGATTTGGTGTGGCCAATTTGAGACCTCCCTGACAAGTGATAAGCTCCTTTATCAATGAAGGGGGAAAATAGAAAAATACGAACAGAATCCATACAAGTTAGGCTTCTTCATTTTTTCCCTCCTCATTTAAAAAAATTAAAACGGTATTTTTAACGGAGGAATAATTATATAATAATTCTTTAACAGGTTGTTATAGGTTCAAAGAAAAGGCAAGGATCGAAGGTAGAATGGCTGATAGGGCATAGGGCATAACTAGGTGCCACAGCTCTTGGCACACTGTGGAAGCATACTTCCTAATACCTGGGAAAATAGTGTAGCCTGGTGAGAAAAACAATGGAGACTTTTCCCTTTCTTTCTTTTAACATTCATGCCAATCAGTAAATGTTGTCTATTTTAAGCAAAACATTATGCTAGCAATCTGGAAAAACTCAAAGAATTGTGAGTCCCCTGAATGCCCTTGAAGGAAACACATTCATTCATTCATCTTTCAAATGTTTATTACATGCTATTTTATGAGATACAATGGATACAAAGGTATACAAGTTACAGCTCTTGTCCTCTGAAGCTTATGCTTAGTGAGTACCATTATTCCAAAGCCTAGATACCTGTGTGGCCTGATGGTACACAGGAGCGTATTAGATATATTTATTTACTTACTAGGTTATTTATTTTCAGCTAACATTTTAGACATGTACAACCAATTACCAGAGCCTATGATGTTTAAAAAACAAAACAAACAAACAAAAAAAAACGATGTTTGTTGCAGTAGCTCCAATTTACAGATTTAAGTATTTTATAACCAGCAAGTTATAAAATTCCCATGTTCCCAAAGGTGACATGTACAGGTACATTAACTAAAAGCATGCATCTAAAATTATGACTAATCTCATGGGATGCCTGGGTGGCTCAGTTGGTTAAGTCTCTGATTCTTGATTTCAGTTCAGATCATGACCTCAAGGTTGTGAGAGTGAGTCCAAGCCCGAGCCCAAGCTCAAGCCTGGGAGTGTGACTCTCCCTCTCCCTCTGCCCCTGCTCAAACACATATGTGTTCTCTTTCTTTCTCTAAAAAAATAAAATAAAATAAAATTATGACAAACCTCTTTTGAAAATGCAGAGATATAAAGTTACACTTCCTTTTAAGTGAATAGATTATTTATATACTTCAAAAATCAAATTTGGTTTATATCAGAGATGGATATCAGCTACAGAAGCCAATTACATAACTTTTTTTTATTTTTGGTATATAAGCAATAGCAATGGTATTAAAAGGAAATTACCCCCGCATTTTAATTGTCAATCTAGCATTTAAGAACATTCTGCAAAAAGATAGTGCAATTGAAAGGCTTTTCAAACTGCAAATTAAAACCTGCTAGGCTCGGATTAAAATTGGGAATGTTGCAGATGAAAAAGAAAGATACAGTTGGTTTATTGGATAGAATCAAAAGTCGTTGACATTTCTTTGAATCTTGAACTATTAAATTTCATTTCTCTAAATATTTCTATTAGGTTTTCTTAGTGGTACAAGTTATCTCGATTAGGTTACAAAGTTATTCTCTACAAAGCACTTTTATTTGCTGTAGAACAAAAACTGTTCTGCATTAACAGTATATGTATTTTTGCTATAAAATTTTATCATGGCAAACATCTAACAATTTTTCCACTAAAACAAATATAATATTTTTGTACTATCAGCATTGCATTTAAAAAACGTTAATGTTAAACCTAAAGAACAGGGGCAGCCCCTGTGGCTCAGTGGTTTAGTGCCACCTTCTGCCCAGGGTGTGATCCTGGAGACCCAGGATCGAGTCCCCTGTTGGGCTCCCTTCGTGGAGCCTGTTTCTCCCTCTGCCTGTGTCTGTGCCTCTCCCTCTTTGTGTCTCTCATGAACAAATAAATAAAATCTTTAAAAAAATAAACACAAAGAACCATTTTCTTATTTGGCTATTAGATACTGAGTTGGAAAAACCTACGGTTCTTTTGTGTTTCCCCTTGACTCTCACGCTTCTGCCACACTCAGCACTTTTGATACTTCTGGTCACCAAATGTGTAGAGGTTTTCCCATATCAAGCAATTCTCCAGCATACCTGGTAGGTGTCCTATAATTCTGACATTATCTACCTGGAGACAGTGATAGTGTCAGATCCTACAGGTTAAAGGCTCAGTCCCACAAGACTGCTCTCACCCCATTTCAGATGTCAGTCTCAAGTAACAGGTCCTTAGCCTACCTGCAATTTCTGTCTGACATGGGTACAAATCAGTGGTTCCCACTACCCACTCCCTAGATTCGCAGAACTGGGCAGCTTGCAGAACTCAGGGAAATGCTTAGTAATGTTACCAATTTATTAAAGGATATGATTGAGGATACAGGTAAACATTCATATGAAAAGATACATACGGCTATGTCTATCAGGGTCCTGAGCACAGGAGCTTCTGTCCCCCATGAAATTGGGGTGCATCACCCTCCCAGTACATGGATGTATTCACCTACTTAGAAGCTCTCTGAAACCCTTACTGTTGGGATTTTTTGGAGGCTTCCCTTACGTAAGCAGATGAATTATTAATTTCATTTCCAGCCCATTTCCCCCTCTGGAGGAGGGGGGTCGGTGAAGCTAACGATTTCAAGCTTCTAAAAATGACTTGGTCTTTCTGATAACCAGCCCTCACCCAGGAACCAAAGAGGATCCCGCCCAGAGTCACCTCAATAAAACAAAAAACACTCCTAGTGCTCTTATCACCTAGGAATTTACAAGGGTTTTAGGAGCCCTTTGTCAGGGATTCGGGATAAAGACCAAATATATATTTCTTATTATGCATCCCAATGTCACAGATAGAATTTAAATCTCTTACTAAGAAAGAAAGCCTATAAACAGAATGTAGAATTTCTTGAAGCTTAGAGTTTGAAGAACCACAAAAGGCAAAATCCAATTAAGTGGCGTAGCACTTGGAAGGAGGTTAAAGGCATTTATGTATTTTAAGACCTGAGTCAAAATCTCTGGGCTTCCATTCTTTCTAGGTATCATACCTTAGCTAAGTAACAACTTCCCTGAGCTTCAGTTCCTTTACCTGTTAAATTGGGATCACTACACATTTCTTGGGATTGTTGTGAAAATTAAATTAAATAGTGAGCGTAAGGTGTCTGGCTTGTCATAGGTAATTTAACAAATATGTGTTCTGTATCTTTTCCTTCTCTAAGAGCTTAAGATCCAGTTGGGACTATAATGCCATAAACACCCAGGAGGGGGTAAAGAAAAATCCAGGAGTTAAGCCACAGCTCACAGGCACTGAGGTGGCTGGAGAAGATGATCTTTCATGTCCCTTCCAGCTCTGAACATCGATTATTCTATGACAGCTGTATAAGAAGTGTCATGGGGCAGTGCATGATGAATCGGCGATTGGGAAGTGCAGACACTAAGTGCTGTGAGGTCGAAGAAGAGAGCATCTGCCCTGGGCTGGAATGGTTTTGGAAGACCATTAAAAAATTCTGAGCGTCTGAGCTACAACAAAAGCCCAATTCAATTAGGAGAGCAACTGGCAAGAGTCTGATTATAATACAAATTCAGGCCTAGCTGAGGAGAATAAGAAGCATAAAATACTGTAGAGAAAGAAGAAAGGAAAATGCAGTGTCAGCAATTTGGTTTCTGAAACACACAAAGAATATTAAGTAGCTATCATGCTTTTCATCCTTACAATAGTCTTTTAAGGTAGGAAAAATATATCAGCCCTGCTGAGAATCTCCCATGAGTGAGGAATTTGTTAGAAATATGTTTGATTACAAATAATAGAAAGCCTGCCCAACATTGGCTTAAAGAAAAAAAAATTATTTTTCTTAAATAGAAAGAACTCTAAAGGTAGGCAGCCGAGTTGGTGCCACCTCATAAGAACACAACCAGGACACAGTTTTTCCTAGTTCTCTGCCTCACCATCCTTAGCGTGATGGCATCAGCCTTTACTGCTTGTTGCCTTGGTCAGGAAATGGCATCACATTTGCATTCCAGACAGGAAGCAGACAGAAAGGCAAAGGAGCAAAGAGCGAGGGCAAAATGGCATATCCATTGAGTCTGTGACTTTTTATTAAGAAAGCTGAAATTTACCTGGAAAATTGCCCAGTAGACTTCTCCTACTAAACTGCGGGCCAAAATTGTATCTCGTGGTTGTTTCAAGTGGTTCAACTGGATACTGGGGTCAGGGGTTAGTCAGCCAACCAAGGGAGTAGACAAAAGTATGGAAGGCTTGTGAAAAAAATTACTACAAGAGATGAAAGCAGGGGGTTGTTTTCCTTAACAGAAAATTTTACCCTATTTTTAAAATTAATCTAACAATTTCAAATTATTGTAGATTCACATGCACTTGTCAGAAACAATACAGAGTGATCTCCTGAACCCTTTAACCTGTCCCCACAAAGGGTCACATCTTGCAAAACTGTAAGTAATAATATCACAGCTAGGATATTGACTTGGGTATAATCAAAATACAGATCACTTCCATCACCACAAGGATCCATTATGTTGTCCTTTTATAGCTTCATCTACTTCCCTCCTGCCCTTTCCTTCATTCTTAATTTCTGGCAACCACTCATCTGTTCTCCAGCTCTCTAATTTTGTCATTTCGAGAATGTTACATAAGTGGAATCAGATGGTGTATAACCTTTTGGAAATGGCTTTTTGACTCAGCATAATTCTCTGGAGAATCAGGAGATTCATCCAGGTTGTTGTTTGTACAATAGTTTATTCTTATTTCTGAATGGCATTTCATGGTATGGATATAACACAGTTTATTTACTTGTTGAAAGATATCTGGGTTGTTTTGGCTTTGCAAAAAAAAAAAAAGTCTGCTATAAATATTTGTGTACAAGTCTTTATGTGAACGTAAGTTTTAATTTCATCAGGAGAACTACGTAGGAGTACAATTGCTAGATTGCATAGTAGTTGCATTTTTGACATTTTAAGAAACTGCTAAGTTGTTTCCTAGAGTGGCTATACCATTTTGCATTCCTACCAGTAGTGTATGAGTAATCCAAGTTCTTTGCATCCTTACCAGCATATGGTATTATCACTATTTTTTATTTTAGCCATTCTGATACATGGGTAGTAATATATCATTGTGTTTTTACTCTGCACACTCCTAATGGCTAATGAATGATGTTAAACATCTTCATATTTGCTTGTTTGACTACTGGATATCCTCTTCAGTGAAATATCTATGTTTTTTTGTCCATTTTCTAATTGAATCTTTTTTTTCACTTGTAAGTGTTGAGAGTTTTTTATTTTACTATTTTTAAAGTTTATTTTTTAAAAAAATCCACAACCAATGTGGGGCTCAAATTCATAACCCAGAAATCAAGAATTCCATGTTCTTCCAACTGAGCCAGCCAGGCACTCCAAGAGTTTTTTAAAGTTGAGGTTTGTTTGTTTATTTATTAATTTTTGCTACTGGATGGATATCACTTCTTCTAGCACCATTGTTGAGAAGATGATCTTTCTTCTATTGAATTTCTTTTATACTTTTTCAAAAAATCATTTGGGCATATTTGTGGGAGTCCATTTCTAGTTTCTTTATTTTGTTCCAATGACCTGTGTATCTATCTCTCCACCAATACCATGTGATCTTGAATACTGTAGTTCCATAATAAATCTTGGAATCTGTTAGAAAGATTCTTATCATTTTACTTGTTTTTAAAAATTGTTTTAGCTATTTCATTTCCTTTGACTTTTCATATATGTTTTATTTTTTAAAAAGATTTTATTTATTTATTCATGAGAGACAGAGAGAGAGAGAGAGAGGCAGAGACATAGGCAGAGGGAGAAGCAGTCTTCCTTGAGCTGATGTGGAACTTGATTCCAGGACTCCAGGATCACAACCTGAGCCAAAGGCAGACGCTCAACCACAGAGCCACCCAGGCATCCCTCCATATATGTTTAAGAATAACGTTGTCTACATCTACAAAAAAATACCTTATCAGAATTTTGCCAGGAGCTGAATTAAGTTTATATGTTAATTTGAGAAGGATTGACATCTTTACTGTGTTGAGTCTTTGAGTCCATGAACAGAGCATGTCTCTCCACTGGTCTAGATCTTTGTTTTCTTTCATCAGCATTTTGTAGTATTCAGCATACAAATTTTGTGCATATTTTCTTAGATTTACCTATGTTTTCCTTTTTTTTCCCATTGTAAATAGTATTGTATTTTTAATTTGGGAGTCGCATGTTCATTGCTAGTATGTATAAATGCATTTGATTTTTCTTCTTTTTTTAAGTAGGCTCCACACTCAGCATGGAGCCCAATGTGGGGCTTGAACTCACAACCCTGAGATTGAGACCTGAGCTGATATCAAGTGTTGGGTGCTTGCTTAATCAACTGAGCAACCCGAGCACCCCATATCTTCCTTTATCATACGTGTGCTTATATCCTTTTCTTACCTTATTGCACTGAATAGAACTTCCAACACTATACTATACAGGAGTGGTAAGAGTGAGCATGGTTTCCTTATTCCTAATCTTCAGGGGAAGTATTCAATCTTTTACCATTGAATATAATGTTACCTGTAAGGTTTTTGTTGATGTTCTCTATCAAGTTGAACAGGTTCTGCTCTATTTCTATTTTACTAGGAGTTTTTATCATGAATGGTTGTTGAATTTTTTAAATGTTTCTTCTGCAGCAGTTGATATAATTATATGATTTTCTTTTTTTAGCCTGTTAATATAGTGGACTACATTGATTTTCTAGTATTGAACCAGGCTTGCATCCTGGATATAAACTCCACTTAGTCATGGTGTATAATTTTTTGTAAATATTCCTAAACTCTTCTTGCTGATATTTTGCATCTATATTTATGAGGTTATTGGTCTTTAGTTTTCTTTTCTTCTTTCTTTCATAATTTCTTTCTTTCTTAATCTTTCTTTCTTTCTTTCTTTCTTTCTTTCTTTCTTTCTTAATATCTTTCTTTCTTAATTTCTTTCTTTCTTTCTTAATTTCTTTCTTTTCTTAATTTTTTTCTTTCTTTCTTTCTTTCTTTCTTTCTTTCTTTCTTTCTTTCTTAATTTCTTTCTTTCGTCTGGTTTTGGTATCAAGGTGATAAAAGTTTCATAAAATGAATTGGAAAGTGTTCCCTTCTCTATTTTCTGTAAGAGATTTTGTAGAATTAATGCTAATTCTTCTTTAAACATCTGGTGGAATTCTCCAGGGAAGTATCTGGAAGGTTTTTGGGGGGGAGTTGGGATTTTTAAATCACAAATTCAGTTTCCTTACTAATTATTGGGTTATTCAAATCATCTACTAAATTTGGTGTGAGCTGTGGTGGTTTGTGCCTTTTCAGGACTCGATCTATTCATCTAAGTTTTCAAATTTTTGCATGTAGATTTGTTTGTAGTATTTCCTTATCAGTCTCTGACTCTTTACTAGCAATTTAAATCTTCAAGATATTCATAAACATTGTATATTTCATCAATTTTTAGTTCCTTGTAGAAATCTCTCTCAGATCCCTCTTATTGCTCCAATATGGAGCCATCTTATTTATGTATTTATTGTTAGAGAGCATGAGTAGGGGAGGGGCAAGGGAGAGGGAGAGAAGGAATTCCAAGCAGGCTCTATGCTGGTTGCTCAACCCCATGACCCTGAGATCATGACCCAAGCAGATATCAAGAGTCAGATGCTCAACTGACTGAGCCACTGAAGCATCCCTGGAGCCATCTTATTGCACCCTCTGTGTACCATCAAGCTGTCACCTTGATTTTGCTTAACTTCTCTCCTGTTTCCTGAGTCCTATGCCATCCTTTTTCTTGGTCTATATCTATCAGTAACTTCCTCAGGAGGGTGAAACTAAAAATATTTTTATTATACACTCATATTTTATTGATAATTTTGGCTTAGAATACAATTCAAGTTTGGATAATTTTACTTCAGAGTTTTCAAAGTATTTCTTCTTTGTTTTCTTGTTTCTGGCATTGCTTTTGAAAATTCAAAGTTATTCTGATTTTGATCCTCTATATGTGACTTATTCTTTTTCTTCCCAGAAGTTTCCAGGATCTTTCTTTTATCATCAGTGTTCTAAATCTCATGACAATGATCTCTGGTATGTACCTATTAATATTCATTTTGATAAGAATATGGTAGATCCTTTCAATTTGTAAATTCATGTCCATACATTTTGGAAAATATTTCTTGGATTAGTTTTTCAATAATTTTTATAATAATTTGGGAGGTTAATTGGGAGACCATAGGCAACTAACTGAAAAGCATCCTAAAACAAATCAGTTACATACCCAGGTATTTATTTTATTTAAAGATTTTTAAAATTATTCATGAGAGACACAGAGAAAGAGGCAGAGACATAGGCAGAGGGAGAAGCAGGCTCCCTGCAAGGAGCCTGGTATAGGACTCGATCCTAGACCCTGGAGTCATGCCCTATACCGAAGCCAGACACTCAACTGCTGAGTCACCCAGGCATCCTTATCCAGACATTTTAGAAAGTTCTTTTTCTGGCATCTAAATTTGCTTACTTATACTCCATGTACATCTTTGGGATGTGTCCTTAAATGCAACTTCAGATGCCATAGAATACCAACATAATGGAAGTAAGTTCATTTCTAAAGAGTCTTGAAAGGCACATTTTCCCCATCATCTCCAGACTTGCTGGTCACTGCAAGTACAGTTTTGATGTCTTCTCCATTCTTGCTACAGGAGTGAAATGAGAGAACAACACTGGCAATCTTTGAGATCACCTGAGAGAAATAGGTGAGGAGGATTTCAGCATGAATGGGTCAATGACATGGTAGCAATTAGTGAAAAGAAGGATTAGAGCAAAACCGTCAGTTTCATATCTCCAGATTCTCAACTCTTTGGGACCCAGTACATCCACAGTTTTATTGTTGAAATTTATTTTGGTATCTCTAAATTTGTTCATCTTCTCTTTTATGAAACCTGTAAAATGTATTATTATAAAATATTTCTTCATCTGTTACTATAGTAGTAATTCTCTTCCATCGTTAACATCTTAAAGCTAGAGGTCATTCAGTGATTACATCTTTTTAAAACTATAGTAGGGGCACCTGGGTGGCTAAGTTGATTGAGCATCTGACTCTTGATTTTGGCTACAGTTGTGATCTCAGGGTTATGGGATTGCCCTACACAGGGCTCCATGCTCAGCAGGGAATCTGCTCCTTTCCCTCTCCCTCTGCCCCTCCCCCTGCTTGCATGTACACACACTCTCTCTCAAATAAAGAAATATATAAATCTTAAAAAAAAACTACAGTAAAACATTACAAATTCAATCAATAAGAATTTTGGAATTTGCAAAAATGAAGAGATTTCTTGAGTATTATTGTAATTTTATTATTTTTGTTTTTTTTTTTTTCTTAAGATTTTATTTACTTATTCATGACAGAGAGACAGAGAGAGAGGAAGAGACATAGGCAGAGGGAGAAACAGGCTCCACGCAAGGAGCCCAACTCAGGACTCGATCCTGGGACTCTGGGATCACACTCTAGGCCAAAGGCAAATGCTCAACTGCTGAGTCACCCAGGCATCCCTATTTTTTCTGATTTATTTACTGATATATTGTGTGATTTATTTTTTTGTATTTTTAAAGCTTTCATTGAAGTATAATATATATGCACGGATCATATTTTTAAAAATATTTTATTTATTTATTCATGAGAAACACAGAGAGAGAGGCAGAGATGCAGGCAGAAGGAGAAGCAAGTTCCACGCAGGGAGCCCAATGTGGGACTCAATCCAGGGACTCCAGGATCACACCCTGGGCCAAAGGCAGGTGCTAAACTACTGAGCCACCCAGGCGTCCCTGCATGGATCATATTATGGATAAATGAATTTTACAAACTGAACACTGAAATTTCAGTGTTTATAATCTCTTTATTTTCCTTTTCTTCTTTTTTCTTTTCTTTTCTTTTTTTTTTTTAGAGAGAGAGAGAGCATGGGGAAGAAGGGCAGAGGGAGTAGAAGAGGGAGAATCTTAAGCAGACTCCACACCTAGAGCAGAGCCCAATGTGGGGCTGGATCTAATGACTCTGAGATCATGGCCTGAGCTGAAATCAAGAGTCAGATGCCTAACTCACTGAGCTACCCCGGTGCCCCAGGAATTCCATTTTAATGCCATGGTCAAACACATAGAATTTAAGTTTGTAAAAACACACTAAAGCAAAGATTTGAATAAGCACAGAGATCCTTAATATAAGGAGTAGGGGACAAGAGAACCCATTTCTCCAAGATGAGATTTGAGGATTTATTATTATTTTTTTGATTTGAGGATTAAATAAAATGTGCAAACCAAATTTCTCTCTGGTGTAATTTGCCTGTATTACCTCATTTTGAGATGAATCTTACTTAGCAAGTTCATGCTGTGCTTGTGGCAGAGACATTTGACACCAAGCACTTACTTCTGATATCTGGAGATCTTATCTGGAGGGGAGAGAGGTGTGAGAAGAGATATAGGTACTTTCTGCCATGTAAGTATTTCATTTGTCAAAAGCCTACGGCCTTTCTGTGCTAACAAGAGAGGGGTCCATTTGAGGGTCCATACCATTTTGGGTTCCCACGTAACTTAAAGGGAAACTTTCATAGTGTCTAGAGCCCTTGACATCCTGCAAAGGGGAGGAGGACGTCCTTTAATTCCTTGTGGCAGGAACCTACTTAGGTGGTACCAACCCTGACTTCCAAGTCCATCTACAAAAGGGGAAATTCATGGTGTATTACAAATCTGGAGCGATTCTATGAGAAGCAGAAGCTTCTCCAAGCTTGTACCATTGTTGATGTCAAACACTGGGCTGATGTTGGTGTCATATCCTCCTGGAACAGTGGCCAGTGGGATGTGCTTCAGCTTTGGCTGCTGCCACTGGAGCCTCTCCTACTGTGGGCTGCTTCACTTCTGGAACCTTCACTAGCCAGGTACAGGCAGCCTGCAGGGAGCTGTGTCTTCTGGTGATTAGTAATCCCGGAGCTGACCAACAGCTTTTCAAGGAGGCATCTTATGTTAACCTGCTGACCATCACTCTGTGTAAACCAGACTCTCCTCTGCACTATATGGGCATTGCCATCCCACACAACCGCGGGAACTCATGCAGCAGGTTGGAGGTGGTGGATGCTGGCCTGGGAAGTTCTGCACGTGTGTGGCACTGTCCATGGGAGGCCACTCCCAGTCTCTCCTGAAAAGAACATGACCAAGGAGGAATTTCCAGGTGAATGGACTGCCCCAGGTCCCAAATTTACTGCTACTCAACCTCAGGTCTCAGATGGTGTGAAGGTGTGCAGGGGTGGGGTCCCTGTGTCTGCCCAGTAGTTCCCTACTGAAAACTGGTGCACTCAGCTGCCAGTCAGAACTGGTCTGCAGCTCCCACTGCTCAGGCCTCTCAATGGCTAGGAACAACCCCCGAGTGTTCCTAAGCTGCTCTTCCATAGACTCTTTTTTGTTTTTTTAAAGATTTTATTTATTTATTTATTTGTTTATTTATTTATTTATTTGAAAGAGAGAGAGTGTGTGTGTGCACAAGTTGGGGGTGGGACAGAGGCAGAGGGAGAGAATCTCAAGCTGACTCTGCACTGAGCTGGGAGCCTCATGTGGGGCTCAATCTCACAACCCTGAGATCATGACCTGAGCCAAAATCAAGAGTCAGATGCCTAACCAACTGAGCCACTCAGGTGTTCCTCTTCCGTAGACATTTAAACAGAAGATGGAAATAAGGTTGATGGAAAATAAAGTCTCTTAAAAAAAGGAAGAAAGCCTGTGAATAATAGGTGGCTTGAGCCTCAGAAAGGCATGCAGCCTGGTGTGGTGGTGAGGGCATGGGTACAGTTAGATGAACTATAGTTCAGATCCCATTTCTGCCACTTACTTGCTCTAGAACTCTCAGCAAGTTACCTAAGCTTCTGGAATATTACCCACATCTGTAAAATGTAAGCTCCAGAAGGTCTGTGTTGTTCACTGTTGTATATCCAGTGTCTGACAAGCCTGGTACTGTGGCACTTGGTGTCAAATCAAATAGGGTATTAAGGGACTATGTTGAGAAAGAAAAGAACAGCCACTGACATTCAGAAGCTGGCCTGTACTCACAGGTAGCCCACATGGTTCTCCTGTTAGACACACAATTTCACAGAATATCCATCTCTGACAAGGTTACTCTGACGCCACACTAAAATGAGACAAAGCAAGGCCACTGCATAATTTTGTATAACCACAGATAAATACAAGGTCACTGCACTACCCACAAAATACCAAATACTCCCTCTCTTGGCTAAAATGAGTAACTGCTGCTTCTTTACTAACTGCAGTTTTAACTTTTGCTTCTCTTCCTATGCATAAGATTTGTTGAGAGATATCCATTCATAGAATTACCCCTACTTTCCGACAGCATCCAATCTAGGGCAGACCTAGATTTTTTTTTTTTAAAGATTCTTTTTTTTTTTTCTTAAAGATTTTTTCTTTCTTTTTTTTTTTTTTAAAGATTTTATTAATGTATTCATGAGAGAGAGAGAGAGAGAGGCAGAGACCTAGGCAGAAGGAGAATCAGGCTCCATGCAGGGAGCCCAATGTGGGACTTGCTCCTGGGACTCTGGGATCATGCCCTGAGCCAAAGGCAGACACTCAACCACTGAGCTACCCAGGCGTCCCAGACCCCTGCTTTCTTAGTCTCTCTCTCAAGTTACCCAAGAAAGCCCAAATTCTATGATAGGTCTTTCTTTCATTTTCTTTCTTTCTTTCTTTCTTTCTTTCTTTCTTTCTTTCTTTCTTTCTTTCTTTCATTTCTTTCTTTCTTTCTTTCTTTCTTTCTTTCTTTCTTTCTTCTTTCTTTCTTTCTTTCTTTCTTTCTCTCTCATTTGTTTATGAAATAGACTGAGTGAGAGCATGAAGGGTGGGGGGCAGGAGGGGAGGGACAGAGGGAAAAGCAGACTTCCCAGCTGAGCAGAGAGCCTGACAGGGGGTTTGATCTGGGGACCCTGGGATCATGACCTGAGGGCAGATGCTTAACTGACTGAGCCACTCAGGGGTCCCAATTTATTTATTTGAGAGAGAGTGAGCACACAAACATTAGTGGGGGGAGGGGCAGTGAGGGAGCTGGGAAAGAACCTCCAGTAGACTTCCCACTGAGCTGGGCTCATCTCAAGACCCTGAGACCATGACCTGAGCCAAAATCAAGAGTCAGATGCCTAACCCACTGAGTCACCCAGGTGCCCCTATGATAGGTTTTACTTAACACCCTCCTATTGAGACACTCCATGATTCCTCACAATATGTTTGCATTCACTTTAATGAATAATAAACACATTCTATTTAACTACAGTCGTGTTCTTAGTGATACTTGGCTTAAAGAAAATGACAATATGAATGGGAAAAGTAGGAAGATAAGCTGTTTTCTCAGAGTTCTATCAAATAGATAATTCATTCACCACCATATATTGAGGGTCTGTTTTGCACCAGGCACTGTGCTAGGTGCAGGGAATGTGGAGAAGAGACTTGGACTGCTCTCCAGCAATTAGACCTGTGGAACATGCAGAGTAGAAAATTTACGATCCAATTTAATGTTGTTGGCACCATTACAGAGGCATATACCTCTATAAAGATGTAGGACCACACACAAAGGAGGAACATCTTTTTCAGACTTACCACCTCTAGAAGTGTAAGATAATAAATTTGTGTTATTTTAAGCCATAAAATTTGTAATTTGTTGCAGCAGCAATAGGAAACTAATATATGGTACTTGAGCTTAATCTTTATGGCAGACTGTCCCAAGCATAAGCAAACGTAGACTAGCTCCTGTAGGACTTTTCAGTGGGTCTGTTTGGCTGCGTGCTTGGGAGCGTGACAGGGTATGTCAGGATTAGATCCTAAAGTGTCTTCCTCCCATGCAGAGAAATTGGAAATACTCTGTAGGTTGTCGGAGGCCACTGAAGGATTAAAAGCAGGACAGTGCGACAAGATCAGATTTGCATTTTAGAAGGATAGATTGGAGTCTAGAAGTAAGAGGAAGGAAGGGGAGATTAGGTACCCTAGGCAAGAGAAACGAGGAGGCCTATTTTGATCACCTTCTCTAACATGACCTTGCTTATTCCTTGAAATTTGGGGTCAGAGGACAGAAAAAATGATTGTGCTCTTTAAATATTTGAGATTCTGTCATGAGAAAGAGTGGTTAGGCATGGTCTGTGCCGTTCTAAGATGAAGGCATAAAGTCATAAAGAAATATTAAATGCATTATCGGGAAGCACATCCTTTTAAATTTTTTATTATTTTATTTTATTTTTTAAAAAGATTTTATTTATTTATCGATGAGAGACACAGAGAGAGAGGCAGAGGGAGAAGCAGGCTTCTGCGGGGAGCCCCTTGTGGGACTCGATCCCAGGGCCCCCATCACCACCTGGGTGGAAGGCGGGCACTCAGCAGCCGCGCCACCCAGGCGGCCTGGGGAGCACGTCCTCATCATCAGTGGGCTAAAAACATACAGACCTCCCATTGAATTGGGACTCCTCTTTATTTCT
The DNA here is from genome assembly GCF_011100685.1 of Canis lupus familiaris. Lineage (NCBI taxonomy): Eukaryota > Metazoa > Chordata > Mammalia > Carnivora > Canidae > Canis > Canis lupus. The sequence goes on from NC_049255.1 coordinate 27,426,807, forward strand.
TGCATCTATTCAACAAATACGCATTTGACTAGGGCGCAGCGGGCATCGGGCAAATGATAGGAACAAAAGAGACAAAGACACCGCCCTTGACGGAGTTTAATTTCTTTGCATGTTGTGTCTTTGCATATTGCGTTTAGAGACAACTTTTATATAATCGCTCAACCAAGAGGCACGCAAGCTCCCCATCAGGATGTCCGAGCAGCGATTTACACACCTGGGCGAGGTTAGCTTGCGGTGACCCCCCCCACCCGCCCCCCGGAAAGCCGGCGCAGGGCGGAGGCAGGCCACGCCCCTCCCGCGCTCGCCCCGCCCCCCCGGGCCGCAGCCCCGCCCCTCGCCGCTCGCCTCCGCCCCCACCCGCCCCCTCAACTTCCAGCTCTCGGCCCACGGGAGTGCGGGCTCTTCTCTCGCGAGATCTTCGCTGCGGGGAGCCGGCCGTGGTGGCCGCGTTGGGGGCCGCGGGGGCTGTCGGTCGCGGCCGCCCCGCCGGGCTGGGTCTGCCTCAGGAGCGCTCGGTAGGTTCCGCGGCCGAGATCCGGCTGCTGGCGCGCGGGGGGCCTGGAGCGAAAGAGCAGGGCGGAGCCCCCGGGCTCGGGCAGGCCTGGGGCCGCGTGCGTGCGGCGCGGGCCGGAGCGGGCGGGAGGCCGCAGCCGCCGGGCGCGGGGCCGGGGTCGCTGAGGGGGCGCGGAGCGGTGCGCGGGCCGCGGCGGCGTCTGGGGAGCGCGCGGTGCCCTGGCCCCTCGGAGCTGCCGCGTGCGACTGGCTCTCGTCGGCAGCTCTGCGACGCGTGGCCGCCGTGTCCACAGACGGGAGGTTTGCGCGGAGGTGAATAGCCCCAAGGACTTAAACCCCACAAGCCGTTCTTTGTCTTTGCATCAAGGTGTGCGGAGACATGGAGTACCTGACGGACGCCGCCGGCCGCACCCCCGGACACATGTGAGTCGTACCCCCCCCCCCCACCCCGGTCCTTTAAATGTAAAAATATTAAAGTGAGTCTTTGAAACTTGCTGCCTGTGAGGAAAGCTTTTTTTTTTTTTTTTTTTCTTGAAGGGAATTCTTAAGCGAAAAGCTTTATTTCCTGAGACAATCGGGATCGTTTTTTAGTTGAAAAGTTTGTTGTGGTAAACACCTGCTGATTTAAGAGCGTTAAAATATTCGCTTTACGTCGTTCTCCGCTGGCACTGTGCCATGTGATAGCTAATTAGCCATGTGGGGCTATTTAAGTGTAAAATTAAAATGAGATAAAATTAAATATAAGCTCTTTAGTCCTAGCGGCCAGGTTTCAGGTGCCCAGTGGCCCCATGGGCCCGGCGGCTACCCTACAGAACGTCATGGATTATAGAACATTTCTGTACCTGCGGGTCTGTACCTGGGTGGCTCAGCGGTTGAGCACCTGCCTTCAGTCCAGGGCCTGATCCTGGAGTCCTGGGATCGAGTCCCGCGTCGGGCTCCCTGCGTGGAGCCTGCTTCTCCCTCTGCCTCTCTCTCTGTGTGTCTCTCATGAACAAATAAAATCTTTTTTTTGATGTACTTTTTAAAAATTTTTATTTATTTATGATAGTCACACAGAGAGAGAGAGAGAGGCAGAGACATAGGCAGAGGGAGAAGCAGGCTCCATGCACCCGGAGCCCGACGTGGGATTCGATCCCGGGTCTCCAGGATCGCGCCCTGGGCCAAAGGCAGGCGCTAAACCGCTGCGCCACCCAGGGATCCCGAACAAATAAAATCTTAAAACATTTCTTTGGGACAACATCAGTGATCGCTAAACATCTTCTGTCTCAGTACACCTAGAGTTATGACACAAGTCCATTATACAGAATCACACTAGCCCTGATACTCTTCTTATTCTTTGACAATTTTTCTACTCTGTTTATTTATTTGTTTTCTAAAAGACTTATTTATTTACTTATTCATGAGAGACACGCAGAGAGAGAGAGAGAGAGAAAGAGAGGCACAGACACAGGCAGAGGGAGAAGCAGGCTCCACGAGAGAGCCCAATGCGGGACTGGATCCCCGGTCTCCAGGATCACGCCCTGGGCTGAAGGCGGCGCTAAACCCCTGAGCCACCCCGGCTGCCCTCTACTCTGTTTGAATGTTTACGTTTTGGCAGTTCTATACTGGCTCCCTAAAGAAAAATGTCTTCGGACGATAATAGATCTGTGATGACTATTCTTAACAGATCTATTAGACTCTCTCTTGACCCTTTGGACAACACCATACTTTGAGGATTTTTGGAATTATAGCCATCCTTGGATTTTTTGCTGCAGTATTCCAAGGTGCTACTTTATCTACAGCATCTTTGAAGATTACTTTGCCAGGTGTTTTTTTGTTTTTGTGTGTGTGTGTGTTTTTTTTTTAAAGATTTTATTTATTTCTTCATGAGAGACACACACAGAGAGGCAGAGACACAGGCAGAGGAAGAAGCAGGCTCCATGCAGGGAGCCCGATGTGGGACTCGATCCCGGGTCTCCAGGATCATGCCCTGGGCTGAAGGCAGCGTTTAAACCGCTGAGCCACCTGGGCTGCCCTGTTTTTGTGTTTTTTAAGCAAAGATATGGCCTCCCCTGAAGGCTTTTGTTTGTTTAACAACCAGTGCATTTATGAAACCTAATTTGAAAAATTTATGCTCTGTTTATTTAAGCTTGTGCTGTGAGTGTGGTGTCCCAATCAGTCCAAATCCTGCCAATATTTGTGTGGCCTGTTTGCGAAGTAAAGTAGACATCAGCCAAGGAATTCCGAAACAGGTCTCTATATCTTTCTGCAAGCAATGTCAAAGGTATGATGCGGTACTATTTTATGTTACGTAAAGTTGAGTTTTATATCTATATATGCTGATGTGACATAGAGGTACATAGACTAAAAGCACACATAATTGAGATTTAACTTTTATTTATGTTGGTGTTGCCAGACATTTTAGGATTTGCAATTTTGTAGTGTACTTCTCTAGTTTGAACCCTGATAATCTGGTAAAGTTAGTGTAAATGTATTTGAATCTACTTTCTTTTAGTCTTATAAGGGTTTAATAGGTTTGGTATATACAGTTAATAGATATTGAGTTGGGTTTTTAAGGGTAAGTGAAAGCAGATTACTAAGAATATAATATTGTTATTATCATGAGGGTTTTTTTTTTTTTCATTTTAGTCACCAGAAGCTCTGTATGATAAACAGCCTCTTATGTTTTAATGTTTTAAATAATTTAGCAAGGTGTTTTAAAAATCTTGGTAAAATTCCAATGTAACTAAATGATTATAGTTAGCTGTTGAGTAACACAACCTGCCTAGTGACAGTGACCATATAAAGCTAATTGCCTGTGATTTCCCAGATGGATTAGGACTCTAGTGGTTCTTAATTTTTTTTGAGGGGTAGGGGGAATGGTTCATGAATCCTTTTGGGAATTTGAAACTACCTTTTCAGAAAACATACTTAAAACGTACGTATATACAAGCACATGAAATTTTTCTGTACTGTTTCAGGGAATTTATAGTTTGCAAGTTTGTGGCAAGTATGATACTTGATCAATTACAGCTACTTGCTGTACTTTAAAGCATGGTGGAGTAGAAATAAAAAGCACTGGACAAAGAATCAGGAGACTTAGTTTGTGTTGGATTTCTCACAAACTAACTTTTTGAAACTCTGTCAGTTAACCTTTCTAAGCCTTAATTTAATTTCCCCATCAGAATGAAAGCACTTTATTAGAAGGCAGATAAAACCCTTTCTGACTCCAAAAGCATCCTTATAATAAAAGGACCTGTATAAGGTTTTTGAATTAACCTTTAAAAGTGAGAATCCGGTCCCTGGCTGGCTCAGTAGGTAGAACTTGCAACTCTGGATCTTGGGGTTGTGGGTTTGAGCCCCATGTTGGGTGTAAAGATTACATAAAAATAAATTCATAAATAAAAGTGAAAGAACATTCACTTAACTAGTATAGCAAAAACAAGCACTCGTATAGTGTATTTAGAAGTATTATGTATTTAACAAATGTTTGTTGAGCACTTCCTATGCTTGGCACTATCCTGAGTCTTGAGCAGGCTGGATTAAAAATCTTAAAAGCATTTGTCCAGGGATTGAAAATTTAATTTAATTAGGTTTTATGTAAGATTTAAAAACAAGTTTTACAATTTAAAATTTGGGAAGAGACTTGGAATAGATGAACAGTCTGAACTACTGTTGATATTTGGTATGAGGTACTAATATACCTTTTTTGTGTGTGAGACATCAATTCTCAAACATTTTAGATGTTTACTATAAACCATTTTAATGCCATTTTAAGATGATTTCTTACCTTTCAGAGTATAGCTTCAAGGAACTCTTAAGCATTTTGTCAGACCTCACTGGAATTCTTTGCTGGTGTTTGAAGTAATAAGTCCTTTGTAATACATCATTTCAGATTGGCTTTCTCAAATATACCTAGGATTTCACTTTTTAATTAAGCCAATTGAAAGTTTTTTTGGAACTATTAAATATACTTGGGTTAAATGCTGCATGTCAGTCTTGGGAATTACTATATCTGATTAATCATCATTGTTATATCCACAGATTCACAGTGAAATTTTTGTTTTTCCTGGGAGATGGTGGTTTTCAGTATATTTTTTTTCTTAGGTATTTCCAGCCGCCTGGAACTTGGGTACCGTGTGCATTAGAATCCAGGGAACTTCTTGCTTTGTGTTTGAAAAGAATCAAAGCCCCTCTTAGTAAGGTAGGTCAGTCAGTTTTAAAATAAGTTTTTTGTGGATATGTGTTTTTGTTTTTATATTTTAATCTCTTGTTAGAAAATCCTATATGAGTAGGTTTTCCAAAAGTAAATGTTAACATTGGTAAGTATGCTACTACAAACTGCTCATTTTTAAAGTTATGTATATTATTTTTTTATGGAAATGAAAATCTTTTTTGCTTTAAAAGATTTAATGTAGAATAACTTTTTTCATTGTTTATAGAGTCTCATGCAATAATTTTTTTCTGAAAATATTTATATAAAACCATCACTAAACATAATTTAGAAGATGATAATATTAGGGCTATGATATTCAGTTTCTTTTTATTTTCAGTATTGCTCTAGAAAGAAAATACTTGTGCCTGTTGCTTAAAGTCAGTGCATCAGGGTCTCCAAAAAACAAATAGAATTTTATCCTGTTTTACCTCTCTGCATAACACTTTCAGTTTTCTTTATGTTAAAATTTATGACTGACTCATTTCCACCATGTATTTTTTTTTTTTTTAAGATTTTATTTATTTATTCATGAGAGACAGAAAGAGAGAGAGAGAGGCAGAGACATAGGCAGAGGGAGAAGCAGGCTCCATGCAGGGAGCCTGACACGGGACTCGATCCCAGGTCTCCAGGATCATACCCTGGGCTGAAGGCGGCGCTAAACCAATGAGCCACCGGGGCTGCCCCCACCATGTATGTTTTTAATTGAAATGGACTCTTGGTTTGAAAGTCTTCAGATTCTCTTTTAAGCTCTGATAAAATTTCATGTAACAGTTCTTTGAAATTTTTTCCTTTATTATTTTTTTTTCTCCCTGGAATTTCTGTTAGTCAAATGTTGGCCCTTCTGGCTGAAAACTTTGTCTTTTGCCCCTTATATTGTTTTTAATCTTTCAGTCTTTTTTTCTGTGTTCTTGGTGATTTACTTTGTCTTCTGGTCTCTATATTGGTTGTTTTTTTGTTCCAGCAGTGACATTTTTATGTTCCAGAGTCTTTACTACAGTCTTTTTTTTTTTTTAAGATTTTATTTATTTATTCATGAGAGGCCCGGAGAGGCAGAGACACAGGCAGAGGGAGAAGCAGGCTCCTTGCAAGGAACCCAATGTGGGACTCTATCCTGGATGCCAGGATCACGCCCTGAGCCGGAAGCAGATACCCAACCACTGAGCCACTCAGGCGTCCTGCTTTGTCATAGTCTTAATGTTTTTGATGCATTCATTTTCTTTTTTCTTTTTTTCTTTTTTTTTTTTATTTGAGTGTAGTTGACACAGTGTTAAATTAGTTTCAGGCATACAATGTAGTGATTTGACATCTTATGCTGTGCATACAAGTATAGCTACCATCTGTTACCATACAACACTATTACATGACTGTATTATCTGTGCTTACCTTTCATCCCTGTGACTTACTCATTCCAAAACTGGAAGCTATATTTCCCACTCCATTTACCCATTTTGCCTATCTCCACAGTCTACTTCCCTCTGGTAATCATCAGTTTGTTTTCTGTATTTATAAGTCTTACTCTGCTTTTTGTTCATTCATTTGTTTTTTAGAGTCCACATATGAGTGATATCATATGATATTTGTCTTTCTCAGTCTGATTTATTTCACTTAGCTTAATATCCTCTAGATCCATTCATGTTGTTGCAGATGGCAAGGTCTCATCCTTTTTATGGCTGTGTAATATTCCATTCTCTGTATACCACATCTTTATCCATTCATCTATTGATGAACATTTAAATTACTTCCGTATCTTGGTTGTGGTAAATCATGCTGCAGTGAACATAGGAGTGCATATATCTTTTCGAGTTAGGGTTTTGTTTTCTTGTGGGTAAGTATCTAGTAGTGGCATTTTTGGATCATACGGTATATCTAACTTTTTGAAGAACCTCCATACTGTTTTCCATAGTGGCTGTACCACTTTACAATAGCAATGCATTCTGTTGAATTTTTGAATTTTTCTGAAGGTATGATAATAGGTTTTTAAAAATTTCCTTCTGTTTCCTACTTTGTCTCTGGAGTCAGTTTTTTTGTGTAATTGGTCTCATTTTCATACTTATGGCTTTCAGGCTTTTGTCAAATGTCTGGTGAGCCTTAATAGTTCATTAGTTCATTCAGCAGTGTTATATTAAGTGTCAGCTCTGTGCCAGTCTGCTTTTGGTGTTGGGGATATAGTAGTGAATGACAGAGTCAAAAATGTCTGTCTAGGTAACTGTTATTCTAGTTGGAGGAGTAGCCACTGAAATGTCTAAATTCTGTAGAAGAATAAACCAGGAAGGGGATAAGAACTGCATAGGGAAGAGTTTGATTTAAAATAGAGGGGAAATAAACAAACAAACAAATAAATAAATAAGAGGGGTTAGCATTATATGTCAGGTATACTCAAATAAGTGAAATAGAGTGGTTAGGTAAGGCCTCACTGATAAGGTGACATTTGAGTAAACATTAAAGGCAGTATGGGAAGGAACTGTGCAGAAATCTGGAGGAGAGAATTATGGGTAGAGAAAACAAGTGTTAGGCTAGAGGCAGGAGCATAGCTGTGAGGTTAGCCTGGAGTGGGGAGGGAAAAAGTAGTGGGGGTTGAAAACAGCAATTGTGGAAAGTCACAGAGGTTGGGTTTTTACTCCAAGTGTAATGGGTATAGAGGGTATAGGGTAGAGTAGTAAAATGATGAAAGATTTATGATTTATCAAGAACCCTTGCAGCTATGTTTAGAGTACGTATGAGGGAAATGGGGGTGAGGGTAGAAGTGGGGACCTTTAGGAAGTGATTGTAGTAATCATGAGAAATGATGCTATTTGGATCAGTAGTGGATGTGGTGAGAAGTGGACAGTCTGGATCTACGTTGAAGGTAGTCAGTAGTATTTACCGATGAATCTGAATGTATGTATATGACAGATGAGTAGAAGGATTATTTGATTTCATGTTCTTGACTTGATCAACCAGAAGGAGGGAGTTGCTGTTAGTAAGGTAGGGAAGACTTCAAGAGGAAGCAGGTCAGTGTGAGAGAGATTAGAGCTATCTCATAGTGGTACTTAGATGTCCATTAAACATAGAAGTAGACATTGTAGGCAGCTTCTAAATAAACATTGATCCAGACTGGAGATGATGAATTTGGAATATAGATGGTTTTTAAAGCTGTGAAATTGAATGAAATTTCCAAGACAGTTTAGATAGAGAAGGGAAGAAATTTGAGGACTAAATCCTGGGGTCTTTTACTCTTAAAAGCTTGAGAAGATGGTAAACCAAAGGAGACTTAAAAAGGAGTTGCTAGTGAGGTAGATGAAAAATTAGATGAGTGTAGTGTCTTGGAATGTAAAGGAAGTATTTTACAAAGGAAGTGACTGGCTATGTAATTTGCAGCTAATGGGTCAAATTCTGTAGATGTAGCAATGTGAAAATCGTTAATGACTTTGATGAGCAATTTCTGTTTAGTGGTGGAAATAAAGACCTAATTTGAATGAAAATGAGAGAATAGGAGAACAGGAATTGGAGATAACAAGTATAGATAATTTTTTTGAGTAAAGGGAAAGAAATAGGATAGTGGGTAGAGGGGGAAAAAAGGGAAGGGACCCATTTCTCAAGGTATGAGGTTAAGGGCGCCTGGGTGGCTCAGTTGGTTAAGTGTCTGCCTTCTGCTCAGGTCAGGATCCCAGGGTCCTGGGTGAAGCTCTGCATTGGGTTCCCTCCTCTGCCTCTGCCACTCCTCTGCTTGTGCTCTCACTCTTTTTCTGTCAAATAAATAAATAAAACATTTTTAAAAAGGATATGAGATGTTAGAGTATATTTATAAGCTATCTGGGAGTTGAGTACAGAGGGAAAAATCTGTGAAACTGCACAGAGACAGAATACTTGACTGTGAGATGACCTTGAGGAGTGGAAAAGAGAAGATAGAGCATACTAGTGGAAGAATATCAACAAGTATTTGGTACTTACTCTCTCCCAGGCACCATTTTGGGACCCTGGAGTATTTTGTGGAACAAAATAAAGGTCTTTGCTCTCTAATGGGGCATTCTTAAGTTTGGTCTTAATAGGAGCTAGGACAGGTTGTCTGTAGTAATAGAGAAATGTTTGTAAGTAGGAGCTTCTGGGAAATCTTCTTATTACTTTTTCTAATTGAGAAACAAAAGCCTGGGGAGGAGTTATGAAGGAAAAACTGTTAGATACTTGAGGAGAGAAGGGAAGGTATGAAACACACCTCCAGAGTGGGAGAGAGAATGTACTAGAATGATGTATGATTGTTGCAAAGGTTACTGTTAGAAATTTAAAGACTAGCATTTCTTTAGCCTCATCAGCTGCACAGGTAGGGCATAGAATAGGTAGGGCACTGGATTTAACAAAGTGATTTAGTAATGACAAGGTGAAATGAGAGTGGGACCAAGGGAATTGAGTGTATGCATGAGAATGATTTTGATGATCTTGACATTTAAGCTAGCATATGATGGAAGTGAGTAGAAAAAGGAGGTAGGAGGGATAGTGAAAAGTGGTAGGATGAATAGATTGTAGGTTGCAGTAGGTTGAAGAATTTTTGGTGCTCAGGAACTAGAAAAGTGAGCTGGAAGGTTAAGAGGTGGGGGTCAAGAAGTGGGATATTTGGAGTTGAGATTTTGGAGGGATTTCAGTTATTGATAAAACTTATTGGTAAAAGATATGAGTAGCTAAGATAGAAGGAGGACAAGATCTTGGGGAAAGAGGACTCAAAGAATGGAGATGCTAGGGTTTTGTGGGGATTATCTATGAGGATATTGAAATCACCAAGTATTAATATTGTTGGAAAGAGCAACAGTGAGCCAGGAGCCTAAATAAAGTCTTTGAGAAATGAGAACATGTGACCTTGCAAGAGTTAACAGATGTTTATAACAAAGAAGGGGTAGCATAGCCTTCAGATTCAAGACTGGGTGTATTTAAGGAGGAGGCAGGGAGAATGGTTTGGAATTAGTAGTTAAGAGCAAAGAGGACACCTCTGGCTCTTGGTCCAGTGATAGGAATGAGAAAAAAAATCATTCATTAGTTTAATTATCTGCAGGGGAACAATATATATAATCAGGAGATTAGAAGACGAAGTGGGGATCCCTGGGTAGCGTAGTGGTTAAGCATCTGCCTTTGGTTTAGGTCATGGTCCTGGGGTCCGGGATTGAGTCCTACATCAGGCTCCCCATGGGGAGCCTGCTTCTCCCTGCTTGTGTCTCTGCCTCTCTGTGTATCTCTCATGAATAAATAAAGTCTAGGGATCCCTGGGTGGCACAGCGGTTTGGCGCCTGCCTTTGGCCCAGGGCGCGATCCTGGAGACCCGGGATCGAATCCCACGTCGGGCTCCCGGTGCATGGAGCCTGCTTCTCCCTCTGCCTATGTCTCTGCCTCTCTCTCTCTCTGTGTGACTATCATAAATAAATAAAAATTAAAAAAATAAAATAAAATAAAGTCTAAAAAAAAGAGAAAGTGAAGGGAATGTTCAGCAAATAGACTGAGGATTTAGGAGGTTTTGTTGTTAGTGAATGTTGCATTCCAGAGGGCACAGTAAAAGGGTTTCAGAATTTTGGGAGAGGTGTTAGATGGGACAGAATGGGAAGTATGTGGAACCATATAGAGATTAGAGTGTGGGGGATTAGAGGTAACAAGTGTCTGGGACTGTTAAAAAGAATAAAGGGTCCAATAAAGTTGATCAGTTCTGATTGTCTGAGGCTGTGTTGGTCAGTGTTGAAGTTAATTGTCAAGGGTCTTCTCTCCATTTCTGTAGATGAGGTTGGAAGCTGAGAGAAGGGCAGTATTAGAGCCCTTGGGCCTTGACCCTTGTGGGTGGATAGAGGCTGAAGGAGTAAGAAACTACTGTCACTCTGTGTACCTGGTGTGGCTTTAGTGGAACCAGTCACATTAAAAGGGTTTTACTCTATAGAGAGTGCTGCGTCTATAACAGCTAGTCTAGTTCTCACCAGACAGGAGCTGATAAAAAATTATCATCTGCCCACTGATGTCTCCAAAATCTGTTATCTACAACAGTTCAAGTTTCTCCATAGAATTCCAAACTGACTACATTAACATCCACTGAACAACTTCATTTTAGGGATCTCATAGATAAATCCTCTTAAACTCAAATATCTGAAACCAAATGTAACATCTTTTCTCCTCATCAAATCTGTTCTCTATTTGTTTCAGAAAAATAGTTATTACCTATATGCCCAAGATGGATATTTGAGTGTCATTCTAAAATCTGTTCTTTTCCTCCTTCCCGTATCCAGTTGTCATATAGTCTTGTAAATCTTCTTTCCTAAATAACTCTTGGGTCTTTCTACTTTTTTTACTTCCAGCACCTTTCAGTTCAACTCACCTGCAACTCCTGCCCAAATTAATGAAATAACCTCCATTTTTGTTCCTCTTCCCTCTTCCTCAAAACACCCATTTTAGCTATATTGAGCTACATTGAGGTCCTCACGTATAGCACACTTTTTGACCTCTGCTGATATATCAGTGAGTTACCATTGTGGATTCAGTGTTCAGCATTAGACCCCCTCTGATAAGCCTTTTTTTAAAAGCCAAATACTTAATATAGATAGAATAATCCAAGTAGAAACTTTTGTTTATGAGATTTCTAGTAGATGATTAAACACCAGATCTTTGCTTTCTTCTAAAAAGTATAATTTCCATTAAAAAAAAAAAAGTATTTTTTTTAGGGAAAAGGATTTCTTCCTACGCAGACACTTATATTTTTGCTTGAATTATACCAGTTGCATTAATGTAGTCCTTAGATGGTCCTTTTATTGCTCTTTTTGTTGCCATACTTCTGATGATAAATTTTTTTTTTTGACTGCTGTTGTAGAGTAATGATGCTAACCACAGATTCCTTAAACATCTTCTGAACTCTGCTAATGAGTTGTTTTTTCATCTTTTTTCTCAAGTGGGAACTTAAGTTTCTTTTTGGTTGTGTTCTTTTGAAGGTACGGCTTGTAGATGCAGGTTTCGTCTGGACTGAGCCCCACTCTAAGAGACTTAAAGTTAAACTGACAATTCAGAAAGAGGTAAGCTGTATACAGTTTTCTCAGCATGTCTGAAGTGTAGGTAGTGAAAATGAGGGGATATTGGTAAGTTATCTTAGGGCTTGAATAGCTTAGGAGGAGAGATTACACTCTTAATTTTAACCTGAGGTGTTTTTTTTTGTTTGTATTTTTTGGTCATTTGCCAGATGATCCAAAGCAGCCATTGCTCATGATTAGTGGGTAAGGTAATCTTTTTCAGAGTTATTTTTATTAGGAAAAAAGATGGAAGTAAAAGCATGAGCTAAGGCAGTGTTTCTCAAACTTGGTCGATCATCATAATAATTCACAGTAACTGAATCGAACTGGATCCATCTGGACGTGACACCTAGGAATCTGTTAAAAAGCTGCCTAGATGGTTTCTGATGATTGGCTATGTTTGGGAACAATTAAGGAATGTCTTCTGTTTTTAGAATTTTCTTTGTCTTGTATTTTTATATATACATACACACATATAGATATACAAATTCTTCAAAGACTATTCTTCACAACCACTTTAACTAGAGGTAAATATGAAATGTTAATTTTATCCTACAATCAAACTTGTTTTTTTCTTGAAATAGGATTAACTTATTCTTATGACCTTTAATTTAATTGATTTATTGTTGATGTCCTCAAAACATTCATGGAAAAAGACTTTAAGTTAAATATTAACTTTAAATATTAAATATTTATTAAAACAAAGAAGAAAGGAATGTGATTTTTTTTTTTCCTTTTCCCCCATATCAGGTGATGAATGGTGCTATCCTTCAGCAGGTGTTTGTGGTAGATTATATTGTTCAGCCTCAGATGTGTGGAGATTGCCACAGAGTAGAAGCTAAGGATTTCTGGAAGGCTGTGGTTCAAGTAAGGCAAAAGGTATTGAGAGAAGGATGATAAGTGAATCCTTCATCTTGTATTTCATCTTTGTCAATTATAAACAGTTAGTAAAACCTCCTCCTTTCCCTTTTCACATCCTTGAGGAACCAGGGATAGTCCAGGTTTCTGCAACATTTACTTTTAAAAATAGATCACTATCATATTTTAGATAATCTTTAAAGATTGTTTTTGTTTTAAAAATCAATGTGCTATAGCAATAGATGGCCTTTTCTTCTTTTTTACATTTTATCTATTAATCTAATAATGTATTTATGTTTAGACTTTGCACAAAAAAACTTTCTACTATCTGGAACAGTTGATTTTGAAATATGGAATGCATCAGAATACACTTCGTATCAAAGAGATTCATGGTGAGTTAAAATTTGAAAGCATTTGAATTTAGGGCAGAATTAGTCCATCTAAATAAGAGGTCTTATCTTTATTGATAATATCTAGAATAATACTGTCCAAAAGAACAGTTTCTTTTGTTAGGAAGAAAAAAATCTTGGTTCTTTATCTGCACTGTCCAATATGGTAGCCACTAGCCACATATGGCTATTAAATACTTGAAATGTGTTTAGTCCAATGGAGGAACTGAATTCTTAATTTTTTTCTGTTTTAACTTACATTTACACTAAGTAGCTACTAGATGAGTAAACCAGTAACTGCATTAATGAAATGTAAAGTGTTATGATGAAAAATTCATCAAAAACTTGTTTTATGCAGAGATCAGTTTCTCATTGGAAGAAAATTATTTTTGAGATTTGTAGGTTCTTTTGTAATATTTTTGGTTTTGATATACAAATGATATAGTTAGATTTCTTAAAGGTGGAATTTAAAACTTGCATGATATCGTATCTTACTGTTGATATCATATACATATTAGATGATGGATGTATATTTCTCTAATAGTAGAAAACAAATATTCTTTAAAGATTTTTTTTTAAATTTTTTATTTATTTATGATAGTCACACAGAGAGAGAGAGAGAGAGAGAGGCAGAGACACAGGCAGAGGGAGAAGCAGGCTCCATGCACCGGGAGCCCGATGTGGGATTCGATCCCGGGTCTCCAGGATCGCGCCCTGGGCCAAAGGCAGGCGCCAAACCGCTGCATCACCCAGGGATCCCAGAAAACAAATATTCTTAAGCAGACTCTTAAGTTTCTTGTTAAAGGTTATTATTTTGAGATGGTACTTGCTGCTGGTGAACATGTACATACGTCGTTTTCCTAGTCTCTTAAAGTATAGGTTTAAAGATATCTGTTCTTGAAGGAATGACTAAATTCTTAGGTCGACTCCTCATTTTAAACCTGGGTGTTCCACTGTTACCAACTGATCTGTTACTCACATCTTGTATGTCTTGGGAAAGTACTTAGAAAAGTGTGGTCTTGGGTCTTTAAATGGGGGGAGATGTATGTAGTGATGTCACCTAAAGAAAATCTCTTAAGCTTTGTATTGACCTGAGTGCCTTGCCAGTAGACATAAGGTTAATAATCTAAATCTGTGAAACACAATTTATTTTTTTCTAAATTTTATTTATTTGAGAGAGAGAGTGTGTGAGCAGGAGCTGGTGGGGGATAGCCGCAGAGGCAGAGGGAGAACAAGACTCCCTTCTGAGCAGGGAGCCCATCAGCACTCAATCCCAGGACCCTGAGAACATGACCTGACCCAAAGGCAGACACTTAACCAACTGAGCCACCCAGGAGCCCTTAAATTGGTGAAACACAATTTAATGAATAATCTTAGTGGGTAAGGTACCTTGCTGCCTAGTCAACATAGTGCCTTGGCTATTTGCGGCTAGCCACCAGGCAAAAATACATCTTTGTTTTGAGTAATTCTGTTTTGAGTAACTCTTTCAAGGATAAGTAGATCCAAATATTCTAGCTAAGAAAGCAAACCACTATTACTCTGTTTCATCACCTGGCAGAAATATACTCAAAGAAGTTTTTTGTAGCAAAAGACTTGGATACATTCTGGGACATGCTTTTGTAATCATTTTCAAAACCAAAAATATTGTGAGTTTAACAGCCCTTTTTTAATCCAGAGAATTTAATCTATATTTTTTTCCCTACTAGTTCTTGGTTTGATTTAGATGAGTTGTTTGTTTGTGGTTTATTTGTAAATTTGTTTTTTAAAATTGTTAAAATTTTACTATTTACTTTTACTAGTAATAGTAAAAATTCACACATAGATGTATATGAATAAAAGACCTCTACATTCCTTTTATCTATTTGTTCTCCCCAGAGGTAACCCCTTAAAACAAGATAGTATATGTTTACTCTTTTGTGGGGCAGGGCCAGAGGGAAAGAGAATCTTAAGCAGGCTCCACACAGTGCAGAGCCCAACATGGAGCTCAGTCTCAAAACCCTGAAATCATGACCTGAGCCAAAATCAAGAGTTGATGCTTAACCACCTGAGCCACTCAGGCACCGCTATAATATGTATTCTGTATAAAAATAGTGATAGCAAAAAAAAAAAAAAAAATTTAAAAATTAAAAAAATACAAAATAAAAATTGTGATAGCATTGGTTTCCCTTATATGTGGGAATTATTTTTTAGTTATATAACTATGGCTTCTAACTTTTGTGTCTTACATTGGAAAGCTTTCTATGCTCCCACTATTGTATTTTTAAAAGTAAATTATTTTCGAATTTTTAAGCTTACCAGTCGGAGTTTTTCCGAGGTCAGTCTATCCTTTCCCACTGATGTGAAATATCTCCTTTCTTACATACAATAAATTATTTTATATACATGGATCCCTTCTGATTTATTTTGTCCCACTGCTTCTACCACAGTATGTAAACTATATAATAATGTGCTCCCTTATTAATTTTTTTGGAAGATTTGAGTGATAGTTAATAAGAACATGGATTCTTGAACCAGATTTTGTGGATTTGAACTCTGTCCCACCAGTTTTTTCGCTGTGTGATCTTAGGCAAATTATTTAACTTCTCTGAGCCTCAGTTTTCCCATCAATAAACTAGAAAGGATGGTAATAGCACCTACCTCAGGATTATTGCGAAGATTAAATTATCTATGCAGAATAGAACCCCGCTTAGTGCATAATCTTTATTCACTTCTTTTCTGTACTTCAGTGAAACATTTTATAGTTTCCTCATAAAGATTTTTAAATGTTTCTAGTTATTTTTTTTTTGGCTGTTCTACACTATTTGTTATTGCGGATTGCAACTTCGTTGCATTTTTATTTTTCATTTTAATTTTTTTAAGAGATTTTATTTATTTGTTTGAGACCGAGAGTGCTTGACCTGGGGGGTGGGTAGAGGGCACAGGGAAAGGGAGAAGAGATTCCCTACTGAGCAGGGAAGCCCAATGTGGTCCTGACCCCAGAACCCCAAGATCAGGAACTGAACTGAAGGCAGATACCCAACCGACTGAGCCACCTAGACCTCATGCATTGCTAAATTTTCAATTAATTCAAAGACTTTATTTATTAATTGGAAGTTTCCTTTATTTTCAGTTTCTAATAAATATCCTGAAGTTTATAAATTTTCACGAATATGTATTGGTTTTATAGCTACCTTATCCTATTATACATTGCATATTTTATTTTCAGCAAACATCTCAGCTCTTTTATTCTTTTAGGTATATACTTAGGTGTAGAATAGTTGAGTCATATGGCAAATTTATGTTTATCATCTTTCTTTTATATTTATCTTCTTAAGAAACTGGCAGACTGTTTCCAAAGTGGCTGTATCACTTTACGCTCCTATCAGCAGTGTTTGAGGGTTAGTTTCTACATCTCACCAACATTGTCTCTTTTTGTTCAGAGTCATTCTAGAGAGTAGTATGAAGTGGTACCTCATTTTGTGGTTTTAATTTGTATTTCCTAATGACTAATTATGTTGATCATTTTTTCATGAGGTTATTAGCCATTTCTGTAAATTTTTTGTTGAAATAACTTCAGATCTTTTGTCCATTTTTTATTTTTTATTTTTTTAAAGATTTATTTATTTACTTATTTATGATGGGGGGGGGCAGAGACACAGGAGGAGGGGGGCAGAGACACAGGAGGAGGGAGAAGCAGGCTCCATGCCAGGAGCCTGATGTGGAACTCGATCCTGGGACTCCAGGATCACGCCCTGGGCCAAAGGCAGGTGCTAAACCGCTGAGCCACCCAGGGATCCCCATCTGTCCATTTTTTATTTGGATTTTCTGTCTTACTAAATTTTAAGAATTTTTTTTTTTTATTCTGGATACTAGTTCCTCATATTATATATGACTCGCAGATATTTTCTCCTAGCCCATACATAGCTTGTTTTTTCATTTTCTTAATGTTGTCCTTTTTTTTTTATGGTGATATGAACACTTAACATGAGATCTTCCCTCTTAAAATTGTAAGTGTATAATACATTATTGTTGACTAGAAATACAGTGTACCAGCAGTTCTCTAGAGCCTATTCATCTTGCTTATCTGAAACTTTATGCTCATTAATTGGTAACTTCCTGTTTCCTCCTTCTCTCCCCCATGGGCAGTCATCATTCCATTTTTTGATTCTACGAATTTGAGTATTTTAGATACCTCTTATAAATGGAATCATGTAGTATTTGTGTTTCTGTGAGTGGCTTATTTTCGTTTAGTATAATGTCCTGAAGGTTCACCCATGTTATTGGCATATTGCAGAATTTCCTGTTGTTTTAAGGCTGAATAGTATTCCACTGCGTGTACATACCACATTTTATCCATTCCTTTGTGGTAGGAACAACCCCAAATGTCCATCATCTTGGCCACTGTGAGCAGTGCTGCAATAACCATGAGAGTGCTAATACCTCTGGGATACTGATTTCAGTTCTGGATAAATACTGAGAAGTGGGATTAATGGAACATAATAGTTCTATTTTAGTTTTTTGAAGACCCTCCATACTATTTTTCATAGTGGCTGCACTATTTCACATTTCCACTGGTGTGTACAAAGTTCCAGGTTTTACATTTCCTTAATGCTTGTTTACTTTTTAATAATAGCCATCCTAATGAGTATGAAGTGATACCTCATTGTAGTTTTGATTTGCATTTGCCTGATGATTTTGACCTTGAGCATTTTTCATATACTTTTTGGCCATTTATATGTCTTATTTAGAGAAATGTCTGTTCAGTTCCTCTGCCCATTTTTAAAACAAAAATATTTTAACTAATCAGGTTATTTTTTTTTCTGTTGAATTATAGGAGTTCCTGATATATTTTGGAAATTAACTCCCTGTCAGATATATGTGGTTCACAAATATTTTCTCCCATTTTGTAGGTTTCCTTTCCACTGTGGTGGCGTTTCTTTTGCTGTGCAGAAACTTTTTAGTTTGATGTAGTCCCAGTTGTTTTTATTGCCTGTACTTTTGGTATCGTATCCATGAAATGATCACCAAGACCATTGTCATGAAGCTTTTCCCCCTCTGTTTTCTTCTAGAGGTTTTATAGTGTCAGGTCTTATATTCGATTCCTTAATCCATTTTGAGTTGGTTTCTGTGAATGGTGTAAAACAAAGGCCCAACTTTGTTCTTTTGTATTAAGTGGAATCCAGTTTTCCCAATACCATTTTTGAAGAGATTATCTTTTCCCCAGTGTGTATTTTTAGCACCCTGTTGGAGATCAGTTGACCCTAGATAAATGGATGGATTGGTTTCTGGGTTCTCTCTTTTGTTCCATTGGTTATTACGACTGTCTTTATGTCATTATCAAACTGTTTTGATTATAGTAGCTTTTAATTTTGAAGCCAGGAAGTGTGATGTCTTTGGAATTGCAAAAGTTTAACATTTTTAAAGTAATGCATAAATTTTTTTCTTTTATCCATTAGGGTTTTGTTGTCATGTTTAAGAACTCTTGTTTATCAGTGTCAGAGATTTTCTTCTGCGTTTCTTCATATGTTTCATAGTTTTAGCTCTTTTTTTTTTTTTTAAGATTTTATTTATTTATGAGACAGACAGAGAGAGAGAGAGAGAGAGAGAGAGAGAGAGAGAGGCAGAGACACAGGCAGAGGGAAAAGCAGGCTCCATGCCAGGAGCCTGACATGGGACTCGATCCCGTGTCTCCAGGATCAGGCAGGCCCTGGGCTGAAGGCGGCACTAAACCGATGAACCACCCAGGCTGCCCTATAGTTTTAGCTCTTAAATTTGGATCTAAACCTTTGTGTTAATTTTTGTGCATGGTGTGAGATAAGTGTCTAAATTCATCTTTCTCCCTGTAGATATATCCTGTTTTCCCAGTGAAAAGCCTATCCTTTTCTCAATGAATTCCTTAGATCCTCTGTCAAAGATGTATTGATTATAAATGTTACGGTTTACTTCTGGATTCTCAAGTTTGTTCTATAGATCGGTATATCTATCCTATGCTAATACCACACTGTCTTGACTAAAGTTACCAAGTTTTGAAACTGGGAAGTATAAGTTCCCAACAACTCTGTTCATCTTCAGAATTTGGTTTTGGTTATTCTGAGTTACTTTACTAGTTAGCGGAGTTGTTTGGAAAGAGTATCTCTATAAGCATTTCTATAAGTATCTTTAAAAGCAGGTAGGTGTGCTTTTAATTTTCCCTTTGTTACTGATTTTTGATGCCACTGCATTGTGATCAGGTAATATTAATAATTATAATTTATACTGTTTAGAATTTATTGAAATTAAAAAAATCTTTGTATGTGATTGTTTTATGAATGTTCTATGAATTTTTAAAAATAAGTATTCTTGGGACATCTGGGTGGCTCAGCGGTTGAGCATCTGTCTTTGGCTCAGGCATGATCCCAGGTCCAGGGAAAATCGAGTCCCACATTGGGCTCCCTGTTAGGAGCCTACTTCTCCCTCTGCCTATATCTCTGCCTCTCTCTGTGTGTGTCTCATGAATAAAAAAATAAAATGGAAAAAAAAAAAGTATTATTGGGACCATGTTCTATAATCTCAGTTAAATCAACCATGAGAGTTATTCAGGTTTTATGTGTCCTTCCTATTTTTAATCAGTTTGGTTATTTTTGTTTTTTGGTATTTTTTTAAAATTATTTTTTAAAATTTCATTTTATTTAATTCATTAACATATAGTGTATTATTAGTTTCAGTGGTATAGTTCAGCGATTCATCAGTTGCATATAACACTCAGCTCTCATTACATCATTTGGTCCCCTTAATGCCCATCACCCCATCCCCCATCACCTCACCCACCTCCCCTCCAGCTACCCTCAGTTTGTTTCCTATAGTTAAAAGAGTCTCTTATGGTTTATCTTCCTCTTGTTTTATTTTTCCCTCCCTTACCCTATGATCCTCTGTTTTGTTTCTTCAAATTCCATGTGAGTAAAATCATATGATAATTGTCTTTCTCTGATTGACTTATTTCACTTAGCATAATATCCTCTTGGTCATTTTGTTTTTGATAGTCTCATATTAGTCTGCCACAGTGATTGTGCATGTGTTAACATTTATTAACTTCTATTTCTTTTTAATAGTTTTTGTTTTCTGCATCTTAGTGCTGTGTTAGTAGATGCATTCATACTATCTTCTTGGTAGATTAATATATAAAATACGCTTCTTTGCGTGGTTTTTCTCTTCCCTCATCTTTTTTTAAGTAGGATACATGCCCAGTGTGGAGCTCAGTTTGGGCTATCCTAATCCTAAGATCAAGACCTGAACTAAGATCACGAGTTAGATGTTTACCTGACTGAGCCACCCAGACACCCCATTTCTCTCCCCCTTTGGCCTTGAATTTTATTTTATCTGAAATTAAGATTGTGAATCTTGTTTTCTTTTGTTATTATTTGCCTTGTTTGTCTATCCTTTTGTTAAATCTTAATTGATATATTTTTATGTTTCCTAATAATTTGTTTACTACACATTTAATTTGTGATATAGTTATGTTAGTAGAGGGGAATCTTATTCTGCAGAATTATTTTCATGTGGCTTTTCTTTTTTTTTTTTCTTTTAAGATGGTTTGGATTTCTATTATTCTTCAAAACAGCATGCTCAGAAAATGGTAGAATTTCTTCAGTGTACAGTTCCCTGCAGGTATGTTCTGAACCTAAATGTGATTAAGTCCAAGGAGCTGGGAATGGATATAGATTATATCCATCCCTCAGGCTTAGATGACTACTCTTATGTTAAAATATTTAAAATTGTAGTAGGAATACTTACATAATTAGTAAGCATCTATTGGATTAGCCACTTTATGGAAATTGTTAGCCAAAGAATATAGAAGAATCTCTTTGGGGAGCTAGATCTCACCCTATGATAAGTACTATACTGCTAAACTTTTGATTGAATGTATTTAAATAAGACACAAGAAAGATGGAGTTAGAGGGCTTTGGGGAGAAGCTTCATGGAAAAAGGGCTTAAGCTCCTAAAATGGGAAGTTTTAAGATAGGGTTTATAGTGAAAGGTGAGATAAGTGTGAACAAAGACTTGTGGTGGACATTAGTGTGGCTTTCAGTGGATGCTGTAAATAGACTACCTTGGTCTGAGCCAAGTGCATGTTTTAGAGGTTTTGAGTAGACAAATTGAAAAGAGGTAGGATGCGATTGGGTTGGCGGAGGTTTTAAAATGTAAGTGGATGAAATTAGGCTTTGCCATAGTGGGCATCAGGAAGCTATTTCAGACCTTGGACAGTGATGATTTGATTAGATAAAAATTGATATTCTCTAGACTATATAAGTAGAAACCTTCGTCTTTTTATTACTATAAACCTTTTTTCTTAACAGACACAAAGCCTCACAGAGACTGATCTCTCAAGATATCCACAGTAACACATACAATTACAAAAGCACTTTTTCTGTGGAAATTGTTCCAATATGCAAGGTACTTTTTCTCATTTAATTAATCCATGTCTATAAAAAGAATAATTAAGGTAATTAATTGGTTTATATGTAATTATTAGCTCCTGAGTTCTTCTGGGACTGGTTAAAAATTTAGAATAACTTCTTAAAGAATTCCTTTCTGACATATTCACCCATGTTAAAAAGATACTGAAAAATAATAATGCTTAAGATTACAAATTGGCATACCTTTCATTTTGATCCTGGTGGACACATGAAAAGTTTGAATACAGGAAAGGACATTAAAATAAATATCAGTGAACCACTTTGAAGCATGTATGTAAAATGAAGTTGGGCATGATGAAATTAAACAGTATTGTGGAAATAAGATCATGGAATCATTTTTGTGATTTAAAAACATCAAATACTTAAAAGTAGGTTATCATTTCCTTGTATTAAGGTAAAATCCTGCTTCAAAAATATAAATGAATTAAAATGCAACGAATAGTTAATGAGCACCTACTATATAGAAGGCAGTGTATTAAGGATATTATTTAGAGGTCTCTACCATATAGGAACTTGTGTGTCAATATCTATTAATAATGATAAATGCCATAGTGTATTAGAAGCATTCCATATAAAGTTAATATCTAAGTATTTGAGTCTATTTCACTTCTTCATATCTAATTATAAGGGGTAAATCATTGCATCATTTTGAACATGAGAAAGTTGAAGCCTGGGGAGGTTAGATGACTTGCCCAAAGTTACATAATTACAAAATGAAGAAGCTAGGATTTGTGCCTAGGTCTTGACTCTAAAGCTTTAAAGATACTATTGCTAATTTACGGTGCAGTGTATAATAACAAGGATAAAATGATAGCTTAATACTGGGTCAGCAGAGGCGCCTGGCTAGCTCAATTGGTAGAGCATGGGACTCTTGATCTCAGGGTCATGAGTTCAAGTGCCACATTGGGCACAGAGCCTACTTTAAAAAGGGGGGAGTTGGCAACTTTTACTTTCTGTAAAGGACCATATGATGAATATTTTTGCTTTTAGGCCATATAATCTGTTTTGTATTCAGGTCTGCTGTTGCACATAAGTAGCCATAGGTAATA
Source organism: Canis lupus familiaris (assembly GCF_011100685.1). Classification (NCBI taxonomy): domain Eukaryota; kingdom Metazoa; phylum Chordata; class Mammalia; order Carnivora; family Canidae; genus Canis; species Canis lupus. Next base: position 27,449,244 of record NC_049255.1, read on the forward strand.
GGTAAATGAATAGCCAAAGCTATGTTTTAGAAAAGCTTTATACAGAAATGGGTGGTGGGCCAAATTTAGCCTGAGCTTAAAATAGTGAACATTTTCCTGATACAAAGCCTGGGAAATGTGAATCTAGATATGATGCCATCTTTAGGCCATGGGTTAAGTACTTGGATTGATTAATGCAAGTAACTGAATAAAAATACAATGTAAAAGTATTTTCATTAATCCATGGAGACTCTTACTAAGTTAGAAACAAAGTATTAGACTAGGTGCTATTTGAGATACACAGAAAGCCCATTTAGTGGAGGAGCCTATGATTGTGAATAGATACAGCTTAAAATATAACAAAGATTTTTTTTTTTTGTATTTTAATACAGTTTTAAAACAGGTAATTACATTGCTGGTAATAATGTACACATGGACACATGCTTTCTGGCATTAAATTTTGATTGCGTATTCGTGCATATAGCCATGAAAGAGAAACGTGGCTCTTTTGAAATTTATTTTTTATTGAAAGGCACAGGGAGATTTAGAAAATCATTCTCCTTCATGTTTATAATACTTTGCTTAGAATGTTCACTGTATTACCATAGAGCAGTAAGCATTCACACTTCAATAAAATTGAAGTAAACTTAATAGCTTGGTAAGTGAGATCTGGAAAAATACTTTTAAAGCATTTTTATTAAGACAGATACTCTCATCTTTAGAAGGAATAGCTTATTTTCTGTTTCTCTAAGATTTGATTTAGGCCCTTTGTTAATAGAATTAATGTTTTGGTTTGGGCACATACACTTGGTTTATATTGATGAGTGTTTATTGAAGATGGCTATTTAGGACTTGCTTCACTCTAAATGTTAGTTCTTATGCCTAGGATAATGTTGTTTGTCTATCTCCAAAACTGGCACAAAGCCTGGGAAATATGAACCAGATTTGTGTGTGTATTCGAGTAACCAGCGCCATACATCTCATAGATCCAAATACACTACAAGGTAAGTCTTAGAAAATATTTGTCTTGACAGTTTTATCCAGCAAGGAGTAATAGTTTATATTGTTAATTTTATCAGATATTCTCAGTGATATTGTTATGCAAAACTAGTTCAGATTTTTACTGCTGTTTACTTCTTTAAAAACACTGGAATTTTTAAAGCTTTTGATAAGTAACTCCTGTATTTTTTATTTGGAGAAACAATTCTGTGAACTTCAAAAAATTTTCTAGGTTTAGTCCATTTATTTTTATTGAAATTGACTTATTCACCTCATTTAATTTTTGTGAATAATTAAGTTGATTGCCAAGTTTAGTGTATAGCAGCTATTTAAGATTTGGAACATTTCACTTGTAATGCAGTAAAACATTTAGTTTAAATACGAATTTTAACTAATTTTATCATTATTACACATAATTTTTAACATTCCCTTTATAAAACATTTTTTTTAAAGAAGATTTCATATGGATAGGTATATCTCCTATTTCTTGATCTTTTTCATGTTTTTCCTGTAATGTAAGTTTTCTGTTATACAAAAAAATCAAGTTTATATTTTTTAGAAAGTCCTTTATTATCCTTGGCAATTAGAATTTGTAAGTCAAAGGTCTTTTGCGGTTTTGGGATGAATATCTGTCAGGTAGAACTTTATTTCCTTAATAAAGCTGCTTTTAAGCAGCTAAGATGACTGATAACCTTTCTAAAGGGCTAGCACATGAAACAACTATACAACTGAGTGGATCTGATCTTATTTATTTTTTGTTATTTTTTAAGTAGACTCTGTGCCCAGCGTGGAGCCCAACATAGGGTTTGAACTCGCGAACTTGAGATCAGGGGTCAGTCACCCAACAGAGCTACCCAGGAACCCTGATCTTATTCTAAAGGCACTCAGCTCTGTGGGGTTCTGATGATAGTAACTACTTAAGATATTATTGTCACTTAAGGGCACCTAGGTGGCTCAGTGGTTGAGCATCTGCCTTTGGCTTAGGTTGTGATCCCAGGGTTCTGGGATCGAGTCCCACATCAGGCTCCCTACAGGGAGCCTGCTTCTCCTTCTGCCTATGTCTCTGCCTCTCATCAATAAATAAATAAAATCTTAAAAATAGTATATTACTGTCACTTGAAATTTTTCTTGTGCTGTGAGAAGTTTGGGGCTGATTTATAAGAATAAATGGTACTCCAGAGAGTTGCCACTGTGGTCTCAACCTCATGTTTGCCAGTTCATATATATCAACGTCTTCCTGATTGACACGTTTGATGGCTTTTGAAATACTTCATTTTTTGATGTTCCATGTTTATACTTAGTTGCGGATATTGACGGAAGCACTTTCTGGAGTCACCCTTTCAATAGTTTATGTCATCCCAAACAACTAGAGGAGTTTATTGTGATGGAGTGCAGCATAGTCCGAGATTTAAAACGCAGTGCAGGTGCTGGAATGATATCCAAAAAGGTAAGTTCCATCCTGCCCATCTTTTTGCCCCCCAGTTTAATTGCTTTGGTCCCTCTTTTGTATTTTTCAGTTTCATAGTTTGTTAGGTAATTCCAAAATTTGGTTCCACAGAAATCTAACACTTCATTAGGTTTCAAATGCATTCCATATTTGTATGTTACTTGTTTTTACACATGGCCATTGTTATGAAACTTATTAGACATACACTGGTAAGTTTTTTTTCTCTTTAATGTTGAAAACATTTTTAAAAATGTTTATTGTGAAAAAAGCATTTCTTTGCTTTACTTTTGTATAGGAGGACGAAATGATAAGTAAACCTTTTTTTTCAAACATTTTGAATGTAAGTGTATCTTATATTATCAGTAATTACTGAATACTGCAATATGTATCCCTAAAACATAGGAACATTTTTCTTTTTTTTTTTAGGAACATTTTTCTAATCAAAGTATTATCATTCATATAAACTTAAATAATTTATATTCAAATTTCCTCTTTTGTCCCAAAACGCCTTTTATGGTTTGTTCAAATTAGTATCCAGTTAGGGACCTTATATTGAATGTGAATGTTCTACCTCCTAAATCTTTTACTCCCCCTTCGCTCTTGTTTTCCTTTAGGATATCAACTTCCTAAGGCAACTGGGGCATTTATCTTATGAATCTCTTACTGTTTTCTCTTGATATTATTTAGCTTTCTTAATTTCTTGTATTTCTTTTAAATGAAGAGTGGATCTAAAAGGCTTGCTTAAACTTGAGTGATTTTTGGCCAGAACATTTTAGAAGTGTCACTATGTGATTTTATGCTATTCTGAGTGATAGGCGTGTTTGGCTGTTTCACTGATAGCCAGATCTCTTCCTTGTAATGTTATGATTTTTCTCCCTTTCCTATTAACTTGCTTGTCTTCTTTCTTTCCTTTGGGACATTCAGATTGTCCCAAATTTAGCCAGTGGGAGCTCCTGTGCCTTAATTTTTTTTTTTTAACAACTTTTTAAGAGCAGTTTTAGCTTAATAGCAAAATTAAGAGGAGATAAGAAATTTCCCATATACCTCTTGTCTCCACATATGCCATAGCCTCCTCCATTATCATTTGTTAAAATTGATGAGTCTACATTGATACTTGATACTCAACCTAAGTCCACAATTTAAGTTATGTTTCACTCTTAGTTTTGTACATCCTATGGCTTTGGACAAATGTATAGTGACGTTTCCATTATAATATTATACACGTTTTTTCCTCCTCTAAAAATCCTCTGTGCTTTGCCTGTTTATCCCTCTCTCTCTCTCCTGACCCCTGGCAATCATTGATCTTTTTACTGTCTGTAGTTTTGCTTTTCTCAGAATATTACATAGTTTAGATTAGAACCATATAATCTTTAAATGCCAAGTAACATTTCATTGTGTGGATTTACTGCAGTTTGCCCATTCACCTAGTAAAGGACATCTTGGTTGCCTCAAAGTTTTGGCAATTATGTATAGACTTGCTATAAACATCCTTGTGTTTTTAGCTTTTGTGGAGACCTAAGTTTTCAACTCCTTTGGGTAAGTAAATACCGAGGAGCATGTTTATTGTATCATTTGGTAAGATGTTTAGTTTTGAAGAAACTAGTAATTCACCTATTTTCCTTTTTTCTTTCCTAAATCTGGGAACTATCATTTATTTCAGTTTCTCTCTCTATCTCTTCTTTTCACCTCTTTGAGACTTGTTAATTCCTCAGTCTATAACTCTTAGTATTTTCCTCTTGATCCCATTTTGTAGGTCTGTTTTTGTTACTAAAAAGTATTGGCAAGTGCTGCATTTAATTTAGCCTGGAAATTTGAAATGTCAATTATAGTTGCTTGTAAAATCCTATGTTGGAAAGAGACTTTAATGATTTTCCAAATTAAAATTTCAAACTTAGGGGGCACCTGGGTAGCTCAATTAGTTAAGCATCTGACACTTGATCTCAGCTTAGGGTTTTGATCTCCAGGTCGGGAGTTCAGACCTTGCATTGAGCCTACTTAAAAAAAAATAATTTCAAACTTGGGATATTGTTTCTGCAACAGATATTAAGGACAAAAAAGATTATACTTCACATAATAGACAGCCAAAAAATTAATTTTATAAATATTTGGGTTTTCTAGTAGTAGTAGTGCCACTGGGATTGCTAGATTGCTTTGTCTCAACCTTGGTTTTTTGAACCTTATATGTAAAACAAGGGGTTGTTATGATATTTTCTAGAGTTAAGATCTTTCAGTTATTTTTGCTCAGTCTGTATTACCCATCTCCCTGTGAAAACATTTGTTTTGTAAATTCTATATATATCTGTATTTAGATGATAGTGTTTATGTTTTATAAAGTCTTAAATAAAATCTTAATAAAGATATTTATTTTATGTATTCCTTATTTTTTTTACTCTGTATAGTAATTTGTTAATTTTTATAGTGTTTCAGAGAGCTGTAAAATTAAAACAGTTGCTATCTTTAAAATAAAAATTAGTGGGTTCCCTGGGTGGCTCAGTAGTTGGGTGTCTGTCTGCCTTTGGCTCAGGGTGTGGTGCCAGGGTCCTGGAATCGAGTCCCACATCAGGCTCCTCACAGGGAGCCTGCTTCTCCCTCTGCCTGTGTCTCTGTCTTTCTCTGTGTCTCTCGAATGAATGAATGAATGAATGAATAAAATAAAATTAGAAAAGCGAAATCAACATTGTATATGATTTCTGTGAGATAATTTGAGTTATGCTTGGATTATTGAAGAGTGCATTTTCTTTCTTGTCCAGCATATCCTCGGGGAAGTCTGGGTACAGAAAACATCTGAAATGAATACAGATAAACAATATTTTTGTCGCACTCATTTGGGACATCTTCTAAATCCTGGAGACCTGGTGTTGGGGTTTGTATTATTTTACAGTGTTTTAAACTGGCAACTATCATTGCAAATTTTCTTTAGGAGCCAGCAGACTAAACTGCTAACAATGTGTATTCCATAAAGAATTTAAGAGTTCTTAGGAGCATTATAGTTCACTTTATTGAACACTAAATTAGATTAGACAAAAGCCCATAGTTACTCCATTTTGACCATCATTTTAAATGATTTAATCATTTAATCTAAGATTTTTGAGTAACTGAGCCGTGTATATAGTTAGATCATATTTGTAGCTTTTTGGGGAAGTGGGTAGTTTTTTATTTTGCATATTCTATTGCTCAGATATTTCACTTTTAAAATATGGAAGCCAGAAATGTAACAGTTCTTTTTAGGCATAGGGCAGTCTATTCTAATACAGAGTTTATGAGCATGCCTTAAGCATTATTTCTGCTCTTATGCAATCTTTTTTTACTAGAGAGTGAGTTTTTTTTTTTTTTTAAACGGAACTGAATTCTAATGATATATGTTTGTTTCAATTCTTTTACAAGTATATGGTAAGATGGACAGTGAAACTATGAAACTCAGATATCTGTAGAGGCATGTTTATTGTACAGTAAATTGCAAAACTTTTAATGTGGGAAATATTAAATGTTAATCTTAGAACTTTCAGGTGAACATATATTAAATAAAAAGTAATGTGGAAAGAAATGCTTATGTCATTAAGTGTTTATTTTTATTTCAGGTTTGATTTGGCCAACTGTAATTTAAATGATGAGCATGTCAACAAAATGAACTCAGATAGAGTCCCAGATGTGGTAAGCCTTCAGAGTTTTTCCTTTGAACCTGTGTTATAAAGAGAATTGATAATAATTTTTATGGGTAAGATGTGTGAGTTCACATTTATGAAAATAACAAATCAATTAGAGATTCTTTTGAAATTTCAGCTAAGGTATAATAGGGCAAGCCTTCACATTTAGTCATGTGTCTTTGCAGGGAAAATCCATGATTTGAGGTTTTTGTTGCTCTTAATAATTGAATTTCCCTTCTCTGTCAAAATGCCTGATACCATCTGTAGAGCAAAAATAAATTTGCAGCTAAAAACGATGACCATTAGAACTTAATTTAGCTTCATTCTTTTAGGCTCAGCTTATTTCACATATTGCTCAGTTTAAACATTTAGAATGAAAACCTAGATTTTTCAGGTTTGAATATAATTGCAGTTGAAAATAATCTTTACAGTGTTGAGTTTTAGAGAAAGAATGTTTGTGGAAAAGCCTGTTAAATTCTAACATGAGTTTTTTTTATAAGCAAAAATGAATGAAATGTGAAAGATCTTAATTCCTGGATTGTTTAATCTTCACTAATCTCTTTAGATGTGGGCAAAAAAAGTCATGGTATAAGAAGGACTCGCCTTCTTACCACCTAGTTGTGTTTTTATTAATTAATAAATTGGATATAGAAACATAATTTTTAAAAAAGATTTTATTTACTTGAGAGGGAATGTGTGTGTGAGAGAGATAACCTGCAGAGGGAGAAATAGACTCCTTGTTGAGCAGGGAACTGGATACAGAATTTGATCCCAGGACCTTGGGATCATGACCTGAGCTGAAGGCAGACACTTAACCGACCGAGCCACCTAGGCATCCAAAAGGATAGCTCAGATAAAAGTCTAACAGGGTCAGTAGAGGAGATCAAGACAGTCATTCAAGATTTTGTATTGTGTAAAATTATTTTCATTTATTCCACAATTTCTTAAGCTGTCCTAGAACATATATTTGTAAAAGGTATATATAGTTCTATGAGTGCCTATTAGTAGTAATAAAAGGGAGGGGAAAATGTCTGCCTGTAATATTTCAGGATGATTATGTGAATGGTAGGTGAAATTTGAACTTTGATATAAAACAAAGACACAGAGGGGTTCCTGCGTGGCTCAGTTGGTTAAACAGCTGCCTTAGTTGGTTAAGAGGCCCCATTACTTAGTCACCATTTTTTTGTAACTTTGCAAATATTTCTATTACTTTTAGGTATTAATCAAGAAGAACTATGACCGTACAAAACGTCAGCGTCGTAGAAACTGGAAACTAAAAGAGCTTGCAAGAGATAAAGAAAACATGGATACAGATGATGAAAGGTCCTACTTTTCTTTAAACCTTATATATTGTCTCAAAGGAAATCCTTATAATAAAAATAAATCTGTATACTTTTTACATTTAATCATCACCAGATTGTTGCATTCAATATTACTTTTGTATTCTTATGGTGTTAATTGAATCAGCTTAAGAGGATACTCTGTTAATTGAATCAGTGTGAGGATATAATGATATTTAACAGATTGAATTATTATTTCCTGGGTTTTAGCCTGAGAATTGTAGCGTTATTGTAAACAATACATTTGAAAAGCTAAAATAAGTAAGTACCTTGTGGATATCACAAAGAGCAAGTGGGTACTTGTGACTTGGAATAAAAAGAAACTAGCCTGTTGATATCAAATACACTATTTTCAAACAATTTAAGGAGAAATGAAGATGTGTTCTAGAAAAGTATATTGGATGATCAAAAGTGGCCGTAATGAAGGTGAAGACGCTGATATCTAAGAAAATGAAGGTTTTTAAATAAAATTGAGTTGTGAAATTTGAGTGGGCAATAGCAGTATTTCCAAAATATAATTGCCTAATGTAATTTAAAATAATTTTTCATAAGTATATGTTAAATTGATTAGATATTGCAAGTACATATTTATTTCATGTATAGTCTTAAAAGTATATGTATTTTAACTTGGCCATAAGACTTTAGGGGAGGGATGGTAAAGTAGCAGGATGTTTTCTTACTGTCTTATATTTAATATCACCTTATATTCAATGTGTTTATTTTAATCATATAATCTTGAAAAAAAGATTTTTTTTAATGTGTCAGAGTATTTCATTAACCATTCATATGTGACCTTCAGATATTATTTTTAAAGATACTAATACTTGGAACACATTTATAGTGCTGAAAATGAAGGACACATAACTTCATACTTTGTCAGTAAAGATGAAATATTTAAATGTTTCTTTATCCTTCCATAGGCAATACCAAGATTTCCTTGAAGATCTTGAAGAAGATGAGGCAATTAGAAAAAATGTTAACATTTATAGAGGTTAGTGTTTTAGGAATGTATGATTTAGGTTGTATCTTTTGCTTTTGTGTAGATATATTGCCCCAACATAAGTATTTTGGTATCTTAAATTCCATAAGTGACTTCTGTGTGTTTTTAAAACTTGACTAAACATTTATAAAAAATAAAAATACTGTTGCAGAACAGTAAGATTTACTAATGTTGTTTTACCATATTTGATATCATTTGTATCCTACTATGATCCCTCAAATTTCTGATCCCTATACTAATGGATAATTATTCATACATTTATATCATTCATTCATTTAGTATAAATGCCTGCTCTAGGTATGATAAAAGAACTGCAGATACAATATGGTTAAATAATAGTAATGATGGTGGGGGGAGGCATTTTGTATATTTCCATGTTTGTATGTATTTGAAATCCTCCTTGTATTTTTTTTTTTTTTTTTAGATTCAACCATTCCTGTGGAAAGTGACACAGATGATGAAGGAGCACCTCGAATTAGTCTGGCTGAAATGCTTGAAGACCTCCACATTTCCCAAGATGCTACTGGGGAAGAAGGTGAATCGATGATGACACAATGAGATTGTACTATAGATGATTTCCATATCTGTAGGCTCAGGATGTTGGACAAAAATAACTTTTATTGTCTATTCCATCTATGCTTCCGTATTGAGAAGTAGAAATTTAGTTTTAATCTTGAATAAATAGGACGATTTTGATTGCTCACTCAGAGCACTGAAAGAGATTGATAGCTTTGAAGTTTTGGATAAAAGATTATGGAAAATGTAATTATTAATGATACTTAGGTCATTTTATGTGTGGAGTTTTTTAAGTTTGCCTTTTTAAGAGACCCTAGTATTTTTGCATACTGTAGCACTGTATTTGAAATCATATCTCAAAAAGTTGTGGTACTTTGGAAATTACCTAACTCTTCAATTATAAAACAAGCTTTTACATCATTTTACATTGATTGCTTTAGTAAAAGAGCATATGAAGGATCATTTTTTATATGAACTTGTTACACACTTTGATCCACATTAGATCATTTTTATGTTGTTGGGGTAGGTAACTTGGTGTTCAGTTTATTACTGGACATTTGGGGAAGTTAATCTATTGTATCCATAATAGTAACACCTTCAAAAGCTGTTAAATTAGGGATTATCTTAAATTTTATTGCAGAAGGAAATATATTTAAAGTATTTATGGATTTGTAGCAAATATAGGCTATTTAAAGGTTAAATAATTTGTACTTCTGTTATTTTTGTTCATGCCAGCACCTTAGAGCCAGTAGCTTGCTTGTGCATAAAAATGTCTTCCTATCACTTCATGCATTTTTGCTTTTACAATTTTGGTTTATAAATTGAGAAGGAATTATCTTTAAGTTTCTGTCATTGAATACATCACCATAAAAAAATTAGAATCCTGCATATATAGATAATGAAATAATAAAAATGATCTTTATGCTTTATAAAACCATGAATTAGACTTGAATGAGGAACACCTTCCATATCCTTGAAATAAAAGCATTAGCTTGAGTTTTAAAGTGTTCTGAGAATGAAGTATTAAGATCCTATTTCTGTAGTAAAGTCAGACTTAGTAAATATGTCAGAACTGTAAGCTAATTCATAAATTCTAGATATACCCCTACATAAGGAAACTAAGTGCTGAGTGGAGCATTTTCCTTTTTTTAAGATTAGAATCCCCAATTCTGAAGTTACGGACAAAGGCCTGAACTTTGTATAGTGACTCCTGCTCTGTCTGCATATTTAGTTAAAATTTTCACTTGTGGTTTGTGTTTACCTCTTCTTCTATGTCAAGACTTTAAAAAGCATGAAAATAAAAATATTCTCCCCTTTCTTATGTGTCCTTGGAGTGATTGTATTAGTGTCATTTAAATGACAGCGTTACCTTATGCAGTTGTTCTAGGTGGAATTATTTAAGTACTTGTCATACGATTTTCTCAGTGAAAAATAGTTTCCCGCCAAATTTAGTCTTACTCTTTTTGATGTCATCTTTATGAGTAGTGAAACCTGTTTGTTGAAACAGAGCTGTGACAAGGTAAAGGAATGTAGCTAATAGAAAAAGCTAATAAGGGGATCCCTGGGTGGCTCAGCGGTTTAGCGCCCGCCTTCAGCCCAGGGCATGGCCCTGGAGACCCGGGATTGAGTCCCGCGTCGGGCTCCTTGCATGGATCCTGCTTCTCCCTTTGCCTGTGTCTCTGCCTCTCTCTCTCTCTCTGTGTCTCTCATGAATAAATAAATAAAATATTTAAAAAAAAATAAAAGAAAAAGCTAATAAGCCAAGAGTTCTCAGAGGAACATAGCCTTGATAAACCTACATTCATGCATGCATGTATTTATTTATTATTATGTTTTTATTTATTTATTCATAAGAGACACAGAGGAGAGGCAGAGACACAGGCAGAGGGAGAAGCAGGCTCCCTTTGGGGAGCACAATGTGGGACTCAACTCGATGACACGCCCTGAGCCAAAGGCAGATGCTCAACCACTGAGCCACACAGGCGTCCCAACCTACCCTTTTTATTTTTTATTTTTTTATTTTTATTTTTTTATTTTTATTTTTATTTTTTTTTCCAACCTACCCTTTTTAGAGTATAGTTCCCAGGCTGTGGGTTCCCACATACTCTTGTTGATGTCCCAGAGTTGATACAATTTGGGAAGGCTGGTATTAATTGAATTCTCAAGAAGCTGATTTATAATCTAGTTTATAAATAGTACTTTCTAAGTCAATATGATCAGTTAGCTTCTTTTGTAGTCAGTCTTCACTTGAAGGTGTTTTATAGGCAAAAGTTATTCTGTGAACAAACAGTTGAGGGAGAGAGTTGCTTGTATAATTTAGATATTTTAACAGCATCAAGCTAATCCTTGCCATAATAGAATTTAGAACTCCAGGCTGAGTGCCAGGACTAGACATTCCTCTATAGTCAATACTGAGCAAGTGCCAGAGCTTTCCCTAGACTATTTTAGTGAATGTGTTCATATTGATTCTGCCCTTTAGATTACTTGATCTGTTATTTTTAGCCCAAGGGATGTTACTTTTTTTAATAATTTAATTTTGATATAATTTCAGACTAAGTTGAAAGAATAGTACAGAGAATTACTGGATAGACTTCAAATCCTTGGATTTATCAAATGCAGGCACTCTCATTTGCTTTTATTTTTCCTGAACCATTTAAAAGTAGCCCCCCAAATATTTCAGTCCTCCCCCCACCCAAGAGTTTTCTTACATAACCAAAGTGCAGTGATGAAAATCATAAAATTAATGTTGACACAATACACGTATTTTTATTTTTAAAGATTTTATTTATTCATGAGAGAGGCAGAGACAGGCAGAGGGAGAAGCAGGCTGCCTGTGGGGAACCTGATGTAGGACCTGATCCCAGGATTCTGGGATTACGACCTGAGCCAAAGGCAGATACTCAACCATTGAGCCACCCAGGCATCCCATAATACTGGTATTTAATCAATGGTCCATTTTGAAATTTTGTCAGTCGTCCCAACTATAAAGTCTTTTATAGGAAAAATAAATCTAGGGCATCTGGGTGGCTCAGGTCAGGCTGCATTGGGTTCCCTGCTCAGGGGGAGTCTCTTCCTTCTCGCCCTGCTAATGCATGCACATATGTGGTCTCTGGAGCATTCTTTCTCTCTGGCTTGCTCACTCTCTGAAATAAAAATTTTCTAAAAAAAATCTAGGATTGTGCATTGCACTGAGTTCTCATCTCTTTAGACTTCTTTCATCTGGACCTGTTCTTGAGTTTTTTATGTTCAATGTAATTGGCATTTTTGAAGAGTACAAGCCAGTTATTTTGTAGAATGACCTCAATTTGGGCTTGTTTGATATGTCCTGATTATTAGATTTAGGGTAAACCCTTTTAGCAGGACTAGAAGTGATATTAAATTCCTAGATGTAATACCGAATTCTCAGTGCATTTCTATCAGGAGACTCATGCTGTGGATTAGTTCAGATGTCCCTAAGCTTCCTTGGGTTCCTTAGTTGGTTTTTTTGTTTTAAAGGATTAGAAGATTTATTCCTTGAAGATTTATTCCTTGAGTTGCCTGGGTAACTCAGTTGTTGAGCGTCTGCCTTTGGCTCAGGGCGTGATCCCAGGATCCGGGATCAAGTACTATGTCAGGCTCCTTGTGGGGAGTCTGCTTCTCCCTCTGCTTCTGTCTCTGCCTCTCTCTCTCTCTCATGAATAAATAAAATCTTAAAAAAAAGAAAGATTTATTCCTTTATAATTTTTGCTTGATTTTTTTTTTTTTTAAATTTAATTTTACCTTCTAGACAGTGAAATTCAGTCTTGTGATTTACAGTTCTCCATGAATTTCATCACAGGTAGATAATCACGCATTTCCTACCAAAACCAAAATACAGAGTAATTTTATCATTCCTCCAATCCCCCACAAATTCCCCTTTGTACTAATGTTTTAATGTAACTCTGGGCAGGTTTTGGGTTTTCCTTGTTCAGGCCCCACTCTGCTCTTGGCTTATTTTCATGATACAGATCAATTTACCTAAAAATAGACCAGCCTCAGTTGAGTCACCCTATGAATTAAAGAATCATGAAATGGCATCATAAAAAGCACAGATGTAGGCTATTCATTCTGTTTATCAATTTTGTCACATATTGAAATAACTTGAGCAGTGGGGTGGTAAGCCTTGATGAAGGCAAGAAGTCAGTCTTAATCTCTTTTTGAACTTCCAAAGTAATGTGAGGAGAATATTCAATTTTTGGTTTTTGACTTGACACATTTTGAAAGAACTGCTTTATTATTTAGGGATAAGGTATGATTCATGATACCTTCTGGTAAAACAAGATCTCTGTAATACTTAAAAGTTACTAGATGTAGGTTTGGCAGCTGGTGTTTCTTGGTGTTTCTTTTGTAGCAGTGCAGCTTGTATTGTTATCTGATGGAGATTTTGTTTTATTTTTTTGGTGGAGTTAGCACTGCAGTGATGCCTGTCACATATTTTCTTGTGACACAGTTTCACTCAAGTATGTCTCTTTATAATTCACTCTATAGCACTATTATGAAGTACTTTAAGATAATATATATACTAGCATTAGTTTATGAAGTGCTGAACAAATAATTCTGGGGAAGCTATATTATATAGAAATAAAAAGATGTTTTGGGGTCATTTTACCTGCCACCTATTGGTTACAGGACTTAAACATTCTAATGTTTTATTTCCTCACATTTTAAAAAGCAGTAACACTGTTCACTACACAGAGTATTGCTAAAATTCTTAGCATACAATTCATAGCAAATTGTAATTATTCAATAAATATCTGCTTTTAAAATTTATAATGAGTTTCAGTGTTTATTTAAACAAGTTGAAAAAAAAAATCTTATATCTACACTTTTTAGAGCAGCCTAGAGCTTGTTCTAGAAAATGTGTGTAGCACAGAGAACTAAAGACAAAAGCATAAACTACCCATATTTCCAGTATAAGAGGATTATCGCTGTTAAGTTTTGTTTTTTTAAATAGACTTTATTTTTTATAGTTTTAGATCTTCAGAAAAATCAAGAAGATACAAAGTTTCCATATATGCCACACCAGCTTCTCCCTTTATTACTTAATTACCCAATGTTGTCACATTATTATTAACTAATATCTGTAGTTTATTTAGATTTCTTTAGTTCTTATTTAATGTTTCTTTTTTTCCCCCAAGATCCCATTAAGGATACCAAGTTACATTTACTCATCATGTTTTCTTAGTCTCCCCTTGTCAGTGGCAGTTTCTCTGAGTTCGCTTGCTTTTGATGACATTAACCATTTTGAGGAGTACTCATCACTATTTTGTAAGATACTCCACTATTGGAATTTGATGTTTTTGTTTTAGGAATGAGGTTAAGGGTTACGGGGAGGAAAACCACAGGCAAAGTGCTACTTTCATGACATTATATCAAGGCACATACTATCAACATGATTTATCATTGTTGTTGATCTTGACCTGACTGAGGTAGTATTTGTCGGGTTCCTCCACTGTAAAGTTAACTCTTTTTTTCCCCTTTCCATAATGTACACTTTAGAAGAAAGTCATGCATAGATTATACTTAAGAAGTAGTGAGTCCTACTGCTCCTCCTTGAGGGTGGGATATCTATATAAATTATTTAGAATTTTTCTTCATAGAAGTTTTATTTTCTCCCATGTACTAATTTATTCAGTCATTTATTTATAGCAATGTGGATCCATGAATACTTATTTTATATTTTGGATTATTATCTAATGCTACTTTATTTTTTTCCCCAGATTTTTATTTATTAGAGAGAGAGAGTGCACTAGTAGGGGGAAGGGCAGAGGGAGATGGATAAGCAGACTGAGCAGGGAGCCCGATGTGGGGCCCAATCCCAGGACCCTGAGAGCATGACTTGACCTGAAGGCAGATGCTTAACCGATGAGCCACCCAGGCGCTCCTAATGCTACTTTATTTTGTTTGAATTATTCTAACTTTGGCCATTGTTCTCATCTTCTGGCATTCATTACTTAATTGTTCAATTCTGGTATACAGAATTGTTAATCTGTATCCCATGAAAAACAGCCTGATGCTTATGAGCAGTTCCTTTTGCCTTACTTAGTCTTATAGACTGCATTCATTTCTAGAGTTACTTAGATCAGCACCTTCAGTGTGATCAGATCTGCTTCAGTGACTTTGTTTCTTATATTTGTAATGCAGTTAAGAATCTCCTGTCACATGAGAGACACCTAACTCTGGGAATCGAACAAGGCGGTAGTGGAAAGGGAGGTGGGTGAGGGGTTGGGGTGACTGGGTGATGGGCACTGAGGGGGGCACTTGGCAGGATGAGCACTGGGTGTTATGCTATATGTTGGCAAATTGAACTCCAATGGAAAAAAAGAAAATCTCCTGTCACAGCCTTCATTCAATTCCCTGATCTAAATGTTTCTTTTAAATTTGCATACATGAAGGTTCATCATTTGTACTATGAAGTTTTATGGGCTTTGACAGATTCACGTTTTGCATCCACCATTATGATATACCGAATAGTTTGTCATTCACCAATTCATCCTGAATCCCAAACCCTTGGCAACCATTGATCATTTTACTATCTCTATAGTTTTGCCTTTTCCAGCGTGTCATATAATTGGAATCCTAAATATATATCCTTTGGTACTGGCTTCTTTTCACTTAGCAATATGCCTTTAATGCTCTTTTGTGCCTTGTTAGCTTGTTCTTTTTATTGCTGAATGATATCCGATAGTATAAGTGTACCATACTTTGTTTATTCACCTATCCATTCATCTTGGTTACTTCCAGCTTTTGGTGATTATGAATAAAACTTCAATGAACTTCTATGTGCAGGGTTTTGTGTGAACATAGGTTTTCAAATTAACTGAATAATATCTAGGAGCAAGATTGCTGGAGCTTGTGAAAACAGTATGTTCGATTTTGGGAGAGGCTGCTAAACTGTCTTCCATAGTGGTTACACCATTCTGCATTCCCACCAACAAGGTATAAGAGTCCCTGTTGCTCTGCATTTGGTATCGTCAGTTTTTTGAATTTTATTCTATTAGATGGGTAGTGAGTAGCTGATCTAATAGGTGGGTAGTAGTATCTCATTGTTACTGTAATTTACAGTTCCTTGATGACAAATGTGATCTTTTATATGCTTATTTGCCATCTGTGTATCTTCTTTGATGAGGTATCTGTGCAGATATTTGGCCCATTTTTAAACTGGACTGTTTTCTTATTGAGTTTTAAGAGTTCTTTGTGTATTTCAGATATAGTTCCTTTTTATCAGATATGTATCTTGCAAATATTTTCTCCTAGTCTGTGGCTTACCTTTAAAAATATATATGAAAATAATATATG
This sequence comes from Canis lupus familiaris, assembly GCF_011100685.1. Lineage (NCBI taxonomy): Eukaryota > Metazoa > Chordata > Mammalia > Carnivora > Canidae > Canis > Canis lupus. Next base: position 27,465,486 of record NC_049255.1, read on the forward strand.
TTTGTGAATTATATATAATACGTGTACTTTACTTATACATGATTATGTAGAGGGGAGATCATACTGTGTACAGTTTTTTTTTTAACCTTCTTTGACTTCTTAGCATTATTTTATAAGTTTTTTCTAAGCCATTAAAAAGTCTTAACTATGTATAATAATAAACCAACACTCCACTGGTAGATTGCAGAAATAGTCTTAATTCTTCACTTTTCCCTGTGTCTCATTCCCTTTTATCCTATTGCCTAGGAGCAAATAATAAACATTTATTTAAGATTTTGCAGGTCATACAGTGTCTGTTGCAACTATTCTGTTAATGTAGCATGAATGAGAGCCATAGCCAATATGTAAATGAAAGGGAAAGGCTATATTCTTTTTTTTTTTTTTTTTAAGATTTTATTTATTTATTCATGAGAGACACAGAGAGGCAGAGACACAGGCAGAGGGAGAGGCAGGCTCCCCACAAGGAGCCCGATGTGGGACTCAGTCCCAGAACTCCAGGATCACGCCCTGAGCTGAAGGCAGATGCTCAACCGCTGAGCCACTCAGGTGTCCAGGGAAAGGCTATATTCTAATAAAACAAAAAAATAGGCAGTGGGCCACATTTTGCCTGTGGTCTGTAGTTTGCTGACCCCTGATATAACTTTGTAGTGCCCTTCTACTCTTACACTGGGCTTTGGTGTTTAGAAGGAGGTGGATTTTCTGAGCTTAGGTTTCCAAATGGCTTGGGACCTGTATCAGAGCTCTGAGAACTTGCCTGGTTGAGTGTTGGAAGAAGAGATAGAGGTCACATAGACCAAGTGGCCCCAGTTGCTCTAGAGAAAGCCAGCCAGCCCTCAAACATGTGAGTAAGCCTAGCTAAGATAAGCAGAGCCTTCGAGCCAATCCCCCAGCTGACCGCAGACATGAGCAATACCCCTTGAAAACCGCTGAGGGTTTGTGGTCATTGTACAGCATTGTTGTGGTGTTAAGACAATTGATAGACTGATATATCAACATTTTATTAGCTGGTCTCTGAAGTTGGGCCTTTCCAGGTTGGTTCCCACCCCTCCTGCCCCATAAAAATCTGTCCATTTTGTTCATAATTTTCTTCCGAAGGAAGTAACTGTGTCAAAGAATATATAAGAATCCCAGGACTTATTACAAAATCCTTTCTAGATAGATAACTACCATGTGGTACAGTTTATAAGAGTGTCTCTTTTATATTCTGCTATTCCTGATGTTTGACATGTTCTCTCTCTTCACTGAATGTTTTCCAGCTTAACTCAGGTGAGGCCCAGTCCACAGTGATCTGTTTGTTGAACTTCTGTAGCAGTTACTACCCATCCTCCTTTGTTAGTTTTTACATGCTTCCTGAGTTATTATTACCATTTTTATATGTATTTGTCTTTCTCTCTAACTAGACTATACATTTCTTTAGGGCACTGCAGATACAGCACAATGCATAGGTCCTCAAATACGTAGTTAGTAATACTATCTGGTTTATGTGAATAGTTTGAAAAAAGGGGCAGAAATTTTTGTTGGGTATAGTTTGGCTTTAACTAATTCCTTTACAAGTCTATTCATAAAATAAGAAGCCAAGCAGATCTTAATGGCATTGGAGAGATGGTGAATGGGATTTGTAGGGAGAGTTCATGATGTTCAAGTTCTCATTTTATTTATAGAAATAGAACCTGCATTTAATTCTAAACTTTGGTAAATTTTATGCGAGGGGTGCTAATTAACCACAGAGGTTTGATGTTGTAGTGTTAACATAAGACTGTTCAGTTTAACACAGTAAGTTGTTTTCTTCCTCCAAGGTACTTTATTGTATATAATAGCACAAGTGGTGTTTACAGATAATCACATGGACAGAGGACCTGTACAGAGAAGGTAGTCTCTTCAATCAGAAGGGAATTTATTGAGTGGTATCCAAGAAGTACAAAATATGTGTTTTTCTGTGTTTTCCTTTATACATTTAGATCAGAATAATGTTGAAGGGCTGACAACTTGAGAAAGGCTGAGATAAAATCAGTGTTCATCTGCATTCTGGAGTGACAGTGTAAACAAGTGGTTATTGCAAGTCTCCATGGACTGTTACCAGATAGATTTCTGTAGTGGTAATAACTCGAATGGTCTGGAATGTAGAATTCTGTCTTCAAAGAGGATCTTAAATTTGTATTTTGATTGTAGAGTTCCATTGTGGTATTTGTCTTTTCTCTTGTGAGAATAGATAGATTCTGATCCTAGGTAAATTTGTAAGTTAGCAAACAGTTTGTTTGGGGTTGGCCCCTCAATCTCTTACTCTTTGCCTTCCCTAGTCTTGTTTGCCCTTTCTTTCTTATCATAAGAAATACTTTGATACTAAGGGACAAATAAATAGGTATGGAGTAAAGTGTCACCCCTGACAGTATTTCCATTTTTGTCAGAGACCAAAGGCTTAAGCAAAGGCATATTCATATTCAGATGGAGGAAATACTTGGGGATATAGCAAGTCTCCTGTGTGTGGTATTTGCCCTATCTTCATGCTGGTAGAAGGCATTTCTTTGCCTCTTAACTTTGGATTTGGCTCTGTGACTTGCTTTGACAATGAGATGTTAGCAGATATGGTAAGAGGGTAGGATTAAAATGCTTATTTGCACTTGTGTTCTCGTCTTTCTTTCATCACCGTGAGAAGAATATCCCTGGGTAGTAGTCACTGCCTTCCCCAACTTGGCTCAGAGTGGAACAGTTAGTGTCCTCCTAAACAGCTGAGAAACCCATGAATGTGACAGTAAGTGATTATTGTTAAGCTGTTGAGTTTTGGAGTGGTTTCTTATGCAGCATTATTGGCAATAACTAACTGATAGTCTTTGCATCTTTAAAATTTATTTCATTAAGCAATTGTTAGTGGATAATACTTTTTCTTATAGAAATAGGCAACCTCCCTTTTTCCTACTTGCTTAATTTGGGTTAAAGTTCAGGTGACAGTAAATGTACTCCTATAGATTCCCTTAGAGCAACTTGATGGTCACTCTTACTTTCACTGTTATTCTGAGTGGGCACAAAAATTATTTTTGGTTTCATGCCCATATATTCTTCTTTCTGTATAATAGGTTCTAATGGTTTAAATAATGCTCTGGAAGGTGCCCTAGGGGGTGAGTTAAGATGACCTAGCTCCAGGTTTTCCTGACTCTTGTGTCAGGCTGACCAGCTTCATTTTCATTTAGATATTTGGTTTTCATGTAAGATTTTGTTAGGAAAAAGCATTTTTAGAGAATTAAATACTGTTGCTATAAATATACTTATACATTTGTACCATAGGATATTATTCATCAATATAAAGGAATGAACTCTTGATAACAATCTGGATGGATCTCAGGGGAATTATGCTGAATGGAAAAAAACAATTTCAAAAGGTTACATACTGTATGGTTCTATTTAGATAATATTCTTGAAACAACAAACTTACAGAGATGAGGAACAGCTTAGTGATGGCCAGAGTTTAGGGATGAGGTGTGTGTGGAGGTTGGGTGTGGCTGTGACAGGATAGCATAAGGGAGCTTCTTGGTGATGAAACAGTTCTTTAAAAAAAAAAAAATCCTCTTTTAAAGATTTTATTTATTTGAGAGAGAAAGAGCATGAGCCCTAAGGGGCAAAGGGAGAGAAGGGATCTCAGACTCCGCACTGAGCACAGAGCCTGACCTGGGGCTCCATCTAATGAACCTGAAATCATGACCTGAGCTGAAATCGAGAGTCTGGCACTTAACCAACTGAGCCAACCCAGGTGCCCCGGTGATGAAACATTTCTTGATTATGGTGATGGTCACGTGAAACTATCCAGGTGATAAAATTGTATACACGTGAATGCGTGCGCTCATGTACACACACACATACACACAAATGCTTGTAACACAAAATCTGAATAAGTTCTGTGGATTGTTGTCAGTATCAGTTTCCTGGTTTTGATACTATACTATAATTATGTCATATTATCTTGGTGGGAGGCTGGGTGAGAAATGCACAGGATCTCCCTGTATGTTATTTTTGTTTTTGTTTTTCCTGTGAGTATATAATTATTTCAGAATTCAAAGTTAAGGATCAGGGGTGCCTGGGTGGCTCAGTGGTTGAATGTCTGCCTTCGGCTCAGGGCGTGATCCTGGGATCCTAGGAGCTAATATTAGAGAAAAAGAAAGAATTCTTTGCTGTTATCAATTGATTTGAAAGAAATGAATGAATATTGACATTTTATTGCATAATTTATTCATCTTTGATAATCAGATATTCCTTAGAGAAAAGTGAAAGTGACTAAAGTGTGTGTGTTTATTCAGTTATATTTAATGCAATTTATTTTTATTTTTATTTTTTAAGATTTTATTTATTATTAGAGACAGAGAGAGAGAAGCAGAGACACAGGCAGAGGGAGAAGCAGGCTCCATGCAGGAAGCCTGATGTGTGACTCGATCCTGGGTCTCCGGGATCACACCCTGGGCTGTAGGCGGCGCTAAACCACTGAGCCACCTGGGCTGCCCTACTGCAATTTATTTAGAAGAGTCTCAAAAAAGAGCCCATTTTTTTCTTTTAATGTGATTGCTGATATGAACAAAAGAGGATATTAAGTAGGGAAAAGAGAAGAGAGAGTCCTCAATTTATGAGAGGTTATTAGGGAGAAGGCAACTAACAGAGAACTAATAATTTTCAGTTTCGGCAACCCAGAGGAACTTCTGTCAGGAAATTAAAAGCAGTTTCCTTCTGATAGGAGTGTTCAGAGCCATGGATGTGCTCATATTCATGGTAGCATTTTCTTTTGCTGTCAGATATTTAGGAATAAACTGAAGCTCACAGGATTTGAGTGGAGTCTTACCAGTTTCAGGAATAAAATCATCTATTAACCCCTGGCTTTGGCCTCTAATCTAGTTAAGTGATGATAAATAATAACATCACCAATGTCCTATACTTTCCCCCTTGTCTGTGGTTTTAGAATTTCCTGTGCAAGCAAGAATACTAGAAATTTTTTAAAGAGAATTTTGAAGATTGTGATATGATTTGCCTTTGTATTTCTTTTAATTAATTTTTTTAAAGATTTTATTTATTTATTCATGAGAGACACAGAGAAAGAGAGAGAGAGAGAGAGAGGCAGAGACACAGGCAGAGGGAGAAGCAGGCTCCATGCAGGGAGCCCGATGTGGGACTCGATCCCAGGTCTCCAGGATCAGGCCCTGGGCTGAAGACGGCGCTAAACCGCTGAGCCACCAGGGCTGCCCCTTAATTAATTTTTTTAAAGATTTATTTGTGAGAGAGAGAGAGAGAGTGCTTGTGGCTGGGAGGTGGAGGACAGAGGGAAAAGGGGAGGGAGTCCCAAGAAGACTTCACTGAGTGTGGAGCCCGACACAGGGCTTGATCTCTCAATCCTGAGATCATGACCTGAGCCAAAACCAAGACTCAGATGCTTAACTGACTGAGCCACCCAGGCACCCCTCTTTTAATTAAAAAACAAAACAAAACAGTGTTTGATGCAAAACAATCTAATATGGGTTGTAGGTCTGTTACTGTCTTTACTTGATCTGGCACTTGTCACTGACTCAACCGTGGAAAGTTGAGCATTAGATCTGTAGGATGATGTATGGAACCATACTCAGTTTTTTCTCCAAGCATATGAATGGATCTATCAAGAAGGAAGGGAGGCCAGTGATGTCTTTTATCATATAACTGTTTTCATTACACTTTTTTTTTCCCCCAAGACATGGTGATACAAAATAAATGTTTACTTAAAAGGCCCACAGGCATTATTTAGTTGTCTTTACCAGTCTCATTTCTTTCTATCATGTGGCATCATGTGGAAATGTAGTTTTACTCTACTTAGAAGTGTGTGACAGCAAGTATAGAAAGTATATATTTAAGTACACAGGCTCAGGAGCCAGAAATCCTAGGTTCATATCCCAGCTGTGGCTCTCAGGCAAGCAGGTACTTTTTCTGACTCACGTTTCTCGTTTGTAAAATGGGAATTCAGGTATTTAAAATTGTGGGGTCCTATTATGAGGTTAATAGGAAACCAGTATATTTCAGGTGGTTTGTACTGTACACTGACATAAAGGAGAAGTGCAGAAAGGAACACAGATGGGCCTGGAGTAAAAAAGGAAGATCAGGAGCTGCGGATGTTGCAGACTTCTGACCTGTTGCTGTACTCAGAGGCAGGCTTGGATCTACTGAAGAGGTCACTTTACCAACCAATGGGTGCTGCGTCTGCCCCGGTTTCTTATCTGGAATCATGCCATTCTCAGAGCAGCACAAGTATCTGCCAGCAACTGTTACACATCGGGAGCCCGAGCCTTTCTTTTTCCTCAGCTTCCTTGGTTCCCTTCACTGCCTAACAGGAAACCACCTGGCAAAAGAGCTTAGAAATATAGTTTGATGTCCCCTGCCCCAAGATGTTCAGAATAGCGTATAGAAGGGTAGGTGAAGTGAATTTATAATCAGTAACTGGTTATCTTTAAGAAGGAGAACTGGGAGGCTTGAGCACCACCACGGAGGGATGCATTCGTTTTACTCCTGTCTTCTTTGCTTTGTTTTTAACGCCTTTAAAACCACAGAATTCAATTGGTTGTACTTATTTTGCGGTATGTTGATTTTGGTCCATGGAAATCATTGTGCCCAATTTTTTTCTTCTTTGTCACCCTTAGCATATGTGTCTATCTTCCACACTTCTTTATAGATACTTAGAAATTCTTGAAAGATATATGTTATTCATGGGTTAAATTTAAATAAAGGCTGTTGTACATTACTTTATTACACTCAGCCCTATGGGTTTTTTTTTTATTATTATTTAAATTCAATTTGCCAACATAGAGTTAACACCCAGAGCTCATCTACTCACATGTCCTCCTTAGTGCTCGTCACCCAGTTACTCCACCCGCAATCCCCTTCTGCAACCCTTTGTTTCCCAGAGTTAGGAGTCTCTCATGGTTTGTCCTCCTAATTTTTCTCCACCTAGTTTCCCTCCTTTCTCTTATGGTCCCTTTCACCATTTCTTATGTTCCACATAGGAGTGGGACCACATGATAATTGTCTTTTTCCGATTGACTTATTTCACTCAGCATAATACCCTCCAGGTCCATCCACGTTGATGTAAATGGTAGGTATTTGTCCTTCCTGATTGCTGAGTAATATTCCATTGTGTATATACACTGCATCTTCTTTAACCATTTCATCCTTATGTTTTTAAATTTTTTTTTTATAAATTTTTATTTATTTATGATAGTCACACAGAGAGAGAGAGAGAGAGGCAGAGACACAGGCAGAGGGAGAAGCAGACTCCATGCACCAGGAGCCTGACGTGGGATTCGATCCCGGGTCTTCAGGATCGCGCCCTGGGCCAAAGGCAGGCGCCAAACCGCTGCGCCACCCAGGGACCCCATCCTTATGTTTTTAAAGTGGATCCATGTTGTTGTGTATAAATTTGGTTCACTGTTTCTGATTGCATAGTATCCTTCCATATGCTTACATCACATTTTGTCTTCTCATCTATTTCCCCATTGATGGGCATCTTAAGTTGCCTGCAGCTATCCTTCACACAATACTGCAATGAACAGCTTCATGCTGTTTTGTTGATCTTTTGAGAGTTTCTGGGATATGTAGCCATTGTGGTCAGCAGCTTTTAAAATGGTTCCCAATGATTCTTGCCTCCCTATATTCATGCCCTCATTTAAATTCCTCCCCTTTAATATGGTCCGGACCAACTGATTCTTTTATAATGAATTGAGTAGGGTAAATGTGATGAGATGTCACTTCTAAATAGTTTACCAAAAATCTGTGACTTTTGTCTTGCTCACCATTTCTCATTCTCTCTTCTCTGAGGGAGAAAAGCTGTTACGTTGTAAACTGCCCTGTGAGAGGTTTATGTGGTAGGGAACTTATATCTCTGACCAACAGCTGTGAGAGTAACCAGCAAGCAGATAGTTTCCACTTTTACCCTTGAGATAACTGTAGCCCCAGCTGACCCTTGACTGAATCAAGGGAGAAACCTGAACTCAGAGGTGCCTAACCAAGCCACATTTGGATTCCTGACCCACAGAAACAGATAATACACATTTGTCATTTTAAGCCTCTAAACCTTGGGTTAATTTGTTACACAGTGATAAGTAACTAATACATATAGGAACGGGATTGTTGGGTTGTAGAATACACGCATACTTAACTAAGTACTGACCAGATTTCTTTCCAACAGAAATACTTGAGGCTCATTTCCTCATGTTTTCACTAGCACTTGCTAATATCCTTTGTAAATCATTTTTTGCCAACCTGAGAGGTGTAAAGTGGTATCTCACTTTAATTATATTTATGAGATTTATGCTGAGTATCTTTTCATTTCTTTTTTTGGTCCGTGCTTATTCATTTTCTTTCCTCCTCTTTCTTTGGTTTTTCTGTCTTGGATTGAAGAAATGTCTTGTAAATAACCCTCGGCTTCAGACATCACTATCTTCACTCATTTTATTACTTGTTAAATTTGCAAATGATGTCCTTTATTAAATAGAAATATTTAACCGATGTTGTTATAATAATTTATTTCTCCTTAAGGTTTGTGCTTCTCTGCATCTTATTTAAGTAGGGCCATTGATATCCATAATTTAGTTTTAAGTAAGTCTTTTCTCTAAAAACTCTTGGATGAATTGAAGCAGGTTTTAAAATGGGAAAAACCCTGCTCTTTTGTTGTCCATTTCATTTGAATTTCCTTTGCAACACCACTGTCAAACACTTATTTTACATACACCGCAATAACTTAACCCATTCACAAATCTGAATGAAGATGAGGTGTGACCATGTAGTAAGTGACCTGAGTTAGGAAACCTAGAAGTGAATTGATACATTGGTCCCCAAATTACAGAAACTAGAAGATAGACTGTTGCAAAATAATAAAAACGTTGTTTTTCTGCTTGCTTGCTTTTTTTAAAGCCCCAAATTCTTTACCTTAGCTTTATTTAAAAATGTCCACCAGATGGCACCAATGCACACTAAGTACTTTTAAAATCAGATCTACTTTTCTCATACTTCTCTTAAATCTGTTAATTATGTATTGACCATGTCATTAAGGAGATGATGTTGGCTCCCTACTAATTAGTTTCTAAGAAACTTTTTCTGAGCCTCCAGGTTGGGTGAGGTATTTTCCTCTGTGGTCCTGCAGCTCATAGCATTCACCTGATTGCTCTGTAATTATTTATTGGAATCTCTTCCATTTCAGGTAGAGATTGGGACATTTTTAGTTTCACTAGGCCCTGAGTAGTGAGGCTGTCAGTTATTTTTCTAGTAGTCATTAGGTTATGAATTAAAGCGTTATTTGGGAGAAGTAAAATCTAAAAATGTAGATTTTATAAAACAAGATAAGAGAGGGAGGCAAACCAGAAGATACTCTTAATCATAGGAAACAAACAGGGTCACTGGAGGGGAGGGGGTGAAGAGATGAGGTGACTGGGTGATGGGCATTAAGGAGGGCACATGATTTAAGGAACACTGATATAGATATCAGACTGAATCACTGACCTCTGCCTCTGAAACTAATATATACTGCATGTTAATTAACAATTTAAATCTAAAAATTCAAAGGAAATTTTAAAAAAGAAAATGAAGATTTTTACAATTTAAACATATCTTTCAATGCTTATAAAATCTGCAGGTTTGGAGAAACCATGGAAATAAATATTTTCATTTTGTCTGTTGATAATGAAAAAATAGTTATTATCTGCCTCATTCACTGGACTGGTCTAGAAATCCGATTTGCCTTTGGGAAATGAACATAAGAGAAATGTATAAGCCTTGAAAAATAAATATATGTGTTAATATGTCCAAGGACCATAAAAGTTATTTCCAAGCAATAGCCTGGACTCCAAATATCAAACTTTCTTACCATTTCTTCTAAATGGCACTAATAAAATTCAGGCTGTGTGTGTGATGTCTGAGTGTCCGACAAAAGTTTCCATGAACTTCTTCCATGCGTTTGGAGAGATGATATTTTTTTCTGTATTATTGACACATTTGAGATAGAGCAGGGAGTGGAGTCCGGTCTCCTCAATCTTGACTGCAAAACCGGGGTTCCTAGGTAGCAGAAACACTACTCCCCTTTTAGTAGCAGAACTTGTAGGAATGTGGAAGCAGTAGGAGACTTGATTAGGATGACTGGTGCAGACCAAGCCAGTCTATGCCAAGTTGGACCCCAGTGCTGATCTTTCACCAACTTTTTCCCTCATTATAATACTAAAAATCATGCCCAGGAGTGGAGATTTAACATGCTAATGAGACATGAGATGCATGAGGAAGCCTGTGCTGTCCACTGCACCTGTGCATCCAACTTTTGGATCTCTCCTTGCCCCTGCATGGATAGCCTGCACTCCTTTTCCTGCCGTAGCCTCATTAAAAACTTTCCCCAGCCTTTGTTTAGGGAGTCAACTGAAGAACCCTCTTCATCATGCTTGAGCATAAACCTCAGTAAAAGTCTTCCCTGAAATTCCTGCTTGGCCCCAAGTTCAATTGCTCGGAGAGCCCGAGGACCCCAGTTGGTAACACACATGGAGAGGTCCAGCTGATGCATTTTTTGAATATATATGAGGTTCTTTGGGGTCCGGAGCCAATGGCCAAAAAAATTCTTGAGACCTGCTTCAGCAAAATGGTAGTTGTATTAAAGCCACAGAGACAGGACCTGTGGGCAGAAAGAACTGCTGCTGCTGCCTGCTGCTCCCTACTGCTCTGGAATTGTGAGGGGCAACTGATTATATACTTTGGGGCTGGGGGGAGGAGTAAAGATAAGGGAAGTGTCAAAATGTTCTTCATATGCTAAAGAAGACTCTTAGGATACCGGAGGCCTTGTTATAGTCAAACCAATGTTTTTTCCTTCCAGCAAGGCAATAATACTAAGCTTCCTGGAGGAAGGTTACACTGCCTGCCTCAAGTATTTGTCAATGGCGTGCATGTTATAAGGACATTTAATTTTGTGTTTCCTTCTGTCTTTGTTTCCCAAATCATAGCCAAGCATCAGACTTCCCAGGAAAACATATCTCCAGAACCTTCTTATTGCGGTTCACTTGTGGTGGGTTACTTAATATGCTTTTTTAAAATTAAATTTTTAAAAAATAATAATATCAGTATTTCCCAAAGTGTGATTAGTGAAACGATAGTCTTCTTAGAAGCTACTTGGGAGAGAAGAGTGTTCTGTTGTAAAGTGTTCTAATGTTTTCCTCTTCTAAGTCACATTGTCATGTTAAAGACTCTTTGAACAAAGCCTTATATCAGTGATTCTCAGTGGAGTGGTACTGTCCCCTAGGGAATGTTTTCTAAATTATAAACTTATGGGAGTGTTTTATTGTCATACTGATTGGCCTAGAGGTTATGGACACTAGCTAGCTTATAGTGCACCGAGAGTCCCACATAAAGCAAGAGTTATCTCTGGTCCTCAAGGACTTACCCTTGTCATTATGGTCATATAGCTGAAAGATCTGTTTATAATTAAGCTTAGGACCCAACTCTGTTTTACACATGAATACAAAGTAGTTGTGATTTTATAATGGACACTGATTGTCTTAGTACAGTGACCATGCAAATCAAGGGAACATTGTATTTTGTTTGGAGCTTTGCCAAGAATTATTTACTATTTCAGAAAAGCACACTTGAGCAAACCCCACTGGTTGTATTTAAGTCACTGATATAGCGGAACTTTGTAGCCTTGTTTGAGCTGTCATATTCACCATGATTCTTCATATAAGTGTCTGACTACTTATGTCTTTTGGTTTAGTTATTCCCAAGCATTTGTGTATTACAATAAGTATTTTGCTGGTGGTGGTCCTTTTGGAAATTGTTTATATAGGCTGTGTCTGTGAATTTTGTTTCAGGGTAGGAAGGGAGATGCTATGGAGATAATTTGTTTACAACAAAGGCACATTGGATCTAACAGGGTTGGGGGGTCACTATCCTAAGTAGAGAAATCTGGAAAATTTTCTTAACCCATCATCTGCTAAGTTAATTTGATAATAGAACCTTTTTTGTGTATAACATCTGTTAACAGTAGGGAAAAAGCTATATTAATGCAAATCCTGTCACTAATGAAACTTTTTATAGTACTTTGTATTTCTCAAAATGCTTTTACATGCCTTATTTCAACTTAATTCCACATTTTATGAGGTACATAGCATAGGTGTTCTGATTCTGTAGATGAAATAGAACAGAATTCAGGTAACTTACCCTGGGACACTCAAAGAGGTGTGTGACAAGCCACAGATAAGAGGTCCGATTTGCTGATTCATGCCCTTTTTCCTACATCTTATGGCTCTAAAAGTTTGCCAATCCTAGCATAGACTTCTCTCCATTCCTCCATGTGTCTGTAGCCAGGAAGTAGGCAGGACAGAGATGGAACTGCGTCAGAGCAGCACTGGGGCAGGTGAGGCATTGCATGCTAACGGGTGGACTGTCCAGTCTGAAGCCCACCAGCTTATTTCCCGATTCCTACTTCTTGTTGTTTGCCTTTTAAGTTCATCACCTTTCTTGTATCTCTAGATCGAAAGGGTGATCAAAGGAAAGGAGAGAAAGCGAAACCGCAGCTCACTGGTTGAAGCTAGCAGATGGAATGTGGAATTTGTGTGATTCAGCATGGCTTTGTATTTGTTTTCTCATTTTCTGTACTTCCTGGGGCTTATGGTTGGTATTTGCATAACCAACACTAGTTGAGATAACAGGCCTAGAAGATGTCTGTTTCTTAAGAGGAAATTATAATGGCAAACAGCTTTTACTGCATGTCAGACATCATTCTAGGTTCCTTATGTACATTAATTCATGTAAACCTTTCAAAAACTTTGAGGTGGGTAATATTGTCTTCATTCAGATGAGGAAACTGAGGTGAAAGAAGGTTAAATCACACTCACTTATTCGAGATTATACTGCTAGTAAGTGGTGAAAAAGGGCTCAGTACTTTACCCCAAGTTGTTCAGCTATGTCGGCAGAACCGACATTGGAATCTGTGCTGTCTGGCATCAGAGGAAAGCTCATGGATTCCCAAAGACGACTGGACTGTGGTATAGTCAGAACATGACAGGTGGAGTCTTGTGATTTTCATTTAGGATGAGTGTTATAAGGGGTGCCTGGCTGGCTCAGTAGAGCATATCACTCTTGATCCTGGGGTCATGAGTTCGAGTACCACATTGAGGGCAGAGTTTGCTTTTTAAAAATGTAATAAAGAGATATATAAATAGCATGAGTGTTGCAAAAACTTTTATTGAAAACTTTTAATCAAGTTTGAGCTTTGTTTTTAAGTCTAAAAAGAGTGTCATGGTATAAGAGGTCTTACAAGGATCTTCCTACCTCCAAGTTTCTTTATTTAGGTGTCACAGTCTCTTAAATTCTATTAATATATCAAACCTTTTGAGTTTTCTTTGGGTTCAACTGTTAAATATTCCTAAAAGACTAATGTAGTAAACTAAGTGACAGATGAGACTTAGTAGTTTTGAGCAAGACTAATGGAGCGAGACTAGAACCTCCTTGGCCAGCTAACTTCTTTCTTTCCTTCCCTATTCCATTCCTCTGCTCTTCTTTGCCTTGCTATTGCTGCCCTCCAAATAATAGCAGCAGCAAGGTCCCTGGAAAACAGATTTAAAAAGAGGAGCAGGACATTTTTATTTGATGCTTGCTGTGCCAAGTTTCATTAAGCTGTTTTGCTGGGGTTTCCGTTTTTCCCTCTGTGATTTTGGTGTAAATTTATTACGCTTCCAACATGTGGGCCAATGCTTCTTTTCAGCATAATGCTAATTGATTACAGAGACCAGAGCTGGAACTTGGACAAGACAGAGCTGCAAATGGAACACCAGGTGGGTAAGGGGGCACATATCCTGTCTTGGAGATGATGCTGAACATGCTGGTGAGTCAGGTGCAGTGGGTGGGACCAGCCAAAAAAACATTGGAGACAATTGGGCATGCACTGAGAGCCTTGCTTACTCAGCGTTGGGCACTGGGCACTTTCCATACAATGGTAAACAGTTAAAGACTTCACTGGCATCCTTCCTAATTCCTGAATTCAGATTTTAAAATAAGACAATATATGGAATTTTTTAAAAGTCTGAATTGTGATGCATTATTCCTCAAAACTCCCTAACAAGCATGTCTTACCTAACCTTAATGTACACTTATCCAAATTGTGATTTCAGACAAGCCTGAGATGAAGATCGTTTGTTTTACATTCTTCTTACCACATACAAAAGGGAACACACAGAAGAAAGATGAGTATTATTTGTTTCAAACACTACCACGAAACATTTTCATAAAGTATATAGTAGATATTAGGAAGTTAGGTGCTTTGGAATGCTAAGCCTAGGGATTTGTCACCAAAGAAACTCACATGGAAAGCACCTGACAGATGAAATCAGGAAATGGCTAAATAAAATGAGTGGATCACAGTGGTTTTCTCGGTGGCCACACAGCGAAGGTTAAGAAACCACAGAATTGGGAATTCTTGGGCTTGACTCTTGATTGTGAAACAGTGGCAAGTCCAGGTAGCCTGTTAGTGTCTTACCCGCCCCACCTCCTTACCAGGGCTAATGAGCATCATATACAATGATGAATGGGAAATTGTCTTGAAAACTGAAACTTAGGTACTTTTAAAGAGGCTGTTGTTACTCATTAATTCTAGTTCATAATAAAGATAATTTAAATGAGGCTTGTTTCTCCTTTGCAAGTGGAATCTTTCCTCAGTTATGATAATACTATTGATAATATTTATTTATGTATTTTAAAGATTTTATTTTTTTGAGTAACCTCTACACTCAACGTGGGGCTCCACTCACAGCCCCAAGATGGAGAGTTGCACACCCCACTGACCGAGTCAGGTAGGCGCCTCCCACCTTTTTAAAGATTTTTATCTTTTTAAGTAGACAATACTTATTAACAGAAACATGATTTATCCATAGGCAAACGGCAAGTAACTGTGCTGCCTCTAGAGCCCTGATGAAGGTTGAGGAGAGATACAAATAATCCTGATTCATAGCCTGGGTGCTTTCCTAGGGCCTCCAGGTCACCTGTATTCATTGCTGCTTGGGGTCTCACTTCCTCTTTAATTACGTATAACTAGCTTCTTGCTCGGTGGACTTGCTATTTTCTAACTAGTCAAACGAGAGAAGCTTCTGGCTTTAATATACCCCCATCACATTCTTACTGGTCGTGGACTTTTTCTTCCCATATCGGCATCAGTATCTGGGTCGCAGCCTATATCCTATCTATTGTATAAGTGCTACAGGTAAGAGGGTATCCCCTAGTTTATGTCTACATCAATATGTACAGACCAACTTGGGTCTCCAGGGAAGCTATTTTCTGGTGGTCTCAAGAGCTGAGGAATTACTACAGGAGATCCTTTTTCTGAAGTGAACACATGGAGCTAGCCGTGTTCTGGAGGCTCAGTTGGTTCCAGGCCCTCTCTGAGGAACCAGACTTGTCCTCATCTGACTTAGATCCCCATGGCCTGTTTAGAGTATCTCAGAAACCACTGAGAGAGCCTTAGAACTGATCAGTGTCCTGAGTCATTTTCCAGAATGAGCTGCATGGATCATTAGTCAGCCTTGGGGGGGTTGGGGGGGAGTTGCAGTTGTCATAAACCTTGTGCTCCCCACAGTTCTCCTAGAACATCTCAAGTGTGTCCTGGACTCTCTGTGATAGAGACTGCTGTCAGCAATTAGCTCTGTCGGCCAGAGGGATGCTAGCATCCCCGAACCTCACTCTGCTGTCAGGCTGGGGCTATCCTAACGTGGTCACTTTCATCCCCATCATTATAAGTTTCTTTGAAACACTGCTTCATATTTCAAGGCCCAACTCAAATGTCACTTTTTTTTCCCTGCAGGCTCCCATTTGAATAGAATAAAATACTATACAAACATATACATACATACTGTACCGTACAGTGCCATCTGTGTGCCCATAGTACTTTATCATACACCTCTAGTGAAATTCTTCACACAGTAACTAAAATGTATCTGGCTTTGTGCTTAAAGGGAGCCTGTAAACTTCCCAAGGGGAAGGACTACATGTAACTCATTTGATCTATATGTATATTTGCAGGGCCCACATCCTGATTGGAATGTACATGTTTATTAAATTATTTTAAAGGACAATGTGATGGAGATCAAAGACAGTATCACTCTTTTCCTGATTAATTATTTCCACAAATTTATCAAGAACCTACTAACATGTTAGACACTGGTATGTGCTGAAAAAGCAATTATGAGTAAGACACATAGGGGACATGCCTTGTTGCCCCTGATGGTGGTGAGCTCAGCCATACTGTTCCTTCTCACTCATCCAGGATGTGGAAAGGTGCTGCTGATGCTGGTGGTAGGAGTAGCAAGCAGCAAGCAGAATTGTACCTTCCCCACCTGACTGTGTTTATGATAATTGTAGCATGTCCAACCATTGTCTGTTGTTGCCAGCTGTCCCCAAGGGGAACTCTAGATGAGCTTAATAGCAGTGGAAAATGACATGTTGGGTCCTGGAAGCCTGGGCTTGACATCCTGCAGGATGAATGGAGCCAGGGAATAAGGAGGGGATCAAATCAGAGAGACCAAGTCCATTTCAAATCCAAAGAGCAAGCATAGGATAGAAAACAGGACAAAGTTCAAAGTTTAGAAGCAAAGCTGGACAGAGAGGAAGCTGAAAGTTGAAGAAATAGAGCTAGAGGTTAGGAGTTAGGTGGTTGATGGATCCAAGGGTTTTGTGGTAAAGAAAGCTGGGATGTCTAAAGTTTTCTGTTCTTGAATTTGCTCAGCTTGCTGAGAGGGGCTGCTCTGTTTGGGGAGTGATGTCAGCTTTATGACTGAATAAGATGCCCCTTATTTGTGTCTCTTTCCCAGTAACAATTTAGCCTCCATCAGAGTGCCTTTCTAGGAGCTTTGGGATCCAGTACAGTATGCCACAGGATCTGGGAAGAGTCTTGCCCATCCATGCACAGGTAATAGGCCATATGGATGTTGATCCCAGCTGTGGACTCTGCAGTGGCCTGTGAACTGGTTCTAGTCCCTCTGGCTGCAGTCCAGAAGCCCCTGGAAAACACTGTCTTTGACAATCACCCACAAACAAAAGAACCAAAAGAACCAAGTTTCCAGTGGAAAAGTTCTAATATGCCACTGAAACAAAAAAAAAAATTAAAAAAAAATCTATGTATGCGTTTGGATGCATTGGCAGGGGTAAGAGAAACGGTTTGGCTTTACCTGTATCACTCTTAACCCAAGGCAACACAGCTTAAGGCCAAGATCTTCTTGGCCTGTGATCTTTCCTTTGGAAGAAAAGGAGTGTTGTGAGTGAGCATCCGGTTTCCCCAGCGGTGTGGGACCCTGCCAAAGAGGCTCATTTCTCTCTCACCCTATCCAGACTGGTGAGTCATGAACTCCATGACCAGGGGGAGGGGGGGGGGGAGGAAACAAGAAAAAGCTGAGAGGACAGCAAATTGAACTCTTGAAGGGCATTAAAGGGATGTGGATGATAGTGAATCCCGTCATTTGGTCCATAGGCACCCCCAGTGCTCTGCATGTCTCGTCCCCCACCATGAGTGTATTTCTCAACATAAACCTTATAGGCCAGGAATGAGTGGGATAATATATTCAAAGTGCTGAAAGAAGAAAACCTGACCATCAAGAATACTGTATCTGGCAAAGTTACCCTTCAGAAAAGAAGAAGCTATAGAGACTTTAACAGACAAACAAAAGCTGAAGGAGTTCATCACCACTAGACCTGCCTTACAAGAACTGCTGAAAGTTCTTCCAGCTGAAGCAAAAGGATGCTAATTAGTAAGTTGTAGGTAGACAACATACTGGTAAAGCTAAGTATATAGTCAAATTCAGATTACTCTTAATACTGTAGAATGGTGGTTGTATTAACCACTTTAGTGTAAGATCAAAGGACAAGGGAACTAAAAATAACTATGACTACTGTAATTTGTTAGTGAAGACAATATAAAAAGGTAAATTATAGGGGCACCTGAATGGCTCAGTGGTTGAGTCTCTGCCTTTGGCTCAGGTCCTGATCCCGGGGTCCTGGGATGGCATTCTGCATCAGGCTCCCCACAGAGAGCCTGCTTCTCCCTCTGCCTAGGTCTCTGCCTCTCTGTCTCTCATGAATAAATAAATAAAATATTTAAAAAAAAAGGTAAATTATAACATCAAAACAAAAGGGGAGGGGTAAAGGGGTCGACTTTTTGTATGCAATTGAAGTTAAGTTGCTATCAGCTTAAAATGGACTGTTGTAGTTACAAGATATTTTATGTAAGCCTCATGGTAACCACAAAGCAAAAACCTATAGTTGATTCACAAAAGATAAAAAGAGGGGAATCAGCATACTACCATAGAAAAATAATGCACAGAGGTAGGAGAAAAAAAGGAAAAAAAGAACAATGGAACTATAAAACAACCAAAAAGCAATAAACAAGATGGCATTAGTAAGTTCTTACCTACCAATAATTACTCTAAATGTAAATGAATTGAATTCATCAATCAAAAGACAGAGAGAGGCTGAGTGGATAAAAAGACAAGACCCAACTATATGCTGCCTATAAGAGACATCAGCTTTAAGGACACACATAGGCTTAAAGTGAAGAGATAGAAAAAGCTATTTAATGAAGGTGGAAACCAAAAAAGAACAGGAACAGCTGTACTTACATCAGACAAAATAGACTTTAGGCCAAAAATGGTAACAAGAAACAAAAGGCCATTATATAATTATAAAGGGGTCAGTCAGTTCATCAACATATCACAATTCTGTGTGCCCTCATCATTGGAGCACCTAAATATATTAAGCAAATACAGATCTGAAGAGAGAAATAGACAATGATATAATAATAGTAGGGGACTTCAGTTTGCCACCTCCAACAATGGATACAGAGAGAAAATCAGTAAGGAAACTGAACTTGAACTATACTTTAAACCAAACGGATCCAACAGACATATACAGAATGTTTCACCCAACAGAAGCACGATATACATTCTTGTCAAGTGCACATGAAACATTCTCCAGGATAGATAATATGATAAGTCACTAAGCAAATCTTAGCAAACTTAAGAATATTGAAATCTTAAGTATCTTTCCTGACTACAGTGGTATGAAACTAGAAATCAATAACAACAGGAGGAAATATGGAAAATTAACAGATATGTGGAAATTAACATGTCTGTGGACAACCAATGGATGAAAGAAATCAGAAGCAAAATAAAAAAGAAATCATCAAACAAACAAAAATGGAAATAAACCAAAACCTAGGGGATGTGGTAAAAGCATTTCTAAGAGGGAAGTTTATCACAATAAAGACCTACATTAAGGAAAAATATTTATCTAATATTATACCTCAAGCAACTACAAAAAGAACAAACCAAAGCCCAAAGTTAGCAAAAGGGAGGAAATAACAACAGAGGGAAATAAATAGAGACTAGAAAAACAATAGAGAAAGTCAATGAAACTGAATATTTTTTTTAAAAAAAGATAAAAGTGATGGAGGTGTTAACTAATGCTACTGTAGTAATCACAGTATATAGGTGCATCAAATCAACATGTTGTATAACTTAAACTTACACAATGTTATATGTTAATTCAGTAGTGCCCAGTTTTTTGGGTGCAAGAGAATTGTAAAATGTAGTCCTGTTCCTTAAGGAACCTACAGCTTAGCTGTGAGAAAAGAATCACACTTGGGGGGAAAAAAAGAATAGAGTAAGAGGAGGTTGAATTTAATTAAAGATCAGAACACTAGATCTAGTTGAGGCCCAAGTGGGAACAGGTTGGGCTGGTGTGAGCTACGGGCATGCGATGGCTTTATAGGCTTTGAAGCATAGGCTTGTTCACAGCCATCAAGTCACACAGTTCTCTCTCATGTCAGGAACCTTGGTGTGGTCTGTGCTCAGGCCATAATTACATGAATGAAGATAAGGACAACCTCAGAATGCTCAGAATGCAGCCTTAGTTCAACTTTCTTTTTCTGAATACTTTAAAAGGAAATCTCGTTTATCATGGAGATACTCTTAACTCTCATACTTTAGCCATGGGAAAGCCAAAACCTCCCCAAACCTTTTCGTTTGGCTAAAAAGTGGCATACAGAAATGGCAACTGCTTTGAGTTTGGTGGATCACCGCAAGTGGATGACGAGGGGTCAGTCTGCCTTTGGGACTAGGAGAGTTTCCCAGCTCCACCTGGACCTTGACTCAGCTCGTTGATCTGTTCACTTCTGTTATTTTCTTTGTGGCATGTTTTCCGTTCTGCTAGATTGCCTTTTACTGATTGCAAAGATGGTTGCTCACCACGGAGGCCTGTGTAGGCACGTAACTGTTAGTCCTAAGCAAGAGCATTACGTGTCCTGGTGTCTCTCCCCAAGTTCTGCACATTTGACACTTGCTTTTGTGTTAGGAAGCATAGAATTTTGAAATCCTTTGATGCATAAAATAAGATGCTCTCATTAATAACTGGCTTTCCTGTCCTTGCTTTGCTGTCAGGAGAGAACTGGATAACAAAATCTATGATTTATTTTGACTGGCTCCATTAAGGACCGAAGAGTGATGATGTGATTCCAGTAATAATGCTTAATTTTTACTCTGCAGTTTGACTATTGCATCTAGCTGTGCCCCTGCTGAAAGTGACTCTTAATCGCTAATTCTGAACTCATCTAAGCATATAAAATAGGACATGTCACCTAAAATCTCAGTGCTATTACCGTTGTTACCAAAAAATTTCATAAGACTTTTGAAGTCTTTCTCAAATTATTACCAGATCATTGAAAAGTCCAGACAGCTTACAGGTTCACTTTTTGGCTGATTTACCCTTGTAGGGTGTTTCAAAGGGACCCTTATAATTGACTATACAGTTTTAAATTTGTTCATTGATTCGTTCAACACATGTTTATTGGGAGTTTACATGTCATGCTCTATTCTAGGTCTTGGGAATAGAGCAGTGCATTGAACAGAAACCTGCCTTCATTTAGGGGAGGAAAATAGACAAAATAGAAAGGAAATAATGTGATTGGTTATTTGAGCATGAGAAGGAGAAAAATGAATTAGAGCAGATCTAGGCTGCTAGTTTGCGGAGACAAGTAGGGAAAGCAGCTCAGTTTATTTTAAATATGGTTGTTTGGAAACTCACTGAGAAAGTGATATGAAGGCAAAAGCTTGAAGAAGGATTGGAGTGAGCCACACGTGTGATGGTGGGAAAAGTGTGCCAGGCAGAGGAAGCAGTGGGTACAGGGGTGCGGAGGTGGGAAGTATCTGCTGTGTTTCAAACCAGGCTGATGGTAGCATTAGCGCACACAGGCACGTTACCTGCTGGGCACTGCTTTAAAGGCTTTGAGTCCGTGATCTCATTTAATCCTCCATGTTTTTCCCAGTCTACATTTCTAAATGAAGAAACTGAGGCACAGACAGAAAACTTGCCCAATGTTACCCAGCTGGAAAGTGGTAGAACCCAAGTAGTCTGCTTCTAGAATCTGTGTGCTCAACCACACTGTTCTGCTGCGTAATATACAATCCTTTGCAGATGTGAGGACGCTGCTCATCACATTGCACTGTGCCACTTTGCTTTCAGGAGAAGATATTTTTCTGAGCTTAATATTGGCAATAGTTGTGCTGGCCTTGAGTTGCTGGTTATTTTTAATCTAATGAACACTGTGATCTGTGACAATTACTGGTCATGATTTTATATTGGCCATTGAATATTTAGAGGTCCACTCATTTTTCTTGCTTCATGTTATATTTTGTCTATCATTATGGACTCCCTTATCTCCTAGATAGAGGGGAAAGGTGAATGAATAGAAATACATTTTATTTTTCTTTTATTTAGATTTTATTTATTCCTGAGAGCCACACACATACACACACACACACACACACACACACACACACAGAGGCAGAGACACAGGAAGAGGGAGAAGCAGGCTCCTCGCAGGGAGCCTGATGCAGGACTTGATCCCTGGAGCCAGGACCACGCCCTGAGCCGAAGGCAGACGCTCAACCACTGAGCCACCCGGGTGTCCCATAGAAATACATTTTAGAAGAAGGCTCAAGGTACTTAGCACTTTGCTACTGGAAAGCAAGCAGCCCTGGCTATGGGAAAAGCACCATCCAGCCTGGACTTGCACAACTGGGATTCTCATTTCTCCATCTCCCAGCCATGGTCTTTCTCCCATTGCTCATACTCAGGGTTCCTTCTGGAGTTGATGGAAGAAAAAGGAAGCAGGGTTCTCTCTGAAACCCCAGCCCTGACTGATGCAGTCTATGCGGCAGTTAGAAGCAGGGACTGAGATCAGACCATTCATACCTTGACCACCACCTGTCCGGTGCATCTTCATCTGTAAAACAAAGATCAAAATTAGTGTGTACATCTTAGAGTTGTCAGGATTAAATAGGATAATGTTCACACATAAAGTACATGGTATAGAGCTGATGTATATAAATACCACAGAAATCTTAGCTGTTGTTACTATTAGTTACTCTTCCTTAAAAAACAGAAAACCAGGGATGCCTGGGTGGCTCAGTCAATTAAGCATCCAACTCTTGATTTCAGGTGAGGTCTAATCTCAGGATCGTGAGAGGAAGCCCCGTGTCAAGCTCCAGCCTGCCTAAGATTCTCTCTCTGTCTCCCTTACCCTTCCCTGCTAACCCTATGCTCCCTTGTTCTCTCCTTAAAAAAACAAAAAAACAAAAAAAACTAAAAGCACTGGGCTTGGTTGACATTTGTCTCCATTTTATCGTGTCAAATGCCCTGTGGGGCTCTGTGGTAGTGATTCCTCACATCTTGGATCCCAAAATGAATATGGCCTATTGGAAACTAAATAAAATAAATATGAATAGCGAATAAAACCAACAAGCATGGCCAGGTTCCAGCTTACTAAAAGCCTCAGCCATGCTAAAGATAGGGCTTTGAAGAGATTCCACAGGAGAGAGGACAAGGAGGACAGGAGCTGTGTTGTAAGGACTTCTGCTTTGTAAGCTGGTCTTCCTCCCCCTAAACCCCTTTCAATTGCTCAAGAAAAGTCTTGGCTTCTCACAAAATTGCCTTTGACTGTTTTAGGATTGCTTCAAGTTCTGCAAGAAGAAAGTGATCCCACTAAAGAGGCTTAAAAAGTCCAAATAAATATTTCATTCATTGTGTTAGAATAAAAGAAAGTCTTTTTCAAACAGCCTTGCATGCTTGGTAGATTTTTGTTTCATCTCATAAAATTGTTGAACCCTGACCTTTGTGGAGTGGTGTGGTGCTATGGGAAGGACATACGCTCTGGGACTGACTCCCAACTGCAAACTGCGCAGTTGCAGCTGCGAGAACTTTGGCCAAGCCCCAGGATCCTCTTCTGTAAAATGGGACTAGTACCTGACCACACAAGGCTGTTGATAGGATCAAGTGACGCGGCCATGAAAAAGCTCCTGGCTGGTAACAGACTTTTCGTGATGTTAGTCTGATTTTTTGGGAAGCTTTTCCTTCATTATTTTACTTTCGTGTCACATCATTAGAGCTGCTTAACTATTCAAGATTTTTTACATCTAGTTTATGGATTATCAAAGCTAATAGGACCCCACAGCTAATAGTCTCTTTGCCAATAGGACTATTTCCTGCTGACTTTTATAAAATTACAATGTAACTGCCTATTGGCTTGTCAATTATGAGAAATAGCAGATGATTCAACATCAGTATTGCCAAATACCTTAATAAAATGGTCATGAAAAACTTTGAAACTGTAATAAATGGAACTTTATTTATTTTAATAAAGATTGTATTTATTTATTCATTCAAGAGAGACCCAGAGAGAGAGGCAGTCTCCGTGCAGGGAACCCAATGGGGGACTCGGTGTGGGACTTGATGTGGGACTCAATGCAAGACTCAATCCCGGGACTCCAGGATCACGCCCTGGGCTGAAGGCAGGCGCTAAACCACTGAGCCACCCAGAGATCCTGGAACTTTATTTTTTAAAATTTATTTTATCTATGGATAGATTTTGCAAGTTGATAGTTTTCTTATTTTTTAAATTTATTTTTTCGATGATGCAATTATCACAAAAATGTGAAGATAGAATAAAATCACTCATAATTCTTTTGCCCCGAAAAAACCCCATTATTAATTTATTCCTTTTTATATGCATAGTTCTTTATATGACTTTTTCCGCCTAAAAGTGTATCATAATTACTCTCCTATATTGCTAACATTTAAATGACTTTCATAACAGATATACTATGAGGTACATAATCATTTTACTAATTTAGACATTAAAGGTCTCTGAAACTACTCTGCAAGAAATGTTCAGGAACGTAAGCCTTTGTCTGCGTTCCTGATTAGTGCCTGAGGATAAATTTCTAGAAGTAAAATTATTGGGTTAATCTTAAGATATTTATTGCTATGTAACATGTTCTCAAAACTTAAAACCCAGTCACTTAAAAAAAAAACAAAAAACCCAGTCACTTAAAACAATAACAATCATTCATTTGCATACAGTTTTGCCACCGGTGGGGGGAGGGGGGAGCAATTAGTCTCGCTCCACATGATGTTACCCAGCTGGGGTTGCTTGACTGGGACTGGAGGACCTACTGCCTGGGTAACTGTCTCCCATGACTGACAACTTAGTGCGGCTGTTGGCCGGGGCCCTTGTTCTGCTCCAGGTGGGCTACTCAGCTGGATTCCAGAGGGACGAAGTGGAAGCTGCCAGTCCATTTAAAGGCTGGACCTGAAACTGGGAGAGTCCCTTCCAACATGCTCTCTTGGTCAAAGCAGTCACAGGTCAGTTTCCACAAGGTGGTAAAATAGGCCGCATCTCTTTTTGAGGAAGTGACAAAGAATTTTTGGTCATATTTTTAGTCAATGTAAATTTTACTTATCTAACATGTCAACAGGAATCTAGGAAAATATGATTTATTAATTATCTTCATTTTGGAAGGACTATGCCAAAAGAGAGTTAAAAGTTTTACTTGTATTGCACTTGACAGTTTTCACAGGAATTACATGTGATTTGTCTCCTTTGATTTTCACAGCTATCCTTAAAGACCTATAGGTCAGGTCGTATTATTTCCCTTTTATACATGAGGAAGTCAAGGCTTGGAGCGGTTATGACTCATCCAAAGTTACAAAGCTAGTAAGTGCCAGGCCCAGTACTGGAGCCCTTATAGGCCTCATCCAGAATTTTCCCATTGGATAGTATGCTGCCTAATTCTCCACCAAGGACATTTTTCAGGTGTCTCTAAGATGAGATGTACACAATGGATTTTCTTTTTCCCTGTCTTCCATTAAATGGGTGGGAGACTTTCATAATCAATATGGACTCTAGAGTCATTGTATACATTTGCATCCTGGTTCCGTCTCTTGTTAATTGTGTCATTGGAAGTTACTTAACCACTCTGTGACCGTTTCTTCATATATTTTTTTAAAAGATTCATTTATTTATTCATGAGAGATATAGAGAGAGGCAGAGACATAGGCAGAGGGAGAAACAGGCTTCCCACAGGGAGCCCGATGTGGGACTCTGTCCCAGATCCCAGGATCATGCCCTGAGCCGAAGGCTGATGCTAAACTGCTGAGCCACCCAGGCATCCCTGTTTCTACATATATAAAATGAGAATAGTACTGATAACTAACTCATAGGAGTATTGGAGATTTATTATTTTTTTAGAAGATTTTATTTATTAGAGAGAAAGCATGGGGGCGGGGGGAGAGGGAAACTCCCCATTGAGCAGGAAGCCTGACACAGGGCTCCATCTCAGGATCCCAGGACCTGGAGATCATGACCTGAGCCAAAGGTGGACCCTTAACCAGTCCAGGCTCCCCAGGAGTATTGGATATTTAAATGAGACCATCTGTGATAAATGCTAGCACAAAGCCTGGCACCCAAGTAAGTATTAAAGCCCTTGTTCTTACTTGGTGTGATCAGAGAAAGTAAGCTTCCCTTCCATCAGGGTATCTGCACTGCTGGCCTTTCACTGTGCCTTGCACTTCAGGCATTGGTTTCAGGAGGGCTCTGTTGTAAAGAACTGTCTTTCATAGGCATCAACACTGCACTGCCCTGCACTGAGCATCCTTGACCACATTATCACAGTTTATCAGATTGGCCCCAAGGCGATGGAGCCCAAGACAGGTGAGTATTGTTTCCAAAAAACTAAAACTAAAACTAAAATATAAGTCATTAACCCCTCTTAAAATTTTGGTGTATTCCTTACCAATCCTGTATAGTATTTAAGAAACTAGAATTGAAGGAGAGCAGAATATCCCACTCCCAAAAAATACCCCTTTGGCATACTAATTATTTTGAATTAAAGTTATTTAAAAGACAGATGATTCAAGAAGAGCACTGATCCTCCTTTGTCTCCCTGAAGGCAGGACATAAATCTCCCATGTGATAGGTACTCTCCCTATATCCAAAGGGTAGAAAGCACTCTTATCACTAGAGATAGGAATTTAGGGCCAAGAAAACTATATTAACAAAATTTGTTATTTTTTCACCAATTTAATACCCCAAGTCCAAACCCCTTTATCTTGTCAATTCTTCACAAAGTTATTTCCTTGTCTGAAAGGTGAAAAAGTCTCATACTTTTTATGGGGCTCTCATCTGTACAAAATTAAATTTGTTTTCTCCTGTTAATCTGTCTTATGTCAATTTAATTATTAGGCCAGCCAAAGAACCTAGAAGGGAAGAAGGGAAAAGTTTTTCACTCCTGTAGTTTTGGTGCCTAATGCAGAGCTCTCCACTGGCTGCAGCAGCTGAGAGATCCTGGAATCTCTGACAGGGCCCAGCAGAAGGTAAGAATTCTTACCATATCTGCCTCCCAGTTCTCTGCCTGCCGGGTCTGGTGGAAATGAGAGTGATGAGAATTCTTTCCTTTTTCTAAATTTAGATTAGCAGGAGAAAATATTTGTGGGAACTAGTTCTTTGGGTATAGCAACTCTGATAAAGGTTTATTTTATTTTATTTTATTATTTTATTTTATTTTATTTTATTTTATTTTATTTTATTTTATTTTATTTATTTTTTTAATTTATTTTAAGAGAGACAAAGAGAGCACAAGCTGGGGGGAGAAGCAGAGGGAGAGGGAGAAGCAGGCTCTCCACTGAGGTGGGAGCTCAATGCAGGCCTCAATCCCAGAGCCCTGGGATCATGACCTGAGCCAAAGGCAGACACTTAACCAACTGAACCACCAGGCGCTCTGGTACAGATTTGTTATGAGTACTCTTGTTTTCTATTGATCCTTTTCTTCCAGGAGATGGTTATCATTTTCTTTTGTCTCTGTCTTTTGTGTCATTTGTCATAACAAAGAAAACCGTAGAGTACAACACAGGCATGGGTCCTATAAACCTGTTGTTTGAGCCCCCCTCACAGACTGGTAAGTTCATAGTTCTCACAGACCAACATCTGTTTAGACAAGTTTTGCTGTGGGGTCCCCCATGTAAAAACTGGATGAAGTTTTTCTTTCATCATCTTATATGTCTTGAGAGTTTGGTTTTATAACTAGTGAGAATATTCTCTCTAGTTTCTGCCATCCAGAAGATGCACATATCAGCTTGCATTTGGTGTCCAGTTGAATAGAATAGGGTTCAGAGAAACACAGAAGCAGCTCATCCTTTGTCTGGCCATGCAAGTTCTTAGGGGAGTTGGTCATAAGAGGTTCCAGCCCATAAAGGACTTTTATTGTCTCAACCTTTGTTGTCTCAGTGCTGGAAAAGTCCCATTTGGTTAGCACCTGCCTAGGTCTGTAGCGGGAGGCATCTCATGTTCTCATGGAAAACTGGAGATGCCATTTTCATTATACCATTCTTACTGCCTGTGATCATAAGTCTTTGCTTTCCTAGGCTAACTCTGGAAGTGAACTCTCTGGGTCTGGTGAGCCCTGCACCTTTTGTACTCTCTTTTGATACACCTCTTATGTCTCATGTGCCATAAAAGGGTTATTGGTTTGAGTCACCATTGAGAATAGTATGAGATCCTACTTATCAATGTTGGGTCCTTTGAATTGGAAAAACTTATATATTTGAAAAAAAATTTTAGAGAGCTGTTATTCTGAACAGGTGTCCTATTGGTACCTATGGAAAGATCAAATTAAAAAGTGGATTAAAAAAAAAAAAAGCTTTAGGGACTTCCTTAACAAGATGAAAGAACAGAAATTAGACTTAGAAAAAAATTAAAATCCACATTCAACATAAATTCCCCTGCTAAAGTCTAGCTCCATTTTCTCAACAAATTCCCTTAGCTTCCCAAAGTCCTCCACCTTCCCAAGAAAATCCCTTAAACACCTACCTGCCTGTTTTAACCTCCCTTTCCCTGCAAGATTTTACATACAGCATTCCAGCCTAGTCTCTGGGCCCAAGGTATAAGGTTACTCATGTACATGCTGAAAGCCAAGAAGTATATTTAGCACAAGTACCAGGAAGTGAATTTAGCAGAAGACTTGTCTTGCTGTCCCCTCAGACTGCTTCCACTTTCCCGTATTAGGCCTTTCTAAGCAATATCCTTTGCAGATGTAATCCAGAACCCTCCAGCCCTACCTGAAGAATTCATGTTCTGTGGACAGCAACAGATCTTTTAAACTATAAATCCCTTTTACCTCCACTTTCAGAAGACACTACCAAATTTAGAAAGAAATTAGAAAGATCAGTGGTGAGGGGTGCCTGGGTGGCTCAGTCGGTTGAGTGTCAGACTCTTGGTTTTGGCTCAGGTCATGATGATAGGGTTGTGACATCAAGTCCCACATCTGCTCCGGCTCAACAGGGAGTCTGTTTCCCCTCTCCCTCACCCTCTCCCTTTGACAGCTATCTCATGCACGTGTGTTCTCTCTCTCTCTCTCTCAGATGAATAGATAAATATTACAAAGAAAGAAAGGGAGGAAGGGAGGAAGAAAGGAAGATGAGTAGCCTTTTACAACCTCACTCACAGGGACCTTGATTAGCTGCTAGGGTGTTCTTCCCACCCATGATTTTATGGAGTTAACAGACAAGTCGGGTGGCCCCCTGCAGAAAACCCCCTCAAAGAGGAAACACATGACCAGAATTTCTCTCAGGCCCTCCTACAAATGATCAAGAAAATGGAACAGCTGGAGGCTGATGTTCAGGGGCTGATAGAAGCAGTCATAGAACTTTCCCCCTAAGGTGAACTGGTCTAAGTTTGAATTGTACATTCAGAAAGAAGGAGAGCATCCAAAGGCCTTTGTTGAATGCTTTATACAGATTTTTCATAGGCATACTGCACTGCACTCTGCAGCTCTGGAACACAGAAATCTTTTAGTTTCTGCCTTGGTAGGAAAATTTCTCCCTGATATGAAAAGGAAAATTCAAAATAGTGTGATTGGGTGGGCTAGTCAACCTCCAAGCACTATCATGGGAGAAACTTTCCAGTTCTTTGAAGAAAGCTATCAGGAATGCAGGAGAAAAAAAGGAGTTGAAATTGACAATTTTTGATTTGCAACTTGAATCTTTAAAGAAACAAAAGCATAACTCTGAGAATAACTTAAAGCCTACTGAGAGCCTTTCCTATTTGCCTCCAGACATTTTCAAATGTAAAAAAATCAGGACCTTGGAAGCACAATTGTCCTGTACTTAAAAAAAAGAAAAATTTGGGATCCCTGGGTGGCTCAGCGGTTTAGTGCCTGTCTTTGGCCCAGGGCGTGATCCTGGAGACCTGGGATCGAGTCCCACATCGGGCTCCCGGTGCATGGAGCCTGCTTCTCCCTCTGCCTGTGTCTCTGCCTCTCTCTCTCTCTCTGTGACTATCATAAATAAATAAAAATTAAAAAAAAAAAGAAAAATTTAAATAACCAATTACCTTAGACTTCAGATAATAGACAAGCATACCCCAAAACTCCTGGGAGAAAACTTGCATTCTTTTTCTATCCCTTGAGATGTAAATCTTAGCATGTCTTTGAAATATAAACACCAGAGGAGATAACTAAAATACAGTCCACAATCACATGAGACTGAAAGAAAAAAAATGTGCAGGGGGAAGCTTTTAAAAATATAAAATATGCTAGGAAATCTCCCTTGTTCAAGCTCTAGTCTACAGCTTTCATAAGATTACTTATCAAGGGCAAATACAAATCTTAAAAGTCTTCACAAATAGTAAAAAAATTTAGTCGTATGAGTGGGTAAATGTAACTTATTCTAACTGCCAGAAACACAATTTGGGTCCAACTGTTACTTGTAAACTAGTGAGTTTTATATTATTATACCTGATTCATGGTTAACATTTTAGAATGAAAGCTCTAAAATCTCAGTTTGTATCTGCCTGTGTGTTTATGTATATTTATTGATGTATGTTATAAATGTATGGTCTATTTTTCGTACCTCCAGATGGTATTACCAAAATTAATTTGTAGTAAAGCTCTATTTAATTGACTTAAAGAAAGATAAGCTAAGCACTTATCAAACTAAATATTTCTAAACTCTCAGAAGTAAAATAGAAATCAAACCAAGTGCTTTCAAGTTCATGTCATCTAGGATAACCTCTTAAATAAAGGCTAGTTTAAGTTTGTTGGTTTAATTAAAATAGGAATGTCTCTAGAGTTATTGGCATTTAAAAACACCTAGTGGCATTCTATCTAGGTTTACTAAAAGTCAAATAAGTTCATTTTATCTCTGTTACAACATTTGTCAGCAGGAAAAATAGCTAAAGATGATGGCTCGCTGCTTTAATATCTCATGAAATTTTGAGTTATCTAATATGATTATTAAGAACAAATGAATTAGGGGCACCTGGATGGCTCAGTCAGTTGAGTGTTTGACTCTTGATTTTGGTCAGATCATGATCTTGGGGTTGTGAGGTCAAGCCCCCCACGTAGGGCTCCATGCTTAGCATGGAGTCTGCTTAGGATTCTCTCTCTCCCTCTGCCCCTTCTCTGACTCACATACTCTCAAATAAAATCTAAAAAAAAAAAAAAAAAAGTGAATTAAGTAAATGCAAGCAAGATAAAAATTTTTAAGTGAACTTTTCAACAATAATTATTTTTTTATGATATGCCTACTTAAAATTTCCCAAATCTCTTTGGTAATTTATACCTTCAGGGTTTTGCTAAGTGATGGAAAGTCATTGAATATCTAGGTCATTTCCAAGTAAGATAAAATACAGAAACATTAATTATTGAACTTAGGTTTATCGACTTTTGACTTCTTATAGCAGAGAAACTAAACATATTTGGATTTCAGTAAACATATCTGTGCCACATTAAAAAATTATACTGTGAGAAAACATATGTTTCTAGAGGTTATGAAATGCATTAATGGGTTTGCCAATGTATAGAATACTGGTATAACAGTTCCCAGTTGCTTAGTAGAAATTAAGATTTCTAATAGTTACAAATTCTAATTAATAAATGAAATAGTAAAGGAAACAACACTGCAAGCAAAGTAAAATGTGTTTGGGCTCAGAAAAAGTATGAAATATAGAGATGTATTTTTTTTTTAAGAGAAAGTAGTATAATGGCTGGTTATTTAAGAAAGAAATACAGAAAGAATTTTTCATGTGTGGTCATGCTAGCTAAAAAAGAATAACATTTTTGTAAGCATTTTAAAAAATAAAGTTTAATATCAATAGTGCACCTATGTAAGCAAAAACATATTTTTCTTTCATCTGCTAAAAGGACAGTTTTGATTTTTTTTTTAGAATTTTTTTTTTTTTAAGATTTTATTTATTCATGGGAGACACACAGAGAGAGGGAGACGCAGGCAGAGGGAGAAGCAGGCAGAGGGAGAAGCAGGCTCCATGCAGGGAGACCCATGTGGGACTCGATCCTGGGTCCCCAGGATCACACCCCAGTCTGAAGGCGGCGCTAAACCACTGGGCCACCAGGGCTGCCCTAAAAGGACAGTTTTCTTGGACTATTGGTCTGTTCTTGATAAGATTGTGGAATATTTTTCTTTACTTTTTAAGTAATCTGTCTTGAGGGCAAAGATTTTGTGCTTTGTCAAAATAATTCCCTGTGCTTCATGTTCCCTTTATCAGGTCTTTGATTACTTAAGAAAACAGAATCTTCTCTATTAAAAGAACTACATTTTTTCCCTACTATGTAACTTTCTATCTTCCTGCAAAGTCTTGAGTTGTCACTTTGGTTAAGTGGGCAACTAAGTACTGTTTCACAGTAACTCACAGTAACCCATGAGTCATTAATCAAGTGATTAAAACCTATTGATATTTTTGACAAACATTCTCCAAATAAAATTCTAGCTGAAGTCTTTTTGACCTCAAACTAACTTTGGGATTTAGTAGAGGGTCCCCTGAACCATCTTGAAAGATTTATTCTCTCTCCCTGTGAAAAGAGAGATGATAAACTAATTAGGCCTATTTGATATGTTAAATTACGCAGGAAAGCATTATTAAGTCAGAAGTGATGCTAAATCATTTCTAGGTTGTATTTGTATGGATATATATTATTAATACATGTTCTAGAAATTGTATGAAATTCCTAAAAATCTGATATGTAATTAATTAGTCATAAATCCATATCATCTTAAAAAGTGTGTCACAGAAAGAATCAAATCTCCTTGTTGATTGCATCATAAAGAATTCTCATCAGATCTTTCACTGTGACCTTCGTGAAGTCTTCTGTCATTTATAGACAGTTATTATTTTAGTCAGATGCTTTTGCAAAAGTGTTCCTGCAAAAGTGCTTCATCTTCAAGGAGATTTATGGAAAGGACACTAACAAGTATAGGTTTTGGATTACTTTTGTATAATACTACTGAACTGAGTAAGAACTTACAGAACTCCAGTGGAGAAGGTATAGGTTTCATAAAACTGCTAACAAAACATCGAGATCAACAAAATTCATTATAATTTTTTATGACTTTTGTTTGAAACATTTCCAGATTTAAGGAAACTTTTTTCTCTTTTAGGTTATCAGCAATTTGGTAAGTATACTTTGTGACAGAGATGAAACAATTACTTTTCCTTCCTACCTGATCCCTCCAGAATTTGAAAACTCTTAGTGAGTATTCTTATTTTTATGGCAATATAGTTCTTGCCATAGTTCAGTAAGAATCCAATCTCTGATAACATGATTGGAAACATTGGTTATATTATACAGGCTTTGACTAGAGTGTCACGTTTGAGGGAGATGTGCATAGACCAGGCAGCTTTAAAGAACTAAAGGCAGCTTTAAGGAACGAATCATATTATTCCTTAACAATATGGTTAATGAACCATATTAACCTTATGGGGTAAATTAAGGCCTCTTGGAAAAGCAGCCTGGTACCTTGCTCATGGGATACCCAGTAGCCCTACCAGGTGAGTGAGAAAGGTCATAGCTCAAAATATTTTGGAGACTTTGAGAAGAGAGGAATTCACCCAAATCTATAGGCATTGCAGGTAAAAATCTGATTACAATTCTTGGTTTGACCTCTTAGGTTAAGAGGCTTTTAAAAATGCAATCTGAGATTTTTTTATGAAAAGTTCCAGCAAAGCAGACTTTAAAAGAGTCACTATAGTTAATCACTAGTCTTGCTGCACTTATGTAATCAGGCCAAGTTTATTAATACTAGACTTATTTGCAAACAAATTAATCTTAATTTGATTATTCTAATACAAATGAGGTTGCCTATCAAGAGAAAGATGGTATTTCAATGGAAAACTATTGTACACACTTGTGGACATCAGATTCTAGTTCTATTAATTGTCTTGAGCTTTCATTGTCTACCTGTAAACTGGAATGGATCCTGAATATGTCTAGTTTCCTCCAATGTGTAACTATAACTCTTGAAACTAACATTTCTAATTTTCTCCTACTCTTTTGACTTGTAATCATTGAGAACTAAAACTGCCCTTTTCCCAAAGCCATGAATCCTAAAGTTGGACAGCTTGTTATAAACTTCAGGGAAATCACCCTACTAGCTCATGTATGGACAATCTTTTTTTTTTTTTTAAAGATTTTATTTATTTATTCATGAGAGACAGAGAGAGAGAGAGAGAGGCAGAGACACAGGCAGAGGGAGAAGCAGGCTCCATGCAGGGAGCCCGACATGGGACTTGATCCCAGGTTTCCAGGATCACGCCCTGGGCTGAAGGCAGCGCTAAACCGCTGAGCCATCCGGGCTGCCCATGTATGGACAATCTTTATGACTGTTGCTGTGTGATCACTCAGATCACCAGAGATGTTCAAACTGTAAACTAGGAAAATCTGTCAGAATGCCACTGCCTGTCCTCACTCTTTTTTTTTTTTTTTTGTATATTTTTTTTATTGGAGTTTGATTTGCCAACATATAGCATAACACCAGTGCTCATCCTGTCAAGTGCCCTCCTCAATGCCCATCATCCAGTCACCCCAATCCCCCACCCACCTCCCTTTCTACCACCCCTTGTTCATTTCCCAGAGTTAGGAGTCTCTCAGGTTTTGTCTCCCTCTCTAATTTTTCCCACTCATTTTCCCTCCTTTCCCTTATAATCCCTTTCACTATTTCTTATATTTCCCATATGAGTGAAATCATATGATGCTTGTCCTTCTCCGATTGACTTACTTCATTCAGCATAATACCCTTCAGTTCCATCCACATCGAAGCAAATGGTGGGTATTCATTGTTTCTAATGGCTGAGGAATATTCCATTGTATACATAGACCACATCTTCTTTATCCATTCATCTTTTGATGGACACCGAGGCTCCCTCCACAGTTTGGCTATTGTGAACATTGCTGCTATAAACATTGGGGTGCAGGTGTCTTGGTTTTTCACTGCATCTGTATCTTTGGGGTAAATCCCGAGTTGTCCATACTCCTTTTGAAGATGTTTTGAACCTGACTTTTAAAAATCTTCTTGACTAGCTGTCTTCAGAACTCAGAAACTGGGATTATAGTCTACTCCAACCATTAACTATTGTTTTTATTTTATTTCCATAGAACTGTCTCCTATTAAATACCTGATGCAGATACTCACACCATGTAGGCCTAACTTCGGGAGCCTACCTGCAACACTGCCTCCTGAAATGAGACATAACTGTTTAATCAAATTGACCTATTTTCAAAGACTAAGATATTAGTTAAATGAGATAGTGGAGCATTTTGCAGTCAGCTCCTGAATTGTGAAACTTCTTAGAATTTTAAAAGTGGGGCAGAAGGAGAACAGAATATGGTACCCCAAAATAGGCCTCTCTGGCCTATTGATTATTTAAGGTTACTTAAGAAATAGCCAGTACAAGAAGAACACTCTGACCTTCCTCTGTCCTCCTGAAAGCAGAAAATAAGTCTCCCATATGAAATTTTCTCATCCTGTACCAGAAGGCATCCTTATCACTGGAGATAGGGAATTTAGAGTCAAGAAGGCTGTATCGACAGAACATGTTACTTCTTCACTAATTTACTACCCCAAGTCCAAACCCCTTTATCTTGTCAATTCCTCACAAATCCATTATTTCCTTGTCTGAAAGGTATAAAAGCTGCCTGCTTTGTTTCCTTCTTGGAGTTTCATATTTTTTATACGGCTCCTGTATGTATGAAATTAAATTTGGTTTCTCCTGTTAATCTGTCTTATGTCATTTTAATTATCAGGCCAGCCAAAGAACCTAGAAGCATAAAAGGGAAAAGATTTCCACCCCTACAGACTCATATTGTATAAAGACTTTTTGTGATTTGCTTTCTTTTCTTTTCATAGCAGCTTTATTTATAATAGCCCAAAACCGGAAAGAAACCTCATGTTCATCAATGAGCGAATGGTTAAATAAACATGATATGTTCATACCATGGATTACTACTTAGTATTAAAAATGAACAAACCATTAATACATACAATAACTTGATTAAGCCTCAAGGATATTATGTTGAATGAAAAAACCTATCTAGGAAAGTCACAGATGTCATGGTTCTATTGAAATAACATTCTTGTGGTGATGGAACTGTTCCATAGATATATTTTTTCTAATTGAATTATAGTCGACACACAATATTACATTAGTTTTAGGTGTTGTGATTTGCTTTCTTCACTTCATATTTACATTGTCTTTCCATATCTTTAGTAATGCTGAAAAATATGCTTTCGTGGTTGCATTGGGGATTCCATATGTGGAGATGCTATTATTTATTACCAGTTTGGTATGTGGGATAGTTAATTTTATTTTCTATTATAAGTAACACTATAGTAAATATTCTTTTACACAAATCTTTGAGATCTTGTCTGATTCTATCAATTCTTACATAAATAAATTACTTAAATTCCTAGAAATGGAATACATTTAAAAAAATTAATTCCTAGAAGTGAGATTGCTAAGTCAAAAGGACTGTGCCTTTGAGAAATATTGCTGACCTGCCCCCTAGAAAGTTGTGTCAATTTTTTTTTTTTAAATTTTTATTTATTTAGGATAGTCACACACAGAGAGAGAGAGAGAGAGAGGCAGAGGGAGAAGCAGGCTCCATGCACCGGGAGCCCGACGTGGGATTCGATCCCAGATATCCAGGATCACGCCCTGGGCCAAAGGCAGGCGCCAAACCACTGCGCCACCCAGGGATCCCAAGTTGTGTCAATTTATGACCCCTACCAATAGTGTTTGTGTTAGTGAGCAAATCATTCAAGGCCTTCCACAATTTCTCCTAACAGATTTTTCTCTCCACCCTTTCTTCCCAATACATTCCTGTAGGAAGCCTCTACTTCAGATCTTCCTTCAGCTCTAGTTACATTGTTTTGTTCAGTGTCTCTGATATCTTCCATAGGTCCCATCTCTGGGCCTTAGTCACTCCTTTTTAGAAGTGTCTTCCTCTTCTGTATTTCTGAATCCTGTTTCCTTAATTCAAGTCCTAACCCCTCTGCAAAGCCTTGCCTCATTGTTCAATTAATTTTTTTATTTTTAAAAGATTTTATTTATTTATTCATGAGAGACGCAGAAAGAGAGTCAGAGACACAGGCAGAGGGAGAAGCAGGCTCCATGCAGGGAGCCTGATGTGGGACTGGATCCTGGGACTCCGGCATCATGCCCTGGGCTGAAGGCAGGTGCTAAACTGCTGAGCCACCCAGGTGTCCCTCATTGTTCAATTTAGTAAACAAATCTCCTATTGTCTGTGCCACTCATTTGTTACTTGTCACATGCCACATGTGATTTGTCTTTTTATATATGTCTGCATTGTTTCCTGAAGGACCCATATAATACAAAATTACACTTAAAAAACCCTTCTGGGACGCCTAGGTGGCTCAGCGGTTGAGCGCCTGCTTTTAGCCCAGGGTGTTGATCCCTGGGTTTTGGGATTGAGTCCCACCCTGCAGGGGAGCCTGCTTCTCCCTCTGCCTGTGTCTCTGCCTCTGTCTCTCTCTGTGTCTCCCATGAATAAATAAATAAAATATTTTTTAAAATCCCTTCTGTTACCCATAGCATACACAAATGTAGCTTCACATATGTAACTATATTGTGATTCATATAATGCATATAATGTTATATAGTATAAAACCCCAATGAGAGATCATAATGAACTCTTCCCCTTATTCCAGTCACCACCACCACCACCAAAAAGCAGCTATCCCTGTCAGAGCTGTCCCAGACTCTAAGGGACTCAGACCTGAGAGCTTCCTTGAACTTAAACTTCCTTTGTGTTATGTTTATCTAAACTATCTAAAAATGACAGGGGCTTTTTTTTTTTTTTCCACATAGCACTTAGGAATAGCTAAATTCAATTTTAAGTCATAAAATTATGATAAGAATAATCTGACCAGGAGTGCCTGGGTGGCTCAGTTGGTTAAGCATCTGCCTTTGGCTTGGGTGGTGATCCTGGAGTCCTGGGATTGGGCCCCACGTTGGGCTCCTCAAATCTGCTTTTCCCTCTGACCCTCATCCCACTCATGCTCTCACTCTCTCAAATAAATATATAAAAATCTGAAAAAGGGATGCCTGGGTGGCTCAGTGGTTGAGAGTCAGCCTTTGGCTCAGGGCATGATCCCAGGGTTCTGGGATCGAGTCCCGCATCAGGATCCCCACAGGGAGCCTGCTTCTCCCTCGGCCTGTGTCTCTCTTCCTCTCTTTCTCTCTTTCTGTCTCTCATGAATAAATAAATAAAATCTTTTTTGAAAAATGTGATAGCTCTTTCAAGAAATACTGAGATCAAAACGTCACATTATATAAATAACTACATAATGCAAATATACCATAAGAAGCTGAAAATTCTGTAATTTTATGTTGCATTTAGATGTAACAAGTGCTGCTTCATCATAACTAAATCATTATAACTCGATCATCAAACTATCTAGTTAACACTCCTGGCAATCTTAGGATATAAAGTATATGAGAAAGTAGTTAAAATTGACGTTTATAATCCTTTAAGTTTATAGAAGCCATCATCCTGCTGAAGTAGCATGAGCACACTTTCCGGCAGACCTTGATTATACAAACAAAAAACTGGAGAGCTGAGGAGATTAAAGCTTGGTTAAAGCCACACAACCAGTAAGTAGGGTCCCCGACTCTCACACCCAGCCCTATCTGGTTTTCAGTCTAGTTTACTCTCAGCTATAACTTGCACATCTACTGTATATGAGGAGCAGGTTTCAGGTGTAGAGGCCTCATCCCTGCCTCAGGATATTTGCACTTTCCATTCTGTCTGACTGTTCATCTCACAGACATCCCTTTGGCTTATTCCCTCATCTCCTTCAGTTTCCTGCTCTGATGCTATTTTCTTTATGAGTTCTTCCCTGATTATTTAAAATACCAGTTACCCTCACCCCCAAACACATACTCAAGAATTTCTTTGCATTCTTCTTGCTTTATTTTTCTCCAAGCACTTATTAGCCTCTGATGTGTTATATATTTACTTGCTGACACTTGCATGTAAGCTCCACAAGAACAGGAATAAAAGTTCCTAATAAACATTGTTCTGCTCTCTGTGGTATCCTAGACCTAGAACAAAGGATGGTATCTAGAAGACAATAAATATTTGTAAGATGTATACAAATAAAAAAATAAATCCATGTAATTTCCAGGTTAAATTTATAATAGTACAGTTGGCTTCTGTGGCTATAGTCTGAATAGCCTGATTTCTAGCTTGGAGGTTTTCATTCATTCACTCATTCATTCACTCTGTTTGGCTTTTCTTCACACACTTTATCACTGCCTGAAACTTTATTATGTATTTATCCATGTACTTATTTATTGTCTGTCTCTTTACCTTACTATTGTATAAGCTCTAAGAAGGCAAGGGCTTTGCCTGTTTGGCAAAGGGCTATATTCCCTCACAGAAAACAGTGTCTGGCACATAACAGATGTTCAAGAAATAGCTCTGATAAGATAATAAATTACTAAGTATATTCATTTAAGAAATATTTATTGAGGGCAGCCTGGGTGGCTCAGCAGTTTAGCACCACCTTCAGCCCCGGGCCTGATCCTGGCGACCCAGGATCGAGTCCCATGTCGGGCTCCCTGCATGGAGCCTGCTTCTCCCTCTGCCTGTGTCTCTGCCTCTCTCTCTCTCTCTCTCTCTCTCTGTCTCTCATGAATAAATAAATAAGATCTTAAAAAAAAAAAAAAAGACAAAACAACACACAAGCAAACAAAAAACTTCTAAAAGGAAGTTTTACAGGAGAAAATCTTTCAGGCCTATGACCAAGCGAAGGGTTCTGAGACAGGACACCAAAAGTGTCCTACCATCCACAAAAGAGAAAGTTTATAGATTGGACTGCTTCAAAATGAAAAACTTTTTGGTGCCAAAGACCTTGTTAAGGGCATGAAAAGATAAGCTAGAGGCTGAGAGAAAACCTTTTAAACCACATGTTTGACAAAAGTCTTATATCTGGAATAAACAACAACAACAAAATCCTCACACTCAACAGTAAGAAAACAACCCTATTGGGGTTGTTGGTCAAAAGAGTGGAAGAGTGGAAGATATTTCACCCAAAGGAGATATAGATGGTGACCAAGCACACAAAATATCCAAAATATCAATATCATTATCCATTAGGAAAATGCATAATCATAGCATGCTACCAGGGCTCACTTATCAGATGAGCTAAAATCAAAAAATAGTAATAATACCAAATGCTGGAGAGAATACAGAGAAACTGGATTTCTCAATACTTTGGTGGTGGGGATGGCATAGCCACTCTGGAAAGATAGTTTGGCAGTTTCTTTTAAAACCAAACATGCATTTACCATAATAACCTGGTGATCACACTCTTGGGTATTTATACCAGAGAAATGAGAGCTTATATTCACACAAACAGCTGTACATGCTTTATAGCAGCTTTGTTTGTAATCACTCCAAACTGAAAACAGCCAAAATCTGGTACATTCATACCATAGACTACTACTCAGCAATAAAAAGTAATGAATTGGGGATCCCTGGGTGGCTCAGCAGTTTAGTGCCACCTTCAGCCCAGGTTGTGATCCTGGAGTCCTGGGGTCAAGTCCCACATCAGGTTCCCTGCATGGAGCCTGTTTCTCCCTCTGCCTGTGTCTCTGCCTCTCTCTCTCTCTCTCTTTCTCTCTCTATCTCTCTGTGTGTCTCTCATGAATAAATAAATAAAATCTTTTTTAAAGAAAGTAATGAACTATTGATACATGCAACGGCCTTAATGTACCTCAAGGGCATCATACTCACTGAAAAAAAGTCAATCTCAAAACGTTAAAACCTTATATAATCTTATTTATATAACATTCTCAAAATGACAAAACTATAGTGATGGAAAACAGATTAGAGGTTACAGTGGGGGCAGGGACAGGTGTTAAAAGGAGACGTAAATATATATGAAGAGTATGAGAGGGTTCTTTTGTGATGATGGAACAGTCTGGTATCTGGATTGTGGTGGTGGCTACATAAATATACATACTTGGGATTTGATAGGAACACAAACACACAGATGAGCACATGTAAAAATTGGTGAAAATTGAATATGATCTGTAGTCTAGTTAACAGCATTGCATGAATGTGGATTTCCTGTTTTGATATTGTATATAAGATGTCACCTTTGGGGGGAACTGGATGAAGGGTACTACAAGTATTTCAAAATGCAAACTTAAAAAAGGAAAATTAAGTAGTGAGTAAAAATGCTTGTTAAAAAAAATCCCTCGAAATACCTGTATTTTAAACATACAAATGAAAGTGTGATTTTAGGCCTTGCTGAATATTCCAGGCAAGTTAGAGAGAGTCCATACCTTCTAGGTGCTTAGGCATTGGGGAAGATAGTTCAGTGAATGGCACAACGTCGAATAGGAGGTGAGCATGTACATGGCCACCTATAATCTCTGAATCAAACACACTGATTAATTCCAAGCAAAGTGTGGCAGGAATTGAGAGGAAAGAGATTTTAAAGTGGCCCAAGAGGCTGGGAAAAATGTCCTGATGGAGGTGATTTCTGATATGAACCTTGAAGGAGGGGTCTGATTCTGAAGGTACATAAGAGAGAAAGGAATTTTTTTATGTACATTTTAGATCTTTTTTTTATTTTGGTTAGTATTTTTAAAATCAAATTTCCACTTTTCCCCCAAACTTATTCTTTCGTGCCTTGAGCCTATGAAACTAGATGAGTTTATTTATGGTAAAAATGCACCACAGGGACTGGCTTGAAATGTGCCTATTTTGAGGCTCAAAGAGTGTTTAACATCACTTTATATAGTTCTTCAAAGAGAAGCACTTTGCGAGAGAACTTGAAGTGCTGAGTCCTGTAGCCCTATGCCTAGAGGTACCAAGCTGCAGTCATGTAACTGGGAACCCCGCCAAAATAAGAGTATTTTCTCCAATCTCGTAGTTTTTCTTTTATCAAGAAGAACTTAAAAAAATGAATCAAAATTAAAAACCAAGTGCTGCTGACAATAAAGAATATTGCCTCAGGTAGGGACACAACAGACCTTTTGCAGTTAATAGAGTCTTGATTCTGTATTTTCTTGCATTTACTTAAATTTGGGCTTCAGCCCAGAGAAGCCCAATTGCAAAGGAAAGCTATGTGCCAGGTATAAATAGACCCAGAGCACATAAGGCAATTTATTCTATCATTTGTTGTAATGAGGAACTGGTATTTTACTTGGCCCTGCCTTACCTTATTGGCAAAGTTTAACTGTATTATTTGCCTAGTGAAGTTTTACTCTATTTTTGCAAACGTGAATTTGTATTCTAGAAAGATGATTGAGAGCCCTTTCCACTATCTGTACAGAGCCAACCGCTGGGATGCACCTGCAATTACAGACAGAACCTGGATGTTTGGCTGAATGGAGCCCTGGAGATTACCTTGTTAAACAGCCTCATTTTGTAGGTGAGGAAACCGAGACCAGAAGAAAACTCTTCTTTGTTGCAGATTAAGTGGTTTTCAAACTGTTCATTCACACATTTGTTCGTTCAATACATTCTGAGCACCTGTGGGCCAGATACTGTTCTGGGTATGGGGACTAGGGGTTCCTGCTCCCAGGGAGCTTATGTAAGTGTTTGCAAAGGAGGGACTAGAAAATTAAAAAGTAAACAAGCGAACTTCCAACTTCATCACAGTGTGAAGTGGTGTAAAGAGAGAGGTCCTAGGAGAGCAACTCTCTGATGCGGTGGGAGGAGCTCAGAGAGGGCCCTTTGGAAGAGGTGACATTTAAGATGACCCCTGAATGATGAGAAGGAGCCATTTGTGTTAAGACATTGGGGGAGATTGTTACTCATAGAGGAAGAGCAGAAGCCCTGAGGCAGGAAGGTGCCTGGCAATTTCAAAGAGCAGAAGGCATTTGAGTTCATAAGGAGAGAGATGTGCTGGTAGGTGGAGAGCGGGAGGGTTGAGACCCTACAGGCCTTGTAGGCCTAGGGGAAGACTTTTAAGATATTGCAGGTTTAGGCCAAAGAGTTGCAGGATCGGATTTACATTTTTAAAATAGATCATTGAGTGTGATGTGGAATGAATGGTAGGGAAGAAAGAGCTGAAGCAAGGAGACTAGTACTCGTCAGGCCAGGCAAGAAGGTTATGGGCTAGAATAGGGTGGTGGCAGAGGCGAGCGAGAGAGGTGATTACATTTAGGATATATTCTGGAGACAGAACTGTTGGGACTACAGTTGGACTGAATATGGATGTGAGGCCAAATGAGAGTAATCAGAGGGACTGAGGTATTTGGCTTGAGTAATTGGTCAGGACCATTTCCTGAGATGAGGAATTCTGGAGAGAAGTTGGGGGAGAGTCTGGGTGGGCGGAGGAATCATTTTTCAGAAAAAAAGCAGTGTTGAGAATGGGGAAAGCAGGAGTAGATCCATTTTGGTAGAGCAATAAATGAAGGCCTCACTCAGAAGTTGACATTTTAGGTGAAATCTGACAGGCAAAAAGGGCCAGCTGAGAGAATATTCCAGATAGAGGGAACCACAAGTGCAAAGGCACAAGGGAAGAAATGGCTTAGCAAGCCAGAGGTAAGTGAAAGGAGCTATTGTGACTGCAGAGCAGGGAGTGAGATAATCAAAAGAGTGGTTTCTATTTTTCGTACTGCTCAGGAACAAGTTTAACACTGTAACTTAGATGTGCAAAAAGAAATACTGCTTTTTCCCCCCCTCTATCACTGACCTGATTTTCTACACAGCTGCTACCCTGAATAGGAGTGGAGACTGAAAGAAGGGACCAGAAATTTTAACCTGCCAATTTGTAGTATATTCATTGCTTTCAGATAACTCCGTTGCCTTTGCAAGGTGCTGGGGTGGGGTGTGGGGGTGGGGAGACTTCGGGTCCACACATCAGTTGTGTCCTGCCTTCTAGCTCCCCTTGTCTCCATCGGGACAGGAGCCAGAACTCCTGTCTTGTATTTGTCTATCCAGTCAGGTGACACGTCTCTGGAGAACTCTTAGTCTGTTCTCTGCGCTCAGGCAGCCTGGAGGTCTTTCCAACAGACTCAACCCTATTTCCGTTTGCTCTGATGCCACAGTTCCTTCTCCCTGAGGTTTGAGAACACCTGTGACTCCCAACTTAAGGCACTTCTGAGTCACCTCGTCATCGTTCTGTGGCATCTCAACAGCAGCAACATGATCTCACATCCTTCATGAGGCCGGTGGGAACCTCTGGGGCTCTACTGTGCCATATGGCAGCCAAGGAAGTCTCGGGGTAATTAAGTGTTCTCACTACCCAACTGGGCTGTGCTGCCATTTTTGCTTTGTTGTGGTCTTTCATTGTTGGTGCTCTCTGTGGTGATATCCTCTCAGAGTTGTCAATGGGAAGTGGCAGCAGCTCCTGCACTCTTGACTTTCTTCTTGACCCTCGTCCTGTCTGATACCTGCCACACAGATGTTATGGTCCA
The DNA here is from genome assembly GCF_011100685.1 of Canis lupus familiaris. Taxonomy (NCBI): domain Eukaryota; kingdom Metazoa; phylum Chordata; class Mammalia; order Carnivora; family Canidae; genus Canis; species Canis lupus. Next base: position 27,509,566 of record NC_049255.1, read on the forward strand.
GGGAGGGGTGGTGATGGTGATCCATAACACATATGCATCTGACAACCTGCTTTCTCCACCTCTCTTCTTTTTCTAGCAAATTCTCTGACTCGAAGAGGTAGGTATCCTTTTCCTTTTCATGGTCGTTTTAAAACATATCTGCAAATTCTTTGATGCTCTTTCCATCAAGAGGTGGAGTCTACGTCACTTCCCTTGAAACTGGGTAGACGTTTGGGTCTTCCTTAATGAAAGAACATGGTAGAAGTGATTCAGTATGACGTAGGCTGGATTAGAAAAGGCTGCGCTGCTTCTGCCAGAGGCTCTTGAGACTCACTCTGGGAGAAGCCCAGCTGCCCTGAGGCCACCATTTTGGGAGCTTATAGGTAGAGAGATGAAAGAGAGAGGGAGAGGGGAGAAGGAGAAATCTGAGGAGCTTGGGCTGTTAGCTGTTCAAGTATCAGGCCAGGGACCAACGTGCTAGTTAAGAAGGCTGCAAGATGATGTCAGTTTTGACCACTGTCTGACAGCAAACTCAAGGGACAATCTGAGCAGGAAGCACCTGGCTGAGCTCATTCATTGCTCAGACTTATGAGCAAAATAAATGATTACTCTTGTTTTAAGTCATTCTTTTTGGGGTAGTTCGTTGATAGATGATTGGAGTACTCCTCCTGGAGCTCACATTCTTACCAGTATTTTTCTTCTACCTTAAGTAACCTGTACACTATGGCTCAGAATTGAGCCAGAGGTCCAGACCTTGAAGTAGAATGGACCAATTACCCTCATATGGCTGGGGTCAAGCGGGTTCCTAACATGCAGGACTTTCAGTCCTACAACTGGGAATGTCCTAGACAAATCGAGATGAGTTGGTCACCCTATTTCAAGGTTTGCTTTGAGGCTGAAGAAATTTAGAGGTTTGTTTTGAATTATTACATCACTATGATTTTAAAAAGAAGCTGCTTTGGGCTTGGATGCTGACCCATTGTTCTAGAGGATAGCTGTCCTCCCAAAGGGAGTCGATGAATAGGTTAATGCAGGCAAAGGTAGTTCTAGGATCAGAAAATATTTCAAAAATATCTTGTACAGATGGGGAAACTGGCTCCAGACAAGGTCACTGACTTTTCCAAGGGCAAATAGTGACAAGGCCGTAATTTGGGATACAGATATTTGGACTTCAATCAAGGGCTCTCATCTCCATATTATGTCTTTCCAATCCTCGTCAATATTTACCCTGTGAGTATGGTAGAATAGTGAACCCCGGATAATATTTAGGCTGAAGGAGAGATGTCCTTGCCAGGAAGATAGTTCACCATCTTCAGCTGTAGGCAGTGGACAGATTAGATGAAAATCTAATCTGAGTCATACCTGGACAAAGAACCAGAAAACACATCTCGCTTGAAACAAAACCCTCCACCAACTTCAGGTCTGTTTTGAAATGGAGTTTTATCAATTGCACCAGAAATGATAGTGAAAAATTGTAGGGCCTGGCAACTGCCGTCCCAGAAGAAGCCGTTCACTTTGGGCCCAGATTTTAGGCCTTTTCTTGAAAGTGAAGGTCGAGGCAGCTTTCAGCTGGCAGCAGGGCAGGTGTAACTAGGTATGGGCCAACAAGTGTTTCTGGGTGTGTCTTTTGGCAATGAAACCCAGTCGGCTTTAGCAAATAGGAGGCTGGTAACTATCTGCTCTGCCTAGAGCTGAAGATGGAGGACCAGGTGGGAGGAAGGGTGGAGAAGGAGAACATTACTTGAGGTCTGACTTGGCAGGAATCTACCATTACAGCGCTTGCCCCACCTCTGTTTAGAAAGTGTGTGTGGTATGTATGCTTGGGTGTGGGCTGTGGGTGTACCTAACAACTAGAGTCGAGCTTTTATCAAAGAAAGCAAATTGCTCACTGATATGACTCCAATGACATGGCCACCCAAAAGCCAGCCCCATCCCATCCTAGGGATCCGGGAGGAAGCTCTGTTTTGACCAGCAACGTGGTGAGGAGGCTGTGAATCATACATGGTGAGATTCAGGTGGCATGTGAGCAGGTGCGACTTGCATTTCATTCAATGATTATAAGATAAAGCCCTATAATTTTGCGCAACCCTAGAATTCATTCAGGAGCAACTGACATTTGTTTAAAAAGAAAGTGTCAAAGCTCTTGGCGGGGGTTGGGGGGTACTGTTTCAGGATTTTTAACCTTTGCTCTTCTTTCTTTATTTCCTCTTTGCTCCTTATTTGCTCTTCTTTCTTTATTTCCTCTTTTTTCCTCCTTCTATTGAAGCAAGTAGTTAAGTCTCTTCTTTGCTTCCATGGGGTGGGGGTGGGGGGTTATGGTGGAAAGAAGAAGAGCAAGCCTGGTCTGCTTGTCTTCCTGGCTTTGGGAGCGGAAGTGGGGAGGGTGTGGGTCAAAAAGCACAGGAACAACATATTGGCCAGAAACCCAAAAGAAAAAAAGATTTTTTTCCAAGACGAGAGAGAGAGAGAGAGAGAGAGAGAGAGAGAGAGAGAGTGAGAGTTCCCAGGACTGGAAAGAGAGAACACAAGAAGAATGGAGAGCTCTGAAGTCCTGGGACAGGGAAAAAAACATGCCCTGAATCTTTCAACAGTCACTCAATTCCTGTATATGCCATGTCCTGTTCTGAGAGGACTGAACAAATACCTAAGGACCCTTGCCCTCGTGGAGTTTACATTTTATGACTATCAAAACATAGGGGATTCTGATATTCTAGACACTATTCTAAGGGCACTGGTGTATTTACTTCTCAGGACCCATTGAATTAGACTCTATAGTCCCAGCTGACTAGTGAAGACATTGCAACATAGGAAGGTTACATAATTTGCTGATCTCATAGGTAGTGAGTATCAGAGCTGAATATTGAACCCAGACAAGCTGGCTTCATTTCTCTTAACTGCTTGCTTAATTTCCGGGCAGGGCTTGGGGAGGATGGCAAGACACTAGAGTTGAGAAACCTGCTTGGAGCAGTTTCACGGAGACTCCCATGCCCCAGGTAGGTTAGGGAAGCAGCGAAACGACCCTGAAATTCTAGGGGCTGCCTCCTGTGATGATGGGTGTCTCGGAGTCAGTCATCCCCTGACTGTGCTCCACTGCCCCAAATTCGGGGATGGCAGCGCGACCAGAGGGGAGGAGCCCTGGTCCAAGGCTGCCTTGCCTCCTTGTCCAGCAGGATGGAAGCCCAAAACAGAAATTAAGCTGAGTTACAAGAATACAAATAATAAACAAATAAATGACAGAAAATAATAAGAGAAAGAGAATAAGTATTTTTGTAATCCTGAGTCTGTAGCCTAAGATCCAGCCATGCATTCCGGGAAGTGTGGGAATTAGAGGAAGCTATGTGCTTCTCATGGGAGGAGTTAAAAATCCCAATCCCTTCACACATCCCCCCCTGGAATTGGGGCACTGTACAAGGGGACCTAGGATTTCATGACTGCTGAGATGGAAGCCCAATCAAGTGAGAATTTTCACTAATTTACTTAAGAGGAAAGAGTTGTTAGAATTCCACGTGCCACCAAAAAAATGCAGTGTGCAATATTGTGCAATATTACTCTCTAATCAGTACAAATATATCTATCAGATTATTTGGTTCTGTCACCAACCACAAGCCAGGATCTTCAGTACAGTGTAAATCCTGCAATTAGCAGGTTAGAATTGAACGGCGTAGAGTTAGTGCCCTCAGCAACCCACACTGAAAAGAGATTTTCAAATCAACCCTACTTGTTATACTCCAGAGACTTGGTAGTTGCATAAACAGATGCAGGTTTGTCCACACAGGTGACAATTTCTGTTAATTAATTCTGTTCAATTTCTCTCTGTTAAAAAAAAAAATTAGAAGTCACTGCTAAGTGTTGGTTTTAAAAGCCAACTTTTCTGAAGGCATGAGGCCATTTCTGTTGGCCTCATTGTTGGTCCTTCATCCACATGCTTTAAACTCTCTGCATTTTTTTTTTATCAAGTTGGATTGCCACAAATAATATATTCTGACTCAATTTATGTTGCTTCTATAAAATTTGCTTCCCCTGGGCTGTAATTGAAGGGTATATTCTTGTTTTCTTGAGGTTTTAAGAACATCATTATAAATCTGCTACTTGGGGGATCCCTGGGTGGCTCAGAGGTTTAGCACCTGCCTTTGGCCCAGGACGTGATCCTAGGGTCCCAGGATCAAGTCCTGCTTCAGGCTCCTGGGATGGAGCCTGCGTCTCCATCTGCCTGTGTCTCTGCCCCTCTCTCTCTCTATGTCTATCATGAATAAATAAATAAGATTTTTAAAAATAAATAAATAAATAAATAAATAAATAAATAAATAAATAACTCTGCTGCTTGAAGACATTACCTGTTATATTATGAATTTCCATTTATATAAGAATCCAATGCAGGGCACCTGGGTACCTCAGTTGTCCCACTCTTGATCTCAGCTCAGGTCTTGATCTTGGGGTGGTGAGTTCAAGCCTACTCAAAAACAAATGAACAAACAAAAGAATCCAATGCTTTGTTGCTTGTAAAATTTTTCTATAAATTAGTTTCCTTTCATATCAAGCAGTGTGAACACATGGTCCGCACTCGCTCCCAGTCTGATTTCCTTATTCCCCTGCTCATGAATCAGACTCCTGAGAGCCTTTCTACCCGGAGCACCCATGCTACTCAGGGAACTGTGACTTTCAATTTTCTGTATTCCTAGTTCAGTTCTTATCACAGGCACGGAGTAGGTGTCTTGCTCCTCCTCACATGTGCTGATACAGAAACTTGTGTCATCGGCCTCGTCTGTTCCTAAATGAGCCCAAGGTGTAAGACAGTCCACAGTGTCAGAGAGGGAGAGAGCACAGCCATGTTTCTTAGTTTCCTAATTTGTCACAAACTACCACACACTTAAACAACACAACTTTGTGCTTTACAGTACTGGAGGTCAGAAGGCCCAAATCTGTTTCACTGGGGGGCCTGATTTCTTATGACAGTTCTGTAGGGAGAATCCACTTACTTGCCTCTTGCAGCTTCTATGGCTGCCTATATTCCTTGGTTTATGGCCCCTTCCTCAACTTTAAAGCTTATCACTCCAGAGGACACCTGGCTGGCTCCGGCAGTAGAGCATGTGACTCTTGATCTCAGGGTTGATCTCTACCCACATTGGATGTAGAGCTTATATTAAAAAAATATAAGTTCATCACTCCAATCTTTGTTTCTGACATTGCATTGCCTTCTTTCTGACTCTGACTCCTGTCTCCCTCTGATAAGGACCATTGTGATTGTTTTGGGCTAATCTGGATAATCCGGGATAATCTGGGATAATTGCTGAATTTCTATTGATCAAATTCCTTCTTGGTCAGATTGATCCAAATGTCAGTTAGTGGTGCACACACAGTCTTAACATTGCAGTTGTGTGAATTGCTTTTAAATAAAGCAGCATGGCCCGTGTTTTGTTTTACATAGCCCAGAATGTTTTTATTTCTCTAGGTACATATCCAGCCATTTTGAATTCAATAAAATTTGAACTTGAAACACCTTGAATATGATGACCCTCATCAAAGAGGAAACAAAATTTTACACAAACTGATTGTGTTTACTTATTACAAACTGTATTGTTTTTCTCATCTGAAACCCCAAGAATTCTTTGTGTATGTGTTGTCCTCTAGCTTGGGAAACCCTGTCTGTGAATTCAGTCCATGTGGCTACTTGCTTTTCTTCAGAAGAGAAGAAATGCTATGCTATCACTATGCTATCACTATGCTATTGATTGCGGGGCTCTTCAGGTCATTTTTACATCTTCAATCTTTGTATTCACACAGTGAACATGGCATCTGAGGTATCGTGAGTCCTCCACAAATATTTGTTAAATGCATTCATTTATTGAAGGAAGAACTTTATTTGATTACATGATGAGGGCTTTATAAAATCACTTCTGATTTTCTTTTCCCTTACATGCCAGAAAACTTCAAGCCAGATTGCTCTGTGACAAAAACTATCTTAATTCTAAAAGATATTTTACTTCTGTTTTTATTTTTCCTTAAGTTAACCTGACTACATATTTTTATTATGAGTAATGCCTAATGCTTTTTAAAACTACTAAGAACCTAACTTATAAATAACATATTTGGCGAATTTTTATTCATCTTGCATTTATGTTGAAGGAAAACCAATGCCTTTCACCATAGTGAGCCTAATCACTGTGATGGAAACAGTGAGAAAAATCAAGGAGCAATAACTATCAGATAAACATGGGAAGGTGGTAGATATTGTGTTTATCAATAGGAAAGACAAAGGTATCATTCAAAGAACTGACTGCTGATGTAAAACTACAAACAGGTGCATTTATATGGGGAGCGTGGTTCAGTCTGGCACAGGTGGGTGTTGTGTAGCTAGAAGAATCCTGTTGAAAATATTTATTTTACTTTTATTTATTTATTTAAAGATTTTATTTATTTATTCATGAGAGACAGAGAGAGAAAGACAGAGAGAGAGAGGGGGAGGGAAGAAGAGACACAGGCAGAGGGAGAAGCAGGCTCCACGCAGGGAGCCCGACTCGGGACTCGATCCTGGGTCTCCAGGATCACGCCCTGGGCCGAAGGCAGGTGCTAAACCGCTGAGCCACCCAGGTGTCCCACTTTTAGTTATTTAATAGTGTTCTGTTGTTGTTGTTGCTTAATATCTACAAGAAAGAGAAAAGGACATAGGAAATCTAAAGGATTTCTCACAGGGGGCTCCTGGGTGGCTCAGTCTATTAAGCGTCTGCCTTTGGCTCAGGCCATGATTCCAGGGTCCTGGGCTGGAGCCCTGCATCCAGCTCTCTGCTCACTGGGGACCCTGCCTCTCCCTCTCCCTGCTCATGTTCTCTTTTCCTCTGTCAGATAAATAAAATCTTAAAAAAAAAAGGGGTACAGAAAAATAAAGGATTTCTCAGAGGAAAAGGAATCTTATAAACCTGGTGAGAAAGCTGCCCAGTGGTCCAATGATGAGAAAGGCAGATGTAACACGCATGAATGAAGGTCAGAGTAGGAAAGTTGCTCCTCTTTAACAATGAGAGAGAAACAGTATTACATTTGAGATTGGGGAATGATCACCTTGGTTTACAGGGACATAAATCAGCAAGAATATTGTTTTGTGAAGTAAGGAGGATAATCTCTGTCAAATTACTCTTGGTTTTGTTCCAGGCTTAACAAAAGGCCTAGGGCCAGAGTGAAATGGGAAAACAGAAAACAACAGGTAGAAAGAAAAAAACCAAAATGCTTGAGAACAAGGCAGAGCTTTATTTATTAAGGTTTTTACTTTGAAAATTTTGAGAAAATAAAAAAGCTCAGCTTTTTTTTTTTTTTGAGCTGAAAATAGACCATCGGTTTTACTCATAAAGCAAAGAGCACTTTCTGAATGAATACAAGTAAAAGGAAGCATCAACAAAGAAGCAGTCATCTCATCATTATGCAAGTCAGTATTTGCTCTGTAAGGTGACCAGAAATAGTTTGGTTTTGTTTTTTAACCCTGATGATATAAAATTTTCTAAATTTTTACTAAAGGTTAAACAAAGTACACAATTGGAAAAACCTTCTAAGAGTAGACAGGGTTTGTTCTTATAAATGAACTCCAGGGGCACCTGGGTGGCTCCATGGATTGAGTGGTCAACTCTTGATTTCAGCTCAGGTCATGCATGATCTCAGGGCTGTGAGGGCAAGCACTCAGCGGGGAATCTGCTTGAGGATTCTCTCTCCCTCTGCCCCTCCCCCTACTCATGCTCTCTTTCTCTCAAATAAGTAAATAAGCCTTTAAAAAAATAAACAAAGGCTAGTTTTAAAATGAAAAATATCCTCATTGAAATGTTTTCGTTGGTCAAATTTGGTAGGAATATCCCGATATTGGTAGGTGGGAACAGAACATGCCTATGGAAGGGGAAGGTGCTGGGATCTGTAAGTGGGAAAAGAGGCTCCAGCGGGGTTGACTGGGCTTGGCTGTAGTGAGAGCCCTCATCCTTGAGCTGCTCACAGAGGGCACAGAACAGTCAACCCATTTGAAACTTCCATAGTCATTATTAACATTGAATCATGAGATTTCACATAAAAAGCCACATTTCTGATTTCTCCTGAAAAATCTAATAGCATTCCACCATAGCAACTATCTCTGAGTAGGACCAAATAGCTGCTGCTCATTTGGGAGAGGACTAGCTCCCTGTTGTCCACCTCCTTCCTACCCCTCTGTTGTCTTCAGACATGGAGGCTATATGCCAATTGCCATCCATCCATCCATCCATCCATCCATCCATCCATCCATCCAACTGCACAGTCGTTTGTCTTATGGTAGAAGTAATAAGATATTAGAATATGTCTTATTACCTTGTCTATATCAAAAGTGTGATGTAGACCAAGATGCCACATAATTCAAGAATGATGCGAGAAAGCAAATTTCCTTGTGGAAGTGAAGAGTATCCTAGGGATTCATATACGTATAAAATAAATCTGTAAGAAATCACTTGCCTGTTTTACTCATTTGTTCCCTTGCAGACTTTGGATTTAAAATGCCTGGTTTAGCTTTTGTACCTGTGATCTCATCTTTGGGCACAGATCACCCCTGAGGCTAAAATAATATGTTTCTTATTCCAAGAGACAGTTCCCTTTTCGTTCTTTTCAGTGAAACTCTGACTTTTTATGGTAGTAAAGTGCCCATAGCTGGATCTATGCTAAAATTTTTAACCACATTTAATCCTAACTTCTCAGCTTCCTGTGTTGCTAACCATGTAACCTAGTTCTGACCAATGAGATGTAGGCGGAACATCCTGACGAGTTGAGGAATTTATTTCCCTGTAAAAGGGAACAGGTGCAGTCACTTTGGCCCTTTATTATTTCCCCTTTCTTCCTGCTTTGAAATGGACAAGTTCTCTGGAGATGCAAAGGCTATCTTGTACCCACCCAAATACCGCCATGGAGCAAAAGCCAATTTGTGAAGGATACTGAGCAGTAATAGAGTCTAGGCCCTTGGGAGCAGGTGAGTAGGAAAACCAACTGCCGGTAACTGCCTAGGTTTGATTATATGAGAAAAATAAATCCTTCATTGTTTACATCATGGTTGTTTGGCTTTTTTGTTGCTTGCAGACACGGGCATTCCTAACTGACTCATTCTTCTTCCCTCCCTTCCATTCATAGATCACAATGCTTCCCACTATTTCGGTACTCCCTACAGCTGCCAAATTATGCCAACACCCTAATTCAGTTCCTCTTGGACAATGTTTGCAAGGAATGATGCTAGCATTTGGAATGAGGGGTCCTATAAAGATGAGCAAGACAAATTCTTTGTGTTAAGGTACCTTGTTATCTAGAAGGGAGAATTAGAGACATGTATGCAATAATTGCAACACAAAGTAGAATAAGGACAATGTGCAGGTCGTTATGGAGTGTTCAAGGTGGGGGTGACATAAATGCCATTGCACTAAGTTCCTGGCTGGAGTCATCAGGAGAGATTTCTTGGAGAAGGTGGAATTTGAGATGAGTCTTGAATGTTGGATAAAATTTTAGAAGACTGCCTTCTAGAAAGAGGGACTGGTAGGAGTAAGGGCATGGAGGTAGAAAGTGCAGCACATGTTTGAGAACGTGGGTTCTGCAGCTGCCTGCTCCCACACTCCAGGCCCACTGGCCTCTCTAGCTCTTCTGGTGAGCAAGCCAGGCCCAGCTCTGTACCCTCACATGTGCTCCTTCTCTTGCTCATGGCTCTCCCTTCTTCTCCTCTATGCTGGCCACCTGGGACTATTGTTTCCTTAGGATATCTGTGGGTAACCAAAGCCAAGTAGGTCCCACCTGCCATTCTTTCTCTTGTACTGTATTCTTAGGCTTTACAAAATTTAGTTGCTCATTGTTTAGCAGTTGTAATTATTGATTGAAGACCTGTTGTATTCCAGGCATTGGCCTCATTTAGTAGCTATAGTAGTGAATAAAAAAGTCAAGAGGTCCCCGGGTGGCTCAGTTGGTTAAGCTTCTGACTCTTGATCTCAGCTCAGGTCTTGATCTCAGGGTTGTGAGTTTAAGAAAAAAAAAAAAAAAAGTCAAGACTCATGCCTGTGCATTTGGGTAATAAGACAGATAATTAACAAACATAAAATTATTACCTATTGTGTTAAATGCTACGAAGGAAATAAGGGTAATCTGGGAGACCCCTGGGGGCTGGCAGGAGATAAACTCTGCTAATAACAGTACCTACTTCAGAGGATTTGTGACGATAATAAAAATGATATACATAAAGAGCTAAATAGAGTGACTGGCACTCAGCACTAAAATTAGTGATTACAAGTTTGTGTGTCTGAGTAAACTTTGTATTGCAACATATACAAGAAAGAGCACAAATCAAAAGTCTATAGCTTTGGTGAATTTTTTTTAAGATTTTATTTATTTATTGAGATTTATATGAGAGACACAGACAGAGAGAGGCAGAGACACAGGCAGAGGGAGAAGCAGGCTCCATGCAGGGAGCCCAACATGGGACTCTATCCTGAGACTCCAGGATCATGACGTGAGCCAAAGGCAGGCACTCAACTGCTGAGCCACCCAGGCGTCCCTTTGGTGAATTTTTTAAAAAGATTTATTTATTTATTTCAGAGAGAAAGAGAAAACAAGCAGAATGGGGGAAAAGCAGAGGAAGAGGGAGTGAAAGAATGCTTGAGGAGACTCTCCACTGAACAGGGAGCCCTATATGGGGCTCAGTCCCAGGACTCCAAGATCATGACCTGAGCCAAAATCAAAAGCTGGCTGCTAAACCATCTGAGCCACCCAGATGCCCCTATAGCTTGGTGAAATTTTTAAAAAAAGATTGTATTCATTCATGAAAGGCACAGAGAGAGAGAGGCAGAGACACAGGCAGAGGGAGAAGCAGACTCCATGCAGGGAGCCCGACATGGGTCTGCATCCTGGGACCCCGGGACCACGCCCTGGGCCAAAGGCAGATGCTCAACTGCTGAGCTACCCAGGCGTCCCAGCTTGGTGAAATTTTATTAAAAAAACACATACATGTTACCAGCTCCAGATCAAGAAACAGAATATGACTCAAACTCTCAGAGTCCCATCGTGCTTCTTTTTAGTTAGCCACTTCTCAATGGTAATTATTTTTCCTCTCACAGCAGAGAATGATTTGTCTGTTTTTTGAACTTTATATAAATGAAAGTATAAAATATGTACTCTTTTGTGCTTCTTTTTCCTGAAAAATGACGTATTTAAATCATGGAAATGTATGGGAATTAAAAAAAAGTGTATACCTGCAGCCCGGGGTGTGATCCTGCAGACCCGGGATCGAGTCCCACATCGGGCTCCCGGCATGAAGCCCGCTTCTCCCTCTGCCTATGTCTGTGCCCCTCTCTCTCTGTGTCTCTCATGAATAAGTAAATAAAACCTTAAAAAAAAAAAGTGTATAAATTCTGTTGAAAATATTGGTATGCAAAGAAATAGTTTTGGATCTGATTTTAAAATTTAGATTTTGCCATAATCAGGTGTTGACTTTATTGTTATAAGAAATATTAATTCTTGTAAGTCTTAACTGAGACTTAATTTCTACATAAATGACTGTTATACAATATATCAAATATAAACAGTAGTGTAGCAAGAAAATAAATGGGCATAAATAATTATACAGCAAAAGAAAAAAGTGAAAAACAATCAATGGGACAGGAAAAATATTTGAAAACCATACATCTGATAAAGGGTTAATATCTCAAATATATAAAGAACTCATACAACTCAATGGCAAAAACCCAAATAATCCAAATAAAAAATGGGCAAAAGAAAAGAAAATGGGCAAAATATCTGCATAGACATTCTTTCCAAAGAAAATATACAAATAGCCAGCAGGTACACGAAAAGATGCTCAACATCACCAATCATCAGGGAAATGCAAATCAAAACCACAATGAGATATCACCTCATGCCTGTTAATATGGTTGTCATCAAAAAGACAAGAGAGAACAAATGTTGGCAAGGGGGTGGAAAAAAGGGTACCCTTACGCACTGTTGGTAGGATTGCAAACTGGTACAGCCACCATGGAAAGCAGCATGGGTTTCCTGCAAAAATTAAAAATAGAACTAGCATATGATCCAGCAATTCCACTTCTGGAAATATATCCAAAGGAAACAACACTAACTTGAAAAGATATCTGTGTCCCCATGTTCACTGTGGCATTATTTACAATAGTCAAGACGTGGAAACAGCCCAAGTGTCCATTGATGGGTAAATGGATAAAGACGATGTGGTATCCATATACCTAATGGAATATTATTCAGCCATAAGAGAACAAGGGAATCCTGTCATTTGTGACAACCTGGATGACCCTTGAAGGGATTAATGTAAGTGAAATAAGTCAAACAGGGAAGACAAATATTGTATGATCTCACTTATATGTGGAATCTAAAAAAATAACAAAAAACCCAAACCAAGTTTACAGAAAGAACAGTCAGATTTGTGACTATCAGAGGGGGAGAAGGCGAATTAGAAGAAAGTGGTAAAAAAAAAAAAATTGAAATAAATAAATAAATAAATAAATAAATAAATAAAAAATAAGGTGGTCAGAACTTCCAGGTATAAGATAAATAACTAGTAGAGATGTAATGTACAACACGATGACTATAGTTAGTGTTGCTCTATGATATATAGGGAAGTTCTTAGGAGGGTAAATTCTAAGAGAGTTCATGTCAGAAGGAAAACAATTGTTATTTTTATTCTATATGAGATGATGGGTGCTATCTAAACTTATTGTGATAATCATTTCACAATATACGTAAGTCAAATTACTTTGTGGCACATTCTAAGCTTATACAATACTGTTAATTACATCTCAGTGAAACTAGAAACAAGAAAAAAAAATTTTAACCAGCTGTAATAATCCAGACTCCGTTTTCAAAGATTCTGGGTACACAAAGAATGGGAAAATATTGTTATAAGATTTTGCAGCATATGAAAGCATTTGATCCTAATTCATCATCATCAACACCCCTTTCTTCTCCGTTGTGATGGATCTATGTTATCTCCTATCAGTTCATCAGGTTTATTACGTGAGCCGTAACGCAGGCAGGTGTGCAGGGTAGGTTTTGAATGCCAACATCTGCCAAAGGCTGCTTTTAGTAAGACCCAGGATTTCAATGTTGATATCATTTACTAGGTCCTTCTTTTCTTCTGACATGGATCATGCCATTCCCCTGGTATTTTTTTCTCCACGTGGAATGGATGAATCGCAAGGTAGCCACGTAGTGTACCTGGCTACTGGGACAGGTGATAACCAAGGCGAGGCAGGAAAGCCATTCTGACACCGCATGCTCCCAGGGGCGGAATGGCATCGGATATACGGGAAGCAGCACCTACCCAGGCCATGTTCTCCAGCACCTCCCTGGAGTACCTTTACCTGTAGCTGAAACTGCGGCTCCTGCACCGGTGTTGGCAGTCCCGGTCTTAGCTGGGCTATGCTACTGCCGCACCTGCAGTTTGTTTATTTTCATTGCTGAATAGCATTCCATGCTGTGACTATGCCACAATTTATCCATTTTATTACTGATGGATTCTTTTTAAATGTTTGTCATTTCACTAGGTTGCATCTCCACGCAGATTTTTGTTGGATGAGTGGATACTGAGTAGGTGACGTGAGATAATACTGGAAAAGCTAATTAAGGCTTTATTGTGGAGATGTATAAAAGTCTGGTAAAAAGTTTGTGCTAATTTCTTAGGTGAGAAGCTTTAAGGAGAACAGGTTAAAAGCATGAAATGGGAGGGTGGGGTGCCTGGATGGCTAAGTCAGTAGGGCATGCCCCTTTGGACCTTGAGGTTGTGAAGTCGAGCCCCATATTGAATGTGAAGTTCACTTAAAAAAAAAAAATCTTGACCTGTGGAGCCAGATTATTTGGGTTTAATGGCCAGTTCTACTTACTAGCACTTAGTAGTGTAACCTGGAGAAAGTTCCCTATCTCTGTGCTTCACTTTCCTTATCTAAAAAAATGAGTGTCCTAGGGAGATTGTAAAGATTAAATGAGTTAATAGTTAGAAATGACTTGGACCAGGATCCAGCACATGGCAAATTCTACAGCAGTGATTTTAAGCAGAATGAGGGTCCACCGTAGGTTTTTGAACAGGGAAGTGGCATTGTCGGAGCAAAGTGAAAGGCTGTCATAATGGCAGGGCCAGCTGTCGGGCTACAGCTACTGTTCTTGTCAGGAGGCTGATTATCATGGACCCAAGGGGTGTTGCCTGTATAAGAAACCCTCGTGAGCAACTCACATGCAAAGAAACAACTTGAAAATGGGGATGACAAAACTATATTTCAAAGATTTCATCCTCTGCCTCAGCAGAAAAACTGTAAATGGGTGGTTTGGAATTATGACCTGTAATTAGAAAACTTTCATTTTTTACAACCATCAGTTAATGAATAATGTAGTTAGAGAGGTGGATTTCAGACCAGCAGAGGAGGGATTTTTTTTTTCCATCCCACTGAAAGGGCACACGGTAAGAGTCTCCCTCTGTTCCCTGGTCTATTGAGATTTGCAGGCTTTTCCACTGGAAATTTCTGACAGTGAGGTTGTCTGTTGTTCTAGGTTATCCTGCTGGAGCCAAACTACAGAACGGTGACTATGTAGGGGTCTGGGAAGAAACAGATGCTACACTCCAGCTGCATAATTTGAAAAGAGTTTAAGAAAAGGAGCATTTTACAGAATTAGGAGAGAAATAACAAAGGTAGGGTGTGGGTGCACTTACAAAAACCCAGGGAGGGCTGAGGACAGAAGCTGTGGGCTTTCTTACATGGGACACCCAGCCAATGGTTCCCTGATAAGGAGGGAACTGTGAGAATGGATGGAACTGGCAATGTCTTTCCTCTTATCCCACCCTCCCCACTCTGCCCATGCCCATCGGCGGAAGCTGTCTGGAAGCCAGAAGGCACAGGAGTCCACTGAGGCAGTTCATAAAGGTCAGCCTTCCCATCACAGAACAGGTGGAGAGAGACCCCAGAGGCAGGGACCTGGAGGGGCAAGTAATGGATGTCCCACAGAAATAGAAAACCGTGGCATCAGCCAGGCAGCCCATTTCTCTACTTTCGGAGTCAACATAATCTCATAAAACAGCTACGATTAATGTTAATAGTAATCATCAGCATAGTAGAAATGTGTCTTCTATCTATTGAGCATCCTCTGTGCCAGGCACTGTGCTCAGCACATCGCACACTTAAGTTCATGAAATCTTCACAATATTCGCACAGCTAATGTCACTGCTATTTTGCAGATTAGGAAAATAGGCTTTAGAGAATTAATTGACTAGCCCAGAGTACCATAGTGCAAGGGAAGCACCTGAATCAAAATGCAGCCCCATATGATTTCTGAAGCCAAAGACCATGCCTTTTTTACACTTGAGTAATGATCCCCTTTATTTACACATTCACTTAAAGTATTTTCTACTCAGTTAGATGAATTTACTTACATGTAAATTGAAATAGTACAGAAATTGTAAAGTCAACGTTCGATTTAGTCCTTCTCATCACTGTCCCTTAAAATACTTCCCTTCTCAGAAGTTCTCAGGAGTCCGTTAATGGTGTGGTATGTCTCCTTTCAAACTCTTTTTTGCTATGCATTTACAAATTTACATGTACATATGCAGCTAGTCTATTTTCACATAAATAAGATCATTTTGTTTATAATTTCCTTCAACTTTCAAAAATCTAATTTTTTATTGATGTAGAATTGACATGCAATGCTACATTAGTTCATTAGTTTCAGGTGTACAAAAGAGTGGTTTGATATTCCTATACATCATACTTGGGGTGCCTGGGTGGCTTAGTCAGTTGGCTGACTCTTGATTTCCACGCAGGTCATGACCTCAGAATTGTGATATCAAGCCCTATGTTGGGCTCCACACTGGGTATGGAGCCTGCTTAAGATTCTCTCTCTGGCCCTCCCCACCTTAAAAAAAAAATACCAAGCAAACAAAACATTATGCTAAGCTCACAAGTCTTGCTGCTGTCTGTCACCATAGGACACCATTATAATATCACTGATTATATTCCCTATGCTGTACCTTTCATCCTCATGATTTACTCATTCCATAACTGGAAGTCTGAACCTCCCACTCTCCCTCACTGCTTTTGCTAACTCTTTTTATTCTGGCTTTTTCCCCTACTTTGAACCCCTCCATACCACAATGACTTGAATTATTTTATGTGATGGCTTAAATACATACTGTTATATAATTAGGTACAAACCCCCCTTGTGCTTCTAGGTCGTACACAACTATAAAACCCAAATGAATTAAGGACCAACAAAATTTCAAGATAAAAAATCATCATTAGTGTAATGCAGTTTAATGTAATTGAAATGAAATTATAGATGGCTGCGTTTAATAGGATGATGTTTTATTTTTCAGTTGACTTGATCCTTTTGATTTTAAGCATGATGGCCCATTTTTGTTATATCATCATCATTATTTTTATTTTTCCTTTTAAACAATAAACACTATACTTTCCTTTGATCCTATGACCAGTCAATGTAATAGATTATGCCAAACATATTGGAAATTTCATAAAGGACCATTGAACAAAAACATTTTCCATGTATCTCTACAATGGCATGTTCTGACAATAAACTTTTGCAATTGGTACAGAAGGAGATACATACAAAAAATGAGCTTGTTTCCTGAATGGTACCAATAATCATACCACCACATCTGAACTACAGTGTATAGTGTGACCTGATTCTCCAACTGTTGTTTAGCTTTTGCACAGCATCAGATGAGGTAATTTGGCCTCCAGTTGAACTTGGTACCTCGTTTCCATCCTAGGTCCGTCTCAATTCTTTCCTCATTAGCTTCCTACCACAGAGTATGTTACTGTACGTTTTCATGATGTCATATCAAAATCCCAATTTATTAAATAACTTAAGAAACTAAAGTGTTAGTCCATGAAAATGTCTTTCAATTTTGAGGATCATTGCAAATATCAAGATTTATCTTTATAATTGGCCCAAACCAATCATTTAAGTATAATAGCAGATATGTTGTCCTTTGGGTATTAAGATATGCAAGCTCAAAGGCATCCAGTTTTGTCTATAAACACATTAAAGTTAAATGCTGTCCTTTCAAATGATCAGGTGATAATAAGCTGCTTACAAAGAGCCGTGCAAATATGCAGAGGCTGGAATTAGTGGCAGTTTGTGGGTATTAAGTGGTCATCCAGATCGATCCAGAAAATGCCTATTATTTTCTTAAGAGTGTCAGCCATATGAAAATAAAGAATTAAAATAATCCCAAGGTATTTGTGGGTATACCTCCCTCCCCCCAGTTATGTGTAAGTGAACATTCACAGTTTGAGAACCACTGTGCATTGTTTTATGTTCCTGCATGGGGTAGAAAGGCAATCAGGATTGGGGGCAAGGAGGAAAGAGTTGCGGGACACCTGGGTGGCTCAGTTGTTGAGCGTCAGCCTTCGGCTCAGGTCATGATCCTGGAGTTCTGGGATCGAGTCCCATGTCAGACTCCCTGCATGGAGCCTGCTTCTCCCTCTGCCTGTGCCTCTGCCTCTCTCTATCTCTCTGTGTCTCTCATGAATAAATAAATAAAATCTTTTTTTAAAAAAAAAAAGGAGGAAAGAATTACTAGAACAAAGAATTTGTAGAGTCTCTGTCTGATACTGGCAAGGAAGTTGGTGTTAAGAAAGGGGTACTGTGGTTTGTGGGTTTCTGCCTCCCCAATCCCCAACCCAAGAAGATATTTCTCCCTTCTTCAGACAGGCTACACTAAATTTTTTCTGTGGATGTCTAAGCCCTGAAAGATTGATGTCAACCTTCCAAATTACCACTCCACTAGTATGTATTGTGGCTTGAGGCCCTTGTTTCTTGCTTCAAGGTGTAGAGGTAGGAGGGATTCCATAGTGGTTATTGTATGGCATGTAATGGCCTCATCAATGTATTACCCTACTGTATAACTCACCCAGGTGGCATGGTGCCAGAAACGTGTTTTGTTTCTAGATCTTTTCTTGTGATTCAATATGGGTATATCCCATTGAAATAAAAGTGTCCCCTCAACCAATAGTTAAGAAAAATACAAAAGGTTAATTTTTTCTGTTTCTCTCCTCTCTCCTTCCCTCCTTTCTTTCTTTCTTTCTTCTTCTCCTCTCCTTGGTCCTTGTCTTCTTCTTCCTTCTTCATTTTTCTGCAAGATATCCTTTAGGTTACCTTTTTTGACTTGGAAGTATAAAACAGACATTCCCAAGTTGATAAATCTCATTGGGGCAGAGCTATCGCTAGACAAAGATCTCATAGACTCCCAGAACTGTGCTTGTCATACTAAGAATTTGCTAAGGGGCATAAATCAATAATATATTAATCAACACTGAATCTTACAGAATTCCAATTAATAAACATAGAAGGAATGAGGGAAATCTAAAACCGCCGTTGGAGCAAATACCACTGTCGCAGGCAAATCAACTGATGGATAAAATCAGTGGGTGAAAGTTGGAGTAGAAACAGATGATTAGCAAAACCTCAAAGTATCTCTCCCATTGTATTTGTTAGTTAAATAGTAACTTGCAATGGAGAAACCCAATAGATGCCACAGTAGCCAAATGGCCAAGGATAATGTCACTGGTACTGAGACATATCAGTATTGCAAACCTCTTGATATGATGCACTGAGGACACATCACTTTCATAGTAATCTTGTCAAAAAGGCATAAAACCTCTGTTTAATCATGAGAAAATGCCAGATATATCCAAGTCAAGGAACATTCTACAAAATACCTGTCTAGTACTCATTAAAAAGTCCAAGTCAGGAAAGACAAGGATAGACTGAGGAAGTACACAGGTTGGAGGAAACTAAGGAGAAACCAAATGCAATACAGGATCCTGAATCAATCCTAGAACAGTGAAAGGACATTAAAGGGAAAAAGTAAATACCTTCAAGTAAAATCTATAGTTCAGTCAATAGTATTGTGCCAATAAGCACAATAATAATATTAATAATAATAATAATAATATTAGCACAAGTATTGTGCTAATAAGCCTGGTTTTGGTCATTGTGCTACTGTACAACGTATGTTGTACAACATATTAACATTAAAAGAAGGGCATATGGAAATGCTCTGTACTATTGTTGCAACTTTCTGGCAAGTCTAAAATCATGTTATTTATTAAAGATTTATTTATTTATTTTAGAGAGAGAGAGAGAGGAAGAGAGAATGGGAGGAGGGACAGAGGAAGAGGGAGAGAGGGGCTCAAGCAACACCACACTGAGTGCTGAACTCAATGTGGGGCTCGATCTCACGACCCTGAGATCATGACCTGAGCTGAAACCAATAGTTGTCTGCTTAACTGACTGTCTCAGTTTAAAATTATTTTTAAAATAAAAAGTTAAAAACAAAAAGAAAAAGTACTCGGGAGAGAGATTCTCTCTTGAGAAGGGAAGAAAAAATCTCAATCTTTAGGACCATCTTTATAGTGTCAGGCAAGTTGATGGGTTATAGATCTTTGAGAACATTTGTATATTGTAGTTTGTGTGAGGATGTATGAGGGATTTCATTGATTTTATTTGGTCTTCCCTTTCCCATTTTCTGCCAAAATATCCTGCTTATCCTTGGTAAGTGTGATTTGAAAGTTGTGTTGTATTTTAAATGTTGTCATTATAAAATTCTGAGCACACATTTTTTCCTGTTCGGAAAACTCATTTCAAACTTTTACAGGGAAATAAAATGAGTCTTGCTTCCCCCAGTTATCTGTGGCAGTCTGCTTTTAGGGATTATATCTCATCTTTCAAATGAGTCACAGTTGTATCCAAATCTGATAAAATTAATCAATCAGCAAATGTCTATTGACCACTTGCTGAAAACTCAGGACATAGCTGCAGTCCTCAGTAAGCTCACAATCTCTTTGGGAAAACAAGTAAACATAGAAAAAGCAGGGCAAAACCCTAAATGAAGCTCTGAATGAGGTTGTGGTGCAGAATTTAAGTGCTATGGGAGAAAAGGAGGTGGGTGGTTGGAATGGTCACAAGAACTTTCCTGCATAAGCAATTATTTCACTGTCAAAATGTCAAGACATACACATTAAGTACAAACAATTTTTATATGTCAAAGATATATCAGTAGAGCCATTAATAAAAAGAAATCGTTTGATCTCAGTCTTGAATTGTGGGTAGAAGTCCATAGATGGTGGAGAAGGAAAGGATTTCAGATAGGGAGAGAATAAGCCAGCAAGCCACCACCCGAGTGATCAATGGCAAGCACAGCTTGCCTGGAGTAGGCAGTGGATGTTGACCTGAAGTTTGATCAGTAGCCAATAGTAGGGGAAGGAGGGGGACTGAATTATGGCAATTCTTGAAAACTAGGTCAAGAATATTAGATTACAAGCCTGTAGCAGATAATAGAGAATCGTTGCATGTTGGGGAAGAGGGAGTCTGTTGTAGTGATCCGGATGAGACCTGAGGCCTTGCTAGGTTTGCGAGTTGATGGTGGGGATAGAGAATGGACATGACGCAGAATATCATAGGAAATGTACACGATTTGATAAATATGAGGGAAATGGAGAGGAATCATAGAGGACTTGAGAATTTTAGGATCAGGTAGGTGGATGTCAGTCCTACCGACAGCAGGAAATTCAGGACGCAAAGGAATTCAGGGGAAAAGGACACAATTTGGTATAAAGTTTGAGATATTCTAAGAGATTTGAATGAAAATGTTTTAGTAATAGTTTTATAAACTCATTCATTCTTTCATTCAAAGAACTATCATGTGTTTTGTGTCAAGAATTACACTAAGTGCTGCATATCTTATTCCAGGGGAGGCTGGTAGAGACAGACATATAAGCTATGATTGTAGGGAGCATGAAAAGGCTCTCAGAGCATCAGGGAAGGGCTAGTTTCTCAAGGTGTTGGGAATATGGAACTACAAGTCAGACAAAATATGGAAGATCTGGAAATGTTGAAGTCATCTGCAAGAAGTGATAAGTGGAAGCCAAGATTGGCTAAATCCAATTTTAATGAAAGCAAAAAGGCAGAAGGTCAAGGTATGAGTCCCGCTGAGACACAGAGAGAATAGGAGAAAATCAAATGTCAGTGACAGGGAGAAAGTGCTGGAACGGTTGTGTAAAAAATATGTAGTGGTGTCACAGACACTGATGAGTTTCAAGGAAATTGTTTGGATTTCGGAGCAGCTTTAAGGGGATGGTTTCAATGAAGCCAATATAGCAGGAGTTGGAGAAGAGCTTAGAGAGGAAGTGAAAGCAGGAAGCGGTCCTGTGAAATGTATAGTAATAAAAGAAACCTAAAAAGGGGGGAAAGTAACCAGACAGGGCATCAAGAGAGAGTGATATAAGATCTTCTGCATTCATTGATTCCATTAAAAAAATGTTGATTCAGTTGACAGGCATTGTGATGGGTACTTCATGTTTTCTCTTTTATTCCCGACAATTTTTGAGCGAGTAGTATCTCTTCAGCAAACGTTTATTGAGGGCCACTTGGTGCCAAGTAGTGTTTCAGGTGACAGGAATACAATAGTGGACAGAAAGAGACAATTCCTGCCCCCATGGCACTTATGGTCTAAGGGGAGAATCGACATTAAATAAATTATGTCACGCATTATGAAAAATTGAAAAAGGAACAAGGTGTACTGTTATAGGACTTGCAATAATTCAAATGGGGCTGTGCTCCAGTTCACCTTTGTCCTGTGAACACAAATTTTGCTAAACAAATTAATAAAGGGAAGGCCATGACATCTTTATGAAAAATGTTCTAATTTGCAGAGAAGTGTGCAAATGAGCACACTGGGTTTGCTGTAACTCTTAGGGCCGCTCTAATTGTAGGCACTGATGTTAAGTGACTTCAAGTGGAAATTTGTTTTGCTGCCCTCCTGAATCTTTTGATTCATCCGAAGTACCTCATCAAAGCCAAAAATTATGCCAAGAGTGTGCTCTGAAAGTAGTGGAGCTGGTGCTGAGCACTGAGCCTGGGAGGCTGGATCAGGTTGACCAAATGCCCCTTCTTCCCCACTTCCCAGGGGCAGCCTGGAATTTAGAACTTGCAGACATGTCTTACCAACAGTGGGAACCATGGAGTTTCCAGGCACTATTCCCACCCCAGGTTCTGGAGTTTCCCACTTGGTCTTGACACCCTATTTCTGTTCTCCTGGCTCTTGCCAATCCAAACAATTGGCAAGATTATTTTCTTTTTGCCCAGATCTTGATCTTGGTTTTTAACTCCTCCCAATAGACTGATATCACCTCTGTTTTTTTTTTTTTTTTTAAGATTTATTTATTTGAGAGAGAGAGAGAGAGAGAGAAAGAGAGAGGAGGAGGAGGGACAGAGGGAGAGGGAATGCCAAGCAGACTCCATGCTGAGCACAGAGCCCAATGCAGGGCGTGATCTCAGAACCCTGAGATCATGACCTGAGCAGAAACCAAGAGTCAGATGCTTAACCAACTGCACCACCCAGGCACCCCACCTCTGACTGGTTTTATTGTTTTTTTCTAAGTTTGTTTCTGTCTCTGGAAGAGTCAGGATCGCACCATCTTGATAGATTTTACCATTTTTTCTCCTACATCTTATCTGGGAGGCAGGAAACTTCAAGTTTCCAGGATTTATGACCATCTTTAAATCAGATCAACTTTTGAGCTTGATTTGAGTGTCCCATTATGGTAATTAACCTAGAATAACCCAGGGTTTGAAGAAGTGAGAAGCAACCATGTCCTCCTTGAGATATCTTCTCTGAGCTTCTCAATGCTTTCAGGTCTTACAGGTAAATGTGTCTTACGAGGCTTGTGTCTTTGTGTGTCTGTGGAATAAAGTCACTGTCATGGTCAGGTTGAAAGTTAATCATTATTAAAATTCATTTGAAAACTATGGCTGTTAAATAAAAGACATGATCACTGAAACAGAAACAAATAAAAACAGGATTTCAATGTGTCCCTTTTTATTTTCTTTGATCAGTGTGCTGTCCTGTTGGCTCAACCATCCTTAAACTAGGGCTCAGAGTGTTTAGGTGGAACCAATCCATATTTGTCTGAAACTCACCAAAATCTAGCATCTTTTACCTGCACATCCTCAAGGAGTTACCGGCTCATTACCTTTGATTTATTGGAGAGTCTGAAGCTCTTGCCTGTAAAAGGGAACAATTTCCCTCACTCTCTGCTACCCTGAAATGTTTTCTCCTTTCCTAATCAAGAGTTTTATTAAATCTTTCCCTCCCTTTCTAACAACCCAAGGACATCACCTGGAAGTGACATTCTAAGCCTTCCGTATGTAAAGTAAGTAACCACAGTTGTGACAGGACTGCACTTTATTCTTGCCCATAACTTAATGGTTTTTTTTTTTTTTTTGAGTTTTGGGGAGGGATGGTCAACTCCATTTATGAAATAATGTATCTCAGGACCCTGCCGTGTCCAGTTCTCTGCTCCATGGGGACAGTGGGGAGTCTGCTCCTCCTTCTCCCCCTGCCCTTCCTCTGTCTCTCAAATAAATAAACAAAATCTTTAAAAAGAAAGAATGTATTTTGGGGTCCAAGCAATATGACCAACTGGAATGGAAGAATGTTAACAATGGAGGATAAACTGACTTTAATTGCTGATTTTAAGGTGGCCAATTGCTATTTATTCTTTAATAAGTAACTCAGGCATCATCTCAGGTAGAAAGCCTCTGAATTTTCCCAACACCCACCCCCCCAGACACTGGCTGAGCAAACCAGGATGTATGGTCACCCTCTGTAAAATTCTGTCTAAATCTCGAAGTGCTTTACCACATGGATTGATCTCTGGTAGCCACATGGAGTCAGTAAATAATAGAATGGAAAAAAAAAGAGTATGGTGTAGGGGGATGGTTGACGCAGACATTCAGAAGAAGACACTGTTTCATCCAATGGTTCAGCACTTTTCCTCTGGTGCAGATTGCCTCAGTTCAGATCGCAGCTCTCTCAGGGACCATGTAACCTTGAACAAGTCCCTGACATGATTGGTAGCCTCAGCTTTCTCCCTCTGTAGAATGGGGCTAATAATAGTAGCTCCCTAAATGGATTGCTGTGAGGATTAAGTGAACTACCTATGCAAAATGTTTACAATAGTGCCCAACACTTAATACATGCTGCCCAAATGTTACGATTTATTATCACGGTATGTGGTTGGCCTAGTAAAAGATGTAGAATTTGACTTGGAGCTGACAGGTGAGTGTGACCAGGTAAAGACAGCTATATGCCAGTGTGTGTGTACACATGTCTGTATATGGCTATAAAGACTAGCACTAGGGTGGTGTAAATAGTTTTCATTTGATTTCTACTTGTTTCCATCCACTGTATTGGGTTGGGAAATAATTCGCTTGTGTTCAACCCAGTAAAAATTAAGCTTCACTTTCCTTCTCCTGAGAGGCACTGATAGGTTGATCATGGATTTCTTTCCAGTGAACTGATACAGCCCCAGAATGCTTCTCAACACACCCTCCAGGAAGGCCCTGCTAGTGACTGAAGAACCCAAAAAAGGCAAACACGTATGTTCCATCCCAGGTGAGTGCCTCATTTCACAGCAGAGAAACCTGGAGCCGGGATCCCTGAGTGGCTCAGCAGTTTGGTGCCTGCCTTTGGCCCAGGGCATTATCCTGGAGTCCCCGGATCAAGTCCCACATTGGGCTCCCTGCATGGAGCCTGCTTCTCCCTCTGCCTGTGTCTCTGCCTCTCTCTCTCTCTCTCATGAATAAATAAATAAAATCTTTAAAAAAAAAAAAAAAAAAAAAAACCCACACAAAAGTTTTTTTTTTTTTTAAAAAAAAAAAAAAAAAGAGAAACCTGGAGCCTAGAGAAGCAAAGTGACCTGCCCAACATGACACACAGCTACCGGAGCAAGAACTAGAGCTTGGATTTTTCTGCTCTCTGGTTGGCATTTATCTCTTCATCATTCACGACTGGTATTTGTTTTTCTTTTTTCTTTTTTCTTTTTTTATTATTCTATTATTCATTATCACTTGGTTAACTTAGTTTCTAATTAGAATGGCTTCTGTCACCAACTATATTGGTATAGCTTTAGATGGTTTAAAATGTGTGTGCGTGTGTGTATTGTCAAAAGGTCATAATAGCAGAAAACCAGGGATCACCTAAGTAGTAATTAGTAAAAGGTTATTGTGCACATACCAAAAAGGTGGCTCTCGGGCAGCCCGGGTGGCTCAGCAGTTAAGCACAGCCTTCAGCCCAGGACCTGATCCTGGAGACCCAGGATCGAGTCCTACATCAGGCTCCCTGCATGGAGCCTGCTTCTCCCTCTGCCTGTGTCTCTGCCTCTCTCTCTTTCTCTGTGTGTCATGAATAAATACATAAAATCTTAAAAAAAGAAAAAAGATGGTTCTCAAACTGAGAGCACTCAAACTAATACACAGAATGAGACTCAGGGGTGTATATAACTCAGGTTATAATTTATATACACAATTCACAGTGATTGGTTTTATAATATTATAATTTTCTTAAACAATAGGGAATTGGTTTGTGGTTACCTCATATAACTTGGGGAAACTATTTTGCTTATGATTTCCAGAGGCACAAGCAAGAAATGACCTAGTCAAGTTAATCTTGCAAAACAAGCTAACTTAAGCTTTGCTTATTATATGACTAAACTGGTTTTGTCTGCTCAGGGAATTTTTAAGGCTGGTCCCCATTTGTTTTTGATTTTTAGCAATCTCCTATATTATGTATAAATTATACGGAAGACGGACGGGTAACTGCAAGTAATTAAAACAAAAGGTACAATCACACATCCACAAGACGCCTTGATGCGTTACAGCACGGTACGGTGAAATGTGGAAGCCTTGCACGCTCTGCAGCAGTGCTGATGGCACTATCTATCTGGCTTAACCAAATTATTGTGACATGATCTTGTACTCAGGTTGCAAATGAAAAAGCTCCACCAAGCTCATCAGCAGAAGATTGAGTGTACTTAGAGCTTCAAGCCTAGAAGCATAAATTGTGATATTTTACTGCTTTTAAATGATGCATGATGAAATGATTGAAGACATCATTACGTGGAACAAAATCTGGTGGGGAGTATGATGTTCTTAACTATTTAGCACTTCAGGCTCTTAAGGGAGTGTTAAGTGCTTTTACAGAAAAACTGTAGGGAAGTGATATTAGTTACGATGAGGACTGTATCTAGAGAAACAGTGGAGCCTGGACCATGTCTTAGGTATGTCTGGGGAACCCAACAAGTGGGAGAGATAAGTGGAGTGTCCAGCTTTAAGCTGGAGTTAAGGGACTTAATTAGCATCTAGTGAAGCCCTGGTAAAGCGGTTCTTAGTCTAGGCTGAATATTAGAATCACTTGGAGAGCTTTTTAAACTACCATGC
Organism: Canis lupus familiaris; assembly: GCF_011100685.1. NCBI lineage: Eukaryota > Metazoa > Chordata > Mammalia > Carnivora > Canidae > Canis > Canis lupus. The sequence continues at coordinate 27,535,819 of NC_049255.1, forward strand.
TGGGGCTGCCCTCAGGAATTTTGATTTAATTTGGGGAGGTGGGGCCAGGATCTGGTGGTTTTTTAAAGCTCCCAGATAATTCTAACGTATACCCACAGAGGAGAACCAATGGTGTGGAACTTGAGCAAATTCATCAGTTAAGCTTTAAAAACCCTCCTTCTTTTAGCAATGAGCATGCGGGGATGGCTGTGAAGGAAAGGTTTTAGGAGCGGAAGAGGAGTAACAGGTAGGAGAACCTAACGGAGGGTCAGCAATTTCTCAAAAACCTTCATCTACTCCAGCAGAGTTTAAAAAGTCTCCTTTAAGGTGAATCACTCAGTACAAAATCTAATGACAGATCATATCTGGAATAAGACTCTAGGCTTCCCAACCTGGAATTGTAAAAGGGCTTATTCATCAATCAGTTCACTTAATGAGCTTTTATAAAATTATGTGGGGAACAAAACACAAAACACACGGAACAAAACACACAAAAAACACATGACCTGTGCTCTCCAGAAGCAAGTCCCACATGACTCTTTGGGAACTGACCTAGGAGGGACACAGAATATTCATATGTGGGTAACTAGACTTTCCTTTTTCCCTCTCCTTTGGAGCTAGGAGCCAGTTACTTTTTCTGGCTCAGGGAAATGTAATTTGGGCTGGGAGGATGCAGTGCCTTTGCATGATAAGGTGCGAAAGATAAACTATCAGAGGTTACTTGTCCATTGGCCAGACCAGGACAGGAACCAAACTGTTTCCCACTTTTTAGATTCTACTCAGAACTGGTCCTCCTCTCTCCCGGTCCTTTGTGTTTCTCCAGTGGTGAAAACTGAGGTTGCTGAGAAGGACTGTGAACCTTTCTCCTGGGGCTGCAAGAGTCGGCAGGGGGAGGGCCGTGAAGAGGGGTGGGGCGCGATGGGGGCGGGGCTGTAGAACCCCCTGGAAGGCCTCGCCTATAAATCCACCACTTATGCAATGAACTGAATTTTTCTCAGCTGACCCTGAGGTTAAGGACTGACTGATTTTCCTTGGGATTTTGTGTGTGTGTTTGTTTTTATTTATGGACTGTGTTACCTTCCTCCCATAGCAATGATGGTCAGTGCTAAGGTTACAGAGGCCATAGAATTCCAGAAAAAGGGTTCCTATCCATAACCAGGACAGCTTCAGGAAGCTGAGATGCTGAAAGTCATGAGGATTTCTTAGACTGTAGACTTCTTACTTTGAAGACTCCATGGAGAGACCCAAGTCCATAGTCTAAGGAGGTTATTGAGCTTTGAAAAATAGTGATATAGTGGGGCTGGGTTGAGGTGAGGCAGTGAAACTTAGAAGCCAGGCCATAGGGGAGGGAAGACATAAGACCCACTGGAGGATGGGGGTGGGGATCAGTTGCCTGGTTATTCAGAAAACTTATTTTAACCATGGACAAAGGTGAACTATTTTAACAAGAGAAACAAATATTAACACGAACGAGATGTAAAACATTTGGATATGGCTCATGTTAGGAAAAAAAAATGAGATCAGGGAAGTTCTTTGAGGGGTGAGATGGAGGGACACTGTATTTGGAAGTGTGAGCTTCCTAGTATAAACTCAGAAAACAAAAATATATGCCTTCTTCCTTTTTCCTTCTTCCCTTCTCTCCCCCAATCTCTGTCTCTTCTTCCTCCTTGTCCCTTTCTCCAGTCTCATTGCTGACTGGGAATCCAACTTGGGGCTCTCCTCCGTCACTGCATCCCTAATGATCAAGATGATGCCATTGGGGGAATCTACCTACTGCCAGGTGTGTGTGTGTGTGTGTGCACGCGTGCCTGTGCCTGTGAGGGACCTGGGGTGCTCTCTCTACTATTTTGCAGTCTCCCCTCCCCCACAATCAGACATCTGGGTTAAGTGCTGCCTCTCTTAGGAACAAAAGTACAATAATAAAAAGCAGCAATTTGAATTTTGAACTCCATCTGGAAATGATTAGAAGTGTGAATTTTGTTAATGGTATACATCATCATTGTTCACAAAAAAAGCTACAGAAATAGGCTTTGCCATTATAGTAAAGGCAACTTAATTTCATTTTGGAATTCCTTCACTTCCTATTTCCTAATAATTTCAAACCAAATAACTGAAATTGAAAATCAGTCAGCCCTGCTCCAATAACACTGCCATAATCTTCTCGATATTATTATTTTCACTGTTGTCAGCATAATAATTCGGGAATGAATCAAAGAGAACCCGCCCTGAAGTGTGCTTTCACAGCCTTTTCAAGCTCCAGAATTAGTCTTAGGATCATTTAATCCCTAGAACAACCATGCTACTGAGATTTTGGTTAGTCCGTTCTGATGATGCAAAATACCGAGAGAACAACATTCTATTTCATGGTGGGAAAAAAAAAATCAGAGTCCTTTCTTCCAGCCAGAAGTATAAGGACTCTTGATGAGATACAGTGAAGCTTTAAAAGCTGGAAAAAATAGAAAAATATATGAAATTGGCTTCCTTCAACCTCTCTTAGGATAGTTAATTAGCCCTGGAAATAACTTTACCAAAATGAGAAGGAGGTTTCTTTTGGGTGGGTGAGATGTTTAAAGAAAAAGGTTTTGAGTATTACCGAATGGAATTTCTCCTTTGATCCAACCTAGAAGCAAGACATGTTGACTTTCTAGCTCCAAAATACGAGTCAAATCAGACCATCTGTCTCTCTGCTTCTGATCCTACCTTCTTAGTGCAGGCCTTTCCTCATGGGGCTTCCCTGCCCTGACCCCTGCCCGGCCCATCCAGCCTCACACAACAGCCAGTGTCCCCGTCTTACAGCGTAAGATCACCTCCTTCCCACATTGTCCCCCTGCTTACCGTCCTACAGTAAGAGACGTTTGGATTTAAGTCTCACTGTGTCCCCCAACTGCTCCACCCTCCCCGACCCCCTGTTGCTTCTTCTCCAGTACTCTGCTGTGTCTTTCATAAGACCTTACCACAACTCATAAATATTTTGTTTGCTTTTTTTTTCTTGTGCACCAGATTGTATGATTCATGAATTTGGGGATGTTACTGTTTCTGTCTCATATTTATCTTTGTTTCCTAGTGGCAATCTCAACGACTAGCACATGGTAGATTTTTCCTACAGCATTTTTTTTTTGTATAAAAACTTTCAAACACGCAGTAAAGTTAAGAGGATTTTACAACAGATAGGTGAATACCTACCACCTAGTTTCTACTATGCTCTCTTCATTGGATGTCTATCCACCTCTCCATTCCTCTATCAGTACCCAGTTGGCTTTTAATACTTTTGTTGAATAAGTGAATATACAGATGAATGAACATTCCTCTTTTGGTTGATAGATGGAAGCTTCATTCCGAGGTTGGCCCAATACAAATACTGAGCTTCCTTGTTTCTGTGTGGATACAGGGTATGGGGAACCATGTAATGTGTTCTAGAATGTGTATCTGCTAAACTCTGTCTTGTGTACCGGGCTTAATACTGGGGATTCAGAAATAAGAACAGATTTTCTGCCTTCCAGGGGGACATGTTCTCCTAGTGAGAGAATCTAAATATGGTAATGATGGAAGAAGAAAGAAGTAGAAAATGTGAACTAGTGATTTTTTTTTTTTTTTGGTACACACACTTATTAACAACAACTGACCAGTGTTATCATGATGTTAAAACTGCCCAATTTCCCTGCATTTTGTATTTTTTGTTGTAAAAGCAGCTGTTGACTTGGCCAATATCAGTGACTTGGCCACATATTTTATGATTCCAAGTTTAGTGAGTGACAAACGCAAGCCCATTTTAACCATGAAACTTTTGGCTATTCTATTTTTAAAAGATCCGTGACCATCATTGAAATATACAAATAATAGAAGAAAAGAAAAAGCATATAAAACGTGTTTGTAATCTAGGCTAACTATGGTCATGGTAGAGAGCATTTCTGCGTCTAGAAAATTGACAGAGCAAGCACAGCAGGTAGGGCTTTCTTCCCTTCTGCATGCAGATGGGTTTTTTTTTCCCTGAACTATGTTTGATTATTTGTTGGGCCCTGTATTTATCACTTCGATTGCTCGGAGGAAATGCTTTCCTTCAAAGTGACATCCTGGGGCGGTGCTTTGCAATATCTTTTATTAAGCTTTACTGTGTCTATTCACATTTATTTTAACTCTCAGTTTTGGAAGGAGGATTTTTAAGAAGGTCAATGCAGTACCTTTGTAATTGAATTCCAAGACTACTTAGCAGGGGTCCATGTCTATAGGGGTGTTGAATCATTGCGAGCTGGGAATGCGTCCAAGTTCATGCTTAGCTGAGAATCCTCTGTTAAATATTTAAAAGTGAAAGCAATCTTTCAAAATAGGCATATGGGCCTGGACAGCATAGAAATGGGTGAACACAGCACCTGGGTAAGCAGCAAAGGTGAAAGCTGGCAGCTGGGCTTCTCGGTCCTCTGACCTCAGATGTCTCCTCACGCCCTTGACCCTTTTAGTCAATGTGGTTCTGCTTTGAAACATGTCACTGACCCCATCCCATCATCTTTCATTTGCTCACGTTGTCCTCCCATGGGCTTGCATGTGGCCAATATTTCAGGGGCCAGTGAGGTCCTGCCCTGGATTTGCTTCCTGGCTTTGCCACTAGTGGCTAAAGGACTTTAAACAAGAAATGCCTCTGTTCCAGGTTCCACATTCCATACATATAACCGGGAGACCTTAATATCTACTCCAACATGTAAAATGTGTTCACCATGGAGAAGACCCTTGATAAGTGTTTGTTTTATCCTGCTGTTTTAAGATCAGCTGCCACATTGGATTAGTAAGAAAAAGATAAGTTTGGAGACAGATGTGGATGTAAGCACCTAGATATTTAGTGCAGTATGAAAAACCAAATCTAGAGGTGAATATTTTATTTACAAAATTAAACCTAATTTTATTTTGCAAAAATCAACAAGTACATGTTCAGATCTGGTTTGTCTTCAAAACACGTTTGTTGTGTTAAGAAACATGCATGTTAATTTGGCATGCCAAACATCTTTCTCTCTAGCTTTCCTTGGAAATTTTTTCCCCATAACACAAACATGGGTGCAAATATTATCCAAAAACTATTTACATTTTACCTTCTAGAATTATGAACCTTAATATTTATTGAAAGGGAAGACAAACTGTAAGGTTTGGTCTTTGGCATTCACATTTGATTCAGCAGTACAATTAAAAACTTGTATTTGTTTTAAGATAAACACTTTGAAGGAAATTTAATAAATCTTGTTTTTGCTCTGCAAAGGAGCCACTATATCAAAGCGTTTAACTGGAGCTGTCGAGTTCCTGCTGGTAGAGTATTACTTCCAGCCTATTTATTAGCTTTTCTTCCTGTAGCCTAATACGTGCTCCCCCACCCCCACCCCAGCTCCACTGAGTGAAACCACAGAAAGAAAGCAATTTCTTTTCTCTTCCCTCCACCCCCCAGCATCATGCAAGGCAAGGCAGCATTGCAAGTCACAATATCTGAATTTACTTTGATTATATTTTTTGTTCCTTACACTTAATATTTTTTGTATTATAATACTTACTGGGTTATCTAAAATCAACATTGTTGATTTTAAACTGTTATAAAGCCAGACTTTTAGAGGCATTTGAAATAATTCATGAACCATGTCTGAAAAGAGATAATTGCCTCCAGCCTATTCTTTTGCACTTGAAGTAAAAGAATTTTAGGTATCAGCAGTTTACTAGAAAATAAGACTTTAGGGGGCCCATATAATTTATTCACATCTTTTTATATGTTGTAAACAAGGATAGGATACTTTTGACAGGAGCTTATGAACAATTTCTTTTAAAAAATATACCCTTTAGTACAGAATAGGTATCAAGGGAACATTTTAAATATGATTCTGGTAGGTCTCTTATAAGCCTACCTTTCAGAAAAATTTTATATGAAGTTTCTTGATTAAAAACAAAATCTAAAGTCTAAGTTGAGAGAATATGGTTGGTATGTGAGGTAAAGTGTTTGTATGTATGGACTGATGCACAATGTAGCATGTATAAAAGAACCTAAAGAGACCTCTATCCCACGTTTCAGGCAAGATATAAGAGTGCATAGAGAAGAGAGCTTTTCAGATCAGTATTCACGTAAATTGTAAGTCATAAGCAACATATACATAGGCAATGCCGAGTCACAGAATGCAAACAAGATCAATTAGAAATTGTACTGTGATAGCCACATATTTTGGAGAAAAATTCCCAAGCCAGACGAATGTGGATTGGGATAAAAACATAGGCGGTGTATACCACCATAGCGAAAATAGTTAGTAAGATGGTATTGAACATGGATTGTTCCCAGGGCTCCAACACGGCACAGCAGCTGATGATTTGGTATTGATAGTAGAGCCAGGAGAAATAGTCCTTCACACGCTTGAAATCCATGGTTGGCTCCTTCAAGCTGCAATAAGTCTGTCCTGTTAACAGATTAGAAGAAAAATAAGGAGCCGAACACAGAATCTCCTTAGATTTTCATGATCTCAGAATGTTAATGATCATTGGATGGATCACTTTTAGGATTCCTACGTAGAAATAATTCACAGTATATTAATCATAGGAATTCATAACATTGTCACTATGAATAAGAATTACTACTAGGATTAAGGGCAACCATATTATTAATAACAGTAATATTTGGGGCACCTGGGTGGCTCAGCGCTTGAGCATCTGCCTTTGGCTCAGGTCATGACCCTGGGGTCCTGGGATCAGGTCCTGCATTGTGCCTCTTCTGCTTACTCCTGAGAAGCAGGAGCCTGCTTCTCCCTCTGCCTGTGTCTCTGCCTCTCTCTCTGCCTCTCATGAATAAATAAATAAAATCTTAAAAAGAAATAATAGTAACATTTATCTAAAAATGATAATTGCTAGTCTAGTGAAAATATCTAAAAATGAAGGATAACCACATTTTCCTTAGCCATGTATACAAAGAGTGAGGAGTGTGAATATTCTATTTCCTACAACATGTATTCTGAAAGATTTAAAGAACAATGTACAGAGAAGAGTTGATATAGCAAGCCTGAGGCTGCTATTTTTAGAAAGGTCTGCTTGCAAGTTTTTGGCCCTTGGCTGGCATCTGGGAACTTGGCTTTTGGAATGTTCTCTCTATTCCCTGATGGTTAAGGATGATTCACGATGCCTAAACTGTGCAAACACCGTAATTTATGGTGAACACCTACTTTATTCTGGAAGTCTGAAATTTTGGCAATTGTCAGGCAAAGAGTGTCCACAGAACCAGCCCCGATAAAAACCCTGGTGCTGAGTCTCTAATGAGCTTCTCTGGGCAGCAATATTGTGTATGTATCACTGCACTTTTTGCTAGTGGAGAAAGAAGCACACTTGGTCTGTCCAATCATGGGAGTGCCCAGATTCCTAAGCCACAGAAACCATGAGATGGTCAATGGTCACTGTTTTCAACTGTAAAAAGCAATCAATCAAACAGACAATAGATCTGAAGCACACCAACATGCGTTATACCAGCCAGTGGATGCTTGGTAAGACTTCGGTTGGATACTGCTAACAATTTAAAGAATCAAGATTTTTAAAAGTTTTTCTTTCCTTGCCAGTTTTCCCGGCCCCTGGTGTCACTTCCCAGCACTCTCAGTAGCCAGCTCGGACTCGTAAAAGTGCTGGTACTGTCACATCTCACATCAGTCTCCTGAAGTCCAACAGTCAATAAAAGCCATTGATTTCTCCCCTCACTTTGATTCTTTTTTCCCTTATTGATGACAAGCGCTTTTAAATATGGTTTATTAACTGTTTCTTAGGTAGCAAGGTAACTATATAAATTAGTCACAGGGATGAAAAGTACAGTATAAGAAATATAGTCAATAATAACTAATAACTTTGTATGGTGACTACACTTCTGAGCGCCGGTGAGTGTGTTGAATTACTGCATTGTACACCTGAAACTAATATAACATTATATGTCAACCATAGTTTAAAAAAATTACTGATGCAGTTGAAAAAAAAAAAGAAAATAGAATTATAGTATGTTCTAGAATCTACGTGCATTTTTGCAGAATAAAGTGGGATAAAATTTTATAAAACATTAAAAAAAAGAAAAGGTGAGAAGAGAGAGTTGGTTATTATTGGTAAACCATCTGCTGCAGTCTATTGTTAGAATAATACTATATTTAGGTTCTAGATTTGCTTAGGTAATATATTTCTACTTCCTTTTGAGCCCATTTTAAAATTTCCTTTGGGACTACATCCAAAATTAAAAAAAAGAAAAAAACACAAAAAACACTCTTTAAGATGAGTAATGTGGGTAGAAGAATTCACTCATTCATTAACAAATGCATTTTGAGTACTACTGTGTGATTTCTTCTGAACAGCAATGGCTTCAGAAGGAATCTGTCCCCAAAACTGCCGGCATTGTCTTGTTGGCATTGTCGACAGGAGGTGCTCTTATAGGCAGCACACTGGGCCAAGTAACAAACACACAGTGGATGAGGGGTCAGGAATGAGCAATACCTGGGGAAAGGATGCAGGAAGGTCCTAAGGAGGAAAGTAGGAGAAAAGGCTGAATTTGAGGAGATAGGATGGCAGAAATGCCATGAAATGAATTACCCACAGGTAACTTAGACCTGGATGACAGCAAACATCTTAAAGTCTTCATTTCTCACAATGAAATGTGCAATTAGGCTGCCCACTTCCTTAAAGACCTAATGCCCTATCCTGGCAAAGCTAAACAAAGGACTTGAAATGGTAACTTTACTCAAGCACACAACAAATCTCCTTGTTCTCAGTTACTTGCTTTTGTAAGATGATTTCCATATTTGGTAATGAGGGAGGCAGTAGTCTGTTGCCTTTAAAAAAAAATTCCCTCTAAGCTTGATGATTTTTAAAACTTTCCTACATCTTTAAGGAGGCTGTGCTTTCAGGGGTGGGATTGCTTCAGCAGATAGGATGACCGCTGAAGCTGAGTGATGGGTACACCACTGGGTGAATGGGAGGGCCAGGAGCCCCCATGGAACATGAAGCAATTGAAACTCCAGTAAGAAGTAGGGGGTGAAGCAAAGGGTCGAAGTGTTACCTGGAGGAATGGACTGTGAAGCCCAAGGAAAGGCTTTCTCTGGGCCATTATTTTAAAAACATGAGGACCAGTGTGGGACCATACGCTAAGGTGCCTAATGGATTTGATTTAAGAGAGTTTCTTTAATACTAATAGCAAAACAATTTATATTTTCAGAGAATCACTTATAGTTTGGAAAGTGCTTTGCATAATGCAGAGTATGGGTTTGGGAATAAAGATAAATGTTGGTTCAAGTCCTGACTACTCAACAGACTGGCTGTAAGATGTTGGCCCAGTTACTTAATTGTTCTGGGCCTCAATTTCCTCACCTGTAAAATGGAGATAATAATCCCTACTGTTTTAAGGTTGCTGGAAGGATTAGCAGAAATGCAAGTAAAGGATCAGTTCAAAAGATTTGCATAGGGAGGAAGCACATAGATAGGAAGACAGAATCTAACTGGAGAAAGCCTAGTCTCCTTCCCTCCCTCCTTCCCTTTTATTTACTGAAAATAATGATTGTCATGCTGGTATTTGCACTAGGAACTGGAGATGCCATGGTGACAGAAACAGTCATCATTGCCCCTGAGGATTATAATTCAGCTGAGTACATTCCACTGATATACATTAGAGGTAATATTTACCACATGTATTAGGTGGCTAAGGTGAAATTTAGAATGTTAATGACTGGATGGACTGTAGAGATCCCCTGGACCAAATCACTCATTTTAAAGCAAAGGACCAAGTCTATGCGGCTGACGTAAATTGATATTAAATTGGTTGACATTGAAATTGGTCTGTCCAACTGAATCCAAGTGACTAGACCAAGCAGGGAACATCCTGTATCTTGAGAACTGACATTAGATGGATGAAAATTCCAGTGAAGGTCTCTGTGATCTTAGAAGACTTAAAGTTGAGCAAGGACAGTGGAATCAGGTGTGTAGGATATCTGAAAGAGCTCAGCCCTACCCTCTGTTTCCCCAGAATCTACTCTTCCCTTACTCAAGACTCTTTCCTGAATTCCCACAGCTCAGATGCTCCTCTGACCAAGTGAGAATCTGAATACCTATTTATTATAAATGTTTCTGGGAACCGGCAAAAATTAAGGTTCTTAGCGACGTACTAATGGGTAAAACCATGCTAAGATGTCAAAATAATAAACTCTTCTATTATTAAAGAAATTCTGAAAAATATCTTCACCCAACTTGGTAAAGCAGAGTTTTACCCAGTTTAGGGGTGGAAGAGGAAAAAGGAACATTAGAGTCCTGGGAACCACAGGAAGAGACTGAATCCTAAAGGAACCAGTAAATGAATGGGTGGTGGAAAACAGTAAGGACCTGGGAGTCCCCTAAAAAGTTATCTTTAATTGATGAAGGAGTAAGTGACTAATTTTTATTTCTTTTTAAAAAATATTTTATTTATGGATTCATGAGAGACATACAGAGAGAGGCAGAGACATAGGCAGAGGGAGAAGCAGGCTCCCTGCAGGGACCCTGATGCAGGACTCAATCCCAGGACCCCAGGATCACGACTTGGGCCAAAGGCCGATGCCCAACCACTGAACCACCCAGCCCTCTATTTCTAAATGTCATTGCCCTTTTATCAACAGGTGATGATTTTTTCCTCTCACTAGATTTGTGTACAGTGAGGAAGGAGATGAAGTTACACCTCTTCTCCCAGAATGAATGGAGAGGACCTGGGACTTATGACCCACATTACTCAGGGGCAGGGCTTTGTTCTGGCCTGTATGGACAAGAAAGAATAAATAGAGCAATAAGAAAACCCCACGTGTTCCCATGAACCCACGTGTATGAGTCATGAAATGAGAGCATTGTACGGGAAACGTGCAGGGAAGGAACGAAAGGAGAGGCTGGGCTTGCTCAGGAAGTTCTGTGTTGTTGTTTTCTGTCCACGGGAACCGGAGTGGCGGGGATTAGGCAACTGCAAGGAGGGGAAAGCATCAGGTGGTTTTGGCAGGCTGGAATTGACCTTGCAGATAATGCAGAGGCCTGATCCTGCAGCCCTCTTCCACCTAAAGAAGGTACTCCAAATTACCAGATTTTCTCAGTGTGGGATCTCCCTTTCTAAACATTAGCTAAAAATGAATCTTCTCTCATGGGGGAATAAAAATCCTAACACATTTTAGGTTAAATTTATTTCTAAAACGTCAGAATCTGGGGCTGAGAAGAAAAGTCAGAAGGATCTGAAATTGATTTTGGGTTAATTCCTTTCCTACTTATTTTGGAACTTTGCGTCAATCACTCAGCTTTTGTGTGTGTGTGTGTGTGTGTGTGTGTGTGTGAGAGAGAGAGAGAGAGAGAGAGAGAGAGAGTGCTTCATATTTGGAACCTGAAAAATCTGAGATGTGAAGAAAGTGTCCTGCCTGCTGCAGAGATAGATGCTGTATCTAAAAAGAGACTGCGTCTGTACTCGGAAGCAGCTTTCTTTGGAAAGAACTCAATATGATTTACTCAGGTTTAAGCTTCCCTTTAATTAAGTAATTCATTTTTAAAAGGAGCAGAGTGATTTCCTCTCAAAGGGTACTATTTGACAAGGGGGTTACAAAAGTAAATTGACTGTGGAGAAGACTGATTAGCACTACCTCAGCCAGTGGACCAAGGCCAAGATCAATAGTGATAAATGATGTTGATGGTATCTATCCATGGTATCATGGCATGAAGATGGCACTTTACCTCTGTGGTCTTCCCCCAAATAACCCCCAGCCTCAGGGTAATCATGAGAAAAAAAACATCAGACAAAATTCCAACAGAGTAGCATCCTGCAAAATACCTGATCAGTACTCCTTGAAACTCTCAAGGTCATCAGAAGCAAGCAAAGTGTGAAAAACCGTCACAGCTCAAAGGAGCCTATGGAAACATGACAACTAGATGTAATGTGTTATCCTGGATGGAGTCCTGGAACAGAAAAGAAGGCTATTAGGTGAAAGCTAAGGAAATATGAGTCAAGTATTGCCTTTACTCAATAGCATATCAGCATTGGTTCATTAATTGTGACACGTGTCATACTAAAGTAAGATCTTCATAGGGGAAACTGGGTGCAGGGCATGTGGAAACTCTGTACTATCCTCTCAAGTTTTCTGTAAGCCTAAAGCTGTTCCAAACAATAAAGGCTAATAATTTTTTGAAGGCAAAATAGTAATTAGGAAAGTCTTGAAAATCCAGAGTTAGTCCTATTCTAAACTCCAGTGAACAAAACTCTGCTCTTCTGGGGATGTCTTGCTAATAACGCTGAACACAGTTAAATAATACCCTTTCATAAAGGAATGGCTTTCAAACATTTTTAAACAGACTAGAGAGGAAAAGCACATTTTACATTGTGATCCACAGTACACACACACACACACACACACACACACTCTCTCTCTCTCTCTCTCACACACACACAGCTCTATAACTGCAAGAAATATCCCTCACAGCATTACTCTAAGGTGCATGCTACTCAAATAGAACAAAAAAAGTTCTATTTGATTTGATTTAATTCTACTCCATTCTATGCTATTCTCTTAGGTCATTAAAAAATATCCCAATCGTGAGCTACAGCAATTTAAACCTGCAGTTGGAAACACCCTCCTTTAGGGCTTAACTCAAGTGCCAGCTTCTCTAAGATGCCTCTGCACTATCCACTACGGCAGCCACTAGTCACATGGGGCAGCTTAAATATTTAGTGCTCAGTAGCCACATGTAGCTCACGGTTACCATATTGGACAGCATGGATATAGAAGATTTCACTGCAGCAAATTTTATTGGGCAATGCTGTGGATTCTCTCCATGTCTTATTGGACTAATGAAATATCCTACCAATGTATCCCTATTCATCTTACAACCTTCTATTCTGATGCTGGAATTAACTTTCTAAAATCACAGATTAATTTCTCTGCTTGAAACCCTTCAGTGGCTCTCCATTTCCTATGATATGGAATATTCCTGTAAGGCCCTTCACGGTATGATTTTTCTACTTCTCTAGAAGCATCTCTGAACTCTCCTGCTGAATTCCATTCACTCTTAAGCTCCCATGCTTTTGTTCATCTTTTTTTTTTTTTTTTTTTTTTTCTTTTCTTAGAAATGTTCGTGTGCCCTTTCTCTTCTGGATAAAATCCTGTTTACTTTTGAGACCTAGCTTCTATATCCTCTCTTCTATGAAATATTCTCAGGAAACTACCCTTCCTGAGGAAAATATATTGCTTTCTTTTGTGTGTCATAATTGGAGCAACGTTTCAGCACTTATATTATAATTTCTCATGTACAGTCTGTTTCTGTAGTAGACTATGAGGTCTTTGGGGACTGGGGATACGCCCAGTCATCTCTTTCCCCCAGTGCCTGGAATGTGGGATACTTGTATGCTGGCTGGTGAGCTGGTTGGCTGGCTGGCCAGCTGACTGAATTGTAAATGGTATGAGGACAGGGACCACAATGACACTTGTACTTATATAATATTTCCACAGCACAATGTGGGGTACATAAAAGGTACTTATGAATTCTCATTGTCTGCTTTCAGGCAATGAGTTTTAGGCAGATTGTTTTTGCAAATTCAGTACAATCTGTCTTTTTATAGGAAGGAAAGAGGTTGGTACTAAATTTTTTTCAATCCAACCAATGCTTTTTCTTCTTCTTCTCATACTGTTAAAAGTTCATGGACTCTGTGGGGAATAATAAAAAAAAAAAAAAAAACACTTGTGAAGTGATTTTAAAGCCCATTAAAATGGCTTTTACAAGTGCTTACTCTAGGTGAGTAATAATATAAGATTAGCAGGTAGAAAAAATTGTTCTAATAGAGAAAAATCTCAGGATGGGAACATCTGGAGACCTGAATTCTATTATAGCTTTACTCTTTTCTATTCACACATTCATTCATTCATTTTTACTTCATGTCCTTAAACAAGTTCCAAAATTTTCTGGGTCACAGCCTGTCTATATAAAATGAAAATAATTCTTAATTGCCTCTAAGCCTGTCTCGGCGATGTGGTGGGGAATGTAGGGATAGGTTTGAGCTCTTTAGAAGTCATAGTCATGGTCATAGTAATGTTGTATCTTGTGGATTGGTACAACTTTAAACTATCTGCAAGATTTTCCTAAGTTATAGAGCCAAAGAGCCTTTGTGAAGCAATGGTTACCTATAACGGAGTGCTATGTATATTTTATAGAAAAAGAAACCAAAAAACCTCAACCCTTATTTGGGTTTGCTAGTTGAATCGCCTGGTAATATTTTTGAAAAAATAAAACAACACATGTACATAGCGATTACCACAAACCACTACCTGAAAGGCACTGCAGTCTCTGAGCACATTTTCAAATGAGTCTTAGGCAGGGCTACCACATACCATTGTGTGGGCTGTGCCCTGCACAACTTTATGTAATAGTTCTTGTCTTGGGGACCTAATTGCAAGCTGCTGCTTTATGTGAACACAATTTGATTCACAAAAGATACAAAGTTCCTATGATCAGTGGCAAAATCTCATATTGTGTCTATGTAAGAATCAGGCATAGTAGCAGTTTATTGGCCTCCCACTTTCCAGATATCTTCCAGATATCCAGCTCTAAGTTTTCCGTGGATGATGCCAATGTTTTCTGTGCCTCACAGAAAGTTTCATGCTTGCTTAACATTTTCCTATGAATTTCCTTTCCATCTTAGAATCCTCTCCAGCCATCCTTTGGCAACCAATTCCTCATGCTGATACCAGGGTTGATATTAGAAATCAGACCACAAGTGACAGATCTCAACAATTCTAGGTTCCTTGGAGAGGAAGAAACAAACCATTGTTAAATCAAAGCATATTACTGCTTTGGGCAATTAGGTTACACTAAGTTTTCTAATCTTTTACTTGAGGTGAGTTCCTGAAATAAATAATACTAAAAGGAAAAAGTCTCACCAAGAATTTAACCAGGTTGTTGTGGGTACAGTATTGGTTTGAATTAGAGGCAAGAGCAGTGTTTTTGTGACTGTCTGAACCAACCTTAAATTGTCTCCAATTTTCATTGACACTAACAAAAGCTGAACAATAGAAACCATGTATTTCTAGTCCCATCATCAACTAAGACCACTGGGCAACATGGCATGTGTTCAATAAGTGTAATTTCAAAGGAACTGTTGTTGTTTGGGATTTTCTGACAGATTCCAGAGGGGTTTATGAATTAAGGACTTCTGTCTGGGAAAGAAAATTTGGAACTTGACTTTAAAAGAAAATTTCATAATAGTTTAAGAAATACTAAGTTCACATTGGATCAGTCTCTATGTTGTGTCATCAAAAAGAAGATAAATATTTTGAAACCAAAAAAAAAGCAGTAAGTACATTAATGTTGAATAGGTTTATGAATAGGAAGAGACATTTGCAACAAGTGGGATGATATATCTTGTGTCGTTCCTGGTGTCTTTCATTTACTCCTACAGAAAAAGAACAAGTACCCCTGTTTATTTCTGCCAAAACTGGAGTAGAGAGTAGGGCTTCTGAGCCAAGCTTTAACTAGAATGTCATTTCTTAGGATGAACCTCTTCATTACTATTTTTATTAAAGAAAAAAACCCTATTATCCTATAATGAAGGAAAGAGTATAGCTCCTAGGTAGTCTTTTCCTTCTGAAGATACTATTCCCAGGGTCTGCCAGCTATGTTTAGAGGTAAAAATGTAAACAGAGTTGCAGCACTAACCATGGCTTTAAAGTCATTACAAATAATTTTTAAAAAAATCAGTGAATGTACACACATGTTAACCCAGCATCATTCACAGGAGCCAAAAGGTGGAAGGAACTCAGATGTCCACTGGCAGGTGAATGAATGGTGGAATAAAGTGTAGTTTATACCCATAAAGGAATGTTATTCATCCCTGAAAAGGAAGGAAGTTCTGACACCTGCTACAATGTGGATGAAACCTGAGGACATTATGACAAATGAAATAGGCCAGTCACAAAAAGACAAATGCTGTTGACTTCACTTACAGGAGATATCTAGAGTCGTTAAACTCCTAGAGAAAAAAGTAGAAAGGTGGTCTTACCAGGAGCTAGAAGAAGGGGCAAGTTGGGAGTTGTTGTTCAATGGGTATGGAGTTTTAGTTTTGCATGATGAAAACATTCCAGAAACTGGTTGCACAGCAATGTGAATATACCTGACACTTCTGAACTGTACATTTAAAAATGGTTAAGATAGTAAATTTTTATGTTACATCCAGTTTATCTTACCACAATTAAAATTTTTAAATGTCAATGAGTGCCTCTAAACATTATAAATAATCTGAACAGGGGCACCTGGGTGGCTCAGTCAGTTCAACATCTGCCTTTGGCTCAGGTCATGATCCCGGGGTCCTGGGATCCAGCCCTGTGTCAGGCTCCCTGCTCAGTGGAGAGTCTGCTTCTCCCTCTCCCTTGGCCCTCCCCCACATTTATGCTTGCGCTCTCTCTCTCAAATCAATAAGTAATATCTTAAAAAAAAAGTCTGAACAATACATATTTTTGGCATTAAAAGTTATTAAGATTCTCCATGACTAGCTGAGCAAAATCACATAGATGTACCATCCAAAGCTGAGTAAATGAATAACCCTAAAAGTCTTCAAATAATAATTCTGAGATCCCAGTGGAGTTCCCTTCTTCTCGACTTTTAGGATATAGTAGGAAAATCGGAGACTGCCAAACTATAAAGAGCCTTCTGAGAGGAGGGATGACATGTTACTGTGTATTCTTGGCTTCAGTGAAATTCAGTATATAGAATACAGTACTTGTGGGAATTGTAAATTCCATGATATGCTTATTCAAGGATGTGAAATATGGGGCTTCTAAAACCCCAGTATCCAGAGCACTTAACAAGAAGTAAGAGTGGAAAGGCAGTTAAATTGGCCAAAAGTTTTCTACTGTCATTACAAAGCCCTTTCTAGGCAACTGTGTTCCGTGCACATCCTAACAGTCCTACCTTTGTCTTTTCTTCCCCAGTTCGTGGCCCTCAAACCCACGATTTGGTAAAGGAACTATGTGCTTACTGTTTCTTTCTAAGGACTCAGTTCTCTTAGGAGCTGCAAGTCTGACCATGAAAAATTAAGCCTTTATCTCATCTCTATCATCAGTATATTTGATGTGTCTTTAGAAACAGGAAACTTCTTTCCAAGAACAATTTGATGCCAAAAAAGGTGAGTTACTGCAACACCGACTTGTCACAATCATACCTGCTGAGCACCTGCTCCTAGAATTCTGTCGATGGAAATCTGTTTGATAGGCAGCTGGTCAACTGACATATCCAACAGTATGTACTAACAGTGGTTTTATTTGCAAATTTATTTTTTTGATAACATTGAATATTTGCTTATAAAACTTTTTTTTTGTTTTTGTTTATTTTTCTATCCTTCCTCCTCTTTCTCATTCTTCTGGTTTATTGTTTACTTCTTATTACACTGTTTGGAATGCTTCTGGTGATGAGTTCAGTGTTTTTCTTATTTTGGTGACCAGCAACACTGAACTCCTATAGGCATGATTTTTGTGACAGTAGCAATATAGTCTTTGCTTTTTCACTGCCTTCAACTGAACTGCTCTGTATCTCAGTTATTACTGCTTTTAGGCAAATGAGTAGAAATGTAGGCTGACTCCGAGGGTCATGGAGATAAAGCATTGTTGAGGTGTTTTCTCTGCTAACCCACAGGTCAGGGGGCATTTCCCTACTGGGTTGGTTGGCATTCTAGGTCAGCTAGTTTCTGGGGAAGGGAATAGATGGGGCAAAGGAAGAAGGGGAAAAAGAAAGGCAGGTGTTAACAGAGATATGTCAAAACATGCTGCTGCTTTTGGGCAATTAAATTACTCTAAATCTTATGATCTTGTACTTAAAATTGGGTTACTTAAATGATAGACTAAAAGAAAAAAGTCTCATTGACAATTTAGCCAAGTGGATTTCTCGTTTTCCTGGCAAGAACAGTGTAGATATAGTATTGCCGGCTTCATTCTCTTTCACCTGCTCCCAAGTTCATGGCTACCTTGCATGATTCGAGTGAAAAGTGGACAAGTGCTGAGCTCCAGGCAAATTGAACTCCAATAAAAAAATTAAAAATAAATAAATAAATTAATTAATTAAATCTGCTGGCTGAAAATATTTTTCTTAATATACCCAGTTGCCACTAGCCTTCTCACATTTACCTGGAACTCAAACTTCTTTTAAGTGGGTAGCACTTGTTTGTTTCCTAAGAACTTTGTTGAGTTCCAGGTAAATGTGAGAAGGCTAGTGGCAACTGGGTATATTAAGAAAAATATTTTCAGCCAGCAGATTTAATTAATTATTTTTAATTTTTTTATTGGAGTTCAATTTGCCAACATATAGCATAACACCCAGTGCTCATCCCGCCAAGTGCCCCCCTCAGTGCCCATCACCCAGTCACCCCCACTCCCCACCCATCTCCCTTTCTACCACCCCTTGTTCATTTCCCAGTTAGGTGTCTCTCATGTTTTGTCACCCTCACTGATATTTTCACTCATTTTCTCTTCTTTCCCTTTATTCCCTTTCACTAATTTTTATATTCCCCAAATGAATGAGACCATATAATGTTTGTCCTTTTCCAATAGACTTATTTCACTCAGCATAATACCCTCCAGTTCCATCCATGTTGAAGCAAATGGTGGGTATTTGTCATTTCTTAATCAGCCAGCAGATTTTATAACCAATTTAACTATAGGCCTAAATTGGGTGAGATAAAATGTTCTTTTCCGTCTTTGAATAAATGTGGGTTTGTTGGTCAAGAATACCAGAGGGAGGGGCACCTGGGTGGCTCAGTGGTTGAGCATCTGTCTTAGGCTCAGGGTGTGATCCCAGGATTCAGTCCCGCATCAGGCTCCTTGCAGGGCACCTGCTTCTCCCTCTGCCTATGTCTCTGCCTAGCTCTCTGTGTCCCTCATAAATAAATAAATAAATAAAATTAAAAAAAAAAAAAAGAATACCAGAGGGAATCTCCCAAGACATAGTGTTTTTCAATTAAGATATCGTAATAGGGGGCAGCCTGGGTGGCTCTGCGGTTTAGCACCGCCTTCAGCCCAGGGTATGATCCTGGGGACCTGGGATGGAGTCCCATGTCAGGCGCCCTGCATGGAGCCTGCTTCTCCCTCTGCCTGTGTCTCTGCCTCTCTCTCACTCTATCTCTCATGAATAAATAAATAAAATCTTTAAAAAAGAAAAGATATCATAATAGGGTGAACGGTGGATCCCAAAGAGATATGTCCACATCTTGGAACTTGTGAATTTGACCTTATGTGGGAAAAGTCTTTGTAGCTATAATTAAGTTATGAATCCTGGCAAGGGAGGTGCAGAAGAAAAGTTTCTCCTAAAACTTTGGAGGGAGCGTGGTCCTGCTAACGTCAATTTCAGACTTCCAGCCTCCAGAGCTATCAGAGCATACATTTCTCTTGTTCTAAGCCACCAATGTTGTAGCGCTTTGTTATACCAGCCCTAGGAAACAAATTCAGATCTCTAAAAACACTAGAATTTTATAATGTGGAAGTCTCTTTAGGCAACAGAAATAACATTAAGCACATGGGGAGCTGGGTGAGAATCTTCCCAAGAGGTGGTGTGTGTGCTGAGTAGTGATGAGCTCTGGCCCTGGATCAGGTCTGGGTTTGGCCCTGGCTAAGTTACTCAACCACCTGACTCAGTTTCCTCAAATGGGAATTAGGCATAACAGAACTTCATTCATAAGATTTCTGGAAAGATTAAAATGTGTAAGGTATTTGCAATAATACATAGGAAGAGCTAAATGATATTAACTGTTATGGTTACTATACATTGTTTTACACACTACGTGACTACACGCTGCACACTCTATCAATACTACTAATCGTAGCCTGAGCTATGAATACCAGGTATAGGTTAACAGAATGAGCTCATTTTTTTTTTTTTTCAGAATGATCTCATCTTTAAGACAAGGCATCTGAACTTTATTCAATTAGAGGCCCTTTTAGAGATATTCTTCTTTAGTATGTTTATTCAATTCTGCTGTGGCTGTCCTAAAGGAGATAAAAAAATATCACTTCATTTTAAAGATGAGAAAACTGAAGTTCATTAACTTTTTGTACCTCGCCCATTGGCAAAAGCCAAAGACGAAACAACACGGGGACTCAGCCCCAGGATTCTCACTCCAGGTGATCTTTCTATCACTGCCATACTTGCCTCCCATGACGGTGCTTACAAACGCTAAGT
The DNA here is from genome assembly GCF_011100685.1 of Canis lupus familiaris. NCBI lineage: Eukaryota > Metazoa > Chordata > Mammalia > Carnivora > Canidae > Canis > Canis lupus. Next base: position 27,555,970 of record NC_049255.1, read on the forward strand.
ATCCAATGCATGTTTTTGAATCCGTAAAATTCAGGCCTCATTATCAGTAACTTCAATGTAATACTGGAGCTTCCCAAACTATTTTGAAGTGAAGACATTTTTGCCAACCATTTCAGAACCATAAATCTCTTAAGACATTGTGACAAAGAGAAGGATTAAGAAACAATCAATTTGGAAGATAAGTCTGTTTCTTTTTGTCCCCACTCCTGCTCCTTTTCCCATTTACCACAGAGTTCATCAAAGTGGTCAGGCAATTAGTGGTATTCTAGGTTTTTTTCATTTTATTTCCTTTTTCTTACTTTCTTCAAAATAAAAGAAACAGAAAGAAAATGAATGTCCTATTAAAAGCACGGATCAACCTCACTTTCGCTGCTAACGTTTTTGAAAGAGAACTGTTTTCATTTTATCATATTTCTCAGTATGTCCCATCTGGTTAATTAAATACTTATTAAAACATTTAGTGCTCTCTTGTATCAAAGGTCTTCTAGGATAAGATGCTGCTCCATTTAAATAAAAGATGAAGGATGCTGAAACAGAAGCAGCCTTTAACCAGCAGACCCATAAATAAGAAAGGAGCTGGCACTATGCAGTCCTGACCCTGGCACTTGTACTGGGCTTGGCCAGAGCTTCTTAACCTGGAGGCCAAGCACTTGGTGGTAGGGTGCATCTATAAACCTCTTGAGATGCTTGCAAATTGTGCATAAACATTTTTCTGCACACACTTCAAAGGAGCCTGTGATGTCTGTAAGCTAAGAACCGCTGGTTCAAGTAATTGCCACATTTTATTCCTTCATATCATCTTAAATGCCATTATAATATCAAGGGTATAATGTTTGTTGGTTGCTTAAGTGAGACCCAGAAGCTCCGTGTTGTTAAAGATGTCATCTTGCCATCAAAAGAGTCAGATTTCTAAAAGTGAGATTCTATGATATAATTAGAAGAATGTACCTGCCAAGGAGAGTCCAGATCTGGGTTCTTATCCTTGTGCCTCCGTGGAATGATCCTGTGGTGGGTTACTTCTCTTCTCTGGGTTGCTGTTTCTTCATCTGTGAAATAAAGATTTGAATTAACCCAAAGTTGCCTTCAAACTTTAAAACAAATCTGTTCCATGTAAAAGATTATTAAAACTCTTAAATGGATATCTCCCACAAAATTCTAGAATATATTATGAAAACAAGGTATGACAAGTTAGTCATATTTTTAAAATTGTTTTCAGAGAAGGGTACAGTTTGAAAACATGCCATTGGCTAGTGACTTCTGAATGTACGTGGAAGACTATGAGGTGCCAGTTACCATCTACAGTAGGGTTGAGGGGAGGCCTCAAGTGGGACAGAGATGGAGGCTGAGAGTCTTGCACCTCATTTCTATTAGAACAGCCAGCTTTTAATCTGTTTTATAGAGTGGGTTTTAAGTGAGATTTTGTTTGTAGAAAAATTTCTTTGATTTTAATTAGTCTTTGTTGATATCCATGGCAGGGGAGAAAAGGGAAAAAGATATTACGCTAGTCATTGTATTTAAAAATCTGTTTTGGGGACATCTGAATGGCTCTGTGGTTGAGCGGCATCTGCCTTTGGCTCAGGTCGTAATCCCAGGGTCCTGGGATCGAGTCCCACAACAGGCTCCTCATGGGGAGCCTGCTTCTCCCTCAGCTTGTGTCTCTGCCTCTCTCTGTGTGTCTCTCATGAATAAATAAATAAAATCTTTAAAAAAATATGAAAAATTGGGGGGGCAGGGCAAGATGGCAGAGGAGTAGGGGTCCTCAACTCACCTGTCCCCACCAACTTACCTAGATTACTTTCAAACCATCCTGAAAACCTACAAATTCGACCTGAGATTTAGAGACAACAGCTGGAACGCTACAGAGAGAAGGGTTTTCACTTCTAACAAGGTAGGATGGTGGGGGAAAAAATGAAAAATCTGTTTTTGAAAAGGCACTGGAAACAGAAGCCCTAAGGCTTTTTCCTATTTTGTCATTTATTAGCTGTGTCACATTAGGCAAGTCAGATAGTCTTTCTGAATTCGTGTCCTCACATATAGAATGACAATAGTATCTGATTTACAGGGTACTTGTAAGAATTCAAGTGAAATGATTGCGAAAGTGCTTCATAATTGGTAAAGCATCGTAAAGTTGGGGAGTGGGTCTTTAGTGGTGAGGCTCACAGGCCTGCATTCTGTCCTGACCACCGTAGCATTTTTGTCCATCTGAATTAAGTCATAGAAATTATGCATGATCACATTTGCAGGTAAGCCCACGTTATAGGGTGGAGTTATAAGAGACTTAGCAGATTACAGGGTTCCAGGTATGGTAAAACTTTAAGGGTTTTACCTAAATTGAAGTTTTACCTAAATTGAAGCCTTGCTTCTTCAATTCAAAAAGTTAATTGTTCAAGGGTCAGATGGGGGAAAATGTGGCCTATGATCAGTTCTAGTAAAAAAAAAAAAAAAAAAAAAAAAAAGACTAAAGAACTTAATTTGACTTCAAGTTCATTATGAGCCATTAATGTTGGGAAATGTTGGACAAATAAATAAGTGATCTAATTGTCTCAGTCAACTTGGGCTGTTGTAACAGAATACTACAAACTGGGTACTTATAAATAATAGTAATTTATTTCTTATAGTTCTGGAGACTAAGAAGTCCAAGACCAAGATGCCAGCCAGCATCACTATCATTCTGGTGAAGGCCCTCTTCCTGGTTAACAGCCAGCATGTTCTACTGTGTCCTCACATGGTGGAAGGGGCAAGAGATCTCTCTGGAGCCCCTCTAGAACACTAATCTCATTCATGAAGAGGCTCCATCCTCATCAACTATGTACCTCCTGAAGGCCCCCCACCTCCTAATACCATCACTTTGGGGGTTCAGATTCAACATGGTCTTGGGAGAAAACATTCAGACCACAGTGCCAGTATTCTTATATATTTATAGGAAGACTGTACCACAGACGACAGAAGGGGGCTATAGCCCTTGGCTTTGATTAGCATCCTTCTTCCAGCTGTTAAAGCAGTTTCTCCAATAGGTGAAGTATATCCAAAGGAAGCTAGAAGGAGAAAAGTCTGGAAGGTTTTCAAGGGCAATGTTAAGAGAAGATTTGAGGAGAGAAATGTACCTTGGAGGTCTTAAAAGATCTGAAAGTGGTGTTACAGGCAGTCACGCAAGTGAAGGGTTGGAATTGTTTTATTGTTTCCAGAGGCAAATCTCAGGAAAAACTTTAAATAATAAGAGCTATATAAAGGGAAAATGATTGCCTGGTTGAAGTAGTGAAATTTCCATTAGAGAAACTGTTCAAGCAGAGACTGGACCACACCTTCTCAGAGTTGCTATCAGTCAGCAGGAAGGTTTTAAGAAGAAATTACTAAGATTTCATCAAATCTGAGATCCTATTTCCACAACAGAATTCAATATCCCACTGGAGAATGATTTGCTTCATTATTATTATTATTTTTGGTTGTAATAAAAGTGTGGATTTTGAAATTGGCAAGCTGGAGCTGGCTACTCTGTGATATTCAGGATGTTGTTTAACCTCTGGGAACATCAGTTATGTTGTCAGTAACACAGTGATGATTATTTCTGTGTTGCTGTGAAGATGACACAGCACATTGGTAAAGGATTCTTAACCGTGCCTGGTCTTAGTAAGGGCTCAGAGTAACTTTTATCACAACTATTATTTGTTCCTTTTATTTTCCACATGCATTTTATTTCTTCTTAGAAGAGATTCCTTTCAGGTGATTCTACTGAATCCTTCAGAGACATATGATGTAAGTGGGTAAAATGGTGATTTCCATGAGTCTAGGAGAAAGAATCCACTCCAAAGGTCACAGGGGTACCATATCACCTCTCTTGTGTTTGCCTCAAATGTTTGTTTTCTACTAAATGGAGGAAACCTGTGCAACAACTCCTTTGTCCTAAATTATAACCTGATTTTCCTGCCTATCAAAACCAGAACTAGGCCAGCCCAATTGATTTTTTAAAATTTCGTTTAAAATTTTAGGCAATGAAACATCTTATAAAAAATTTAAGGACCAAGATCTCCCTTGTGGAGTAGAGAAAGTATCTTTTCCATAGGTTGGTCACAGGTAGGCATCTGGTCTCATTCAGAAGGTAATAAGGAACTACCTGTGAGGAGGTGCTATGATAATTCTGACCAAAGGTCTCTCACAAAAAGATTATTCAATTTGCAAGAGAAATGAAAAGGATACTAGAACACTCTTAGGTTTGGATAAGACTCAACTTCAAATAAATTCGTTTTCACTTTTCTTTCTTTCGCATCAGTGAACATTTATTAATACCTAAGGGGCATGACATTCTATGAGGCACGAGCATGTTCCAGAAGAGGGATGTCCTGGTACTTTGGCTCTCTGAAGGGGTGGTCTGGGTGTGACAGCAGAAGAGGTTATTACTGCTCCAGAAAAGTTGCTTTGGACATGCCATCCTGAACTTCTTTCTTTTTCCAGTCTGTTTAATTTTCTTGCTCAATATCCTACTTATATTAATTCCCAAATTCTCTTTTTAATCTTTTCTGAGATCTTGAACTCAAAATGATAATGTTAGCTAGGAATTCCTAATTGACACCCTTTGATCTTATAATGCAGCTGAAAGGGCAGGGATGCAATGTTTGAATAGCAAATTGTCCCCCAGATAACTGCCATTCTGTATGGGCAATAATAGCGTAGAGTACTCATCGAATGACTTATGTCCCAGAACTTTGCTAACTGCTTTATACGTATTACCTTATGTAGTTCATTTAACACTATAGTGGAGGCACTATTTCTTTTTTTTTTTTTTTAAAGATTGTATTTATTTATTCATGAGAAACACAGAGAGAGGCAGAGACACAGGCAGAGGGACAAGCAGGCTCCATGGAGGGAGCCCAGTGTGGGACCTGATCCCGGGTCTCTAGGATCAGGCCCTGGGCTGAAGGCGATGCTAAACTGCTGAGCCAGCCGGGCTGCCCAGGAGGCACTATTTCTATAACTGTTTTGTAAATAAGGAAGCTGAGACAATGGGAAATTTATTTATTTTTATTTTTTAAGGATTTATTTATTTGAGAGAGAGAGAGACGATGTGAGCAGGGGGAGGGCAGAGTAGGAGGGAGAGAAGTAGACTCTCCACTGAGTGTGGAGCCCAAGGCAGGGCTCGATCTCCGGACCCCGTGATCATGATCTGAGCCAAAATCAAGAGCTGGACGCTCCACCAATGAAGCCACCCAGGAGCCCCTAACATGAGAAATTTAAAAGCTGACCCAAAGTCTCACAACTAATGTAGGGTACACAGCTCTTAACCACTCTGCCAGACTGCCTATCTATGCAAAGAACTTTGATCTTAACCTAACAAATCATTCATCTACCCATCCGTCCATCCGTCCATCCATCCATCCATCCATCCATCCATCCATCCATCCATCCATCCATCCAATCAAATATTCATCCAACATGTATAGAGAGGAGCACCTGGGTGGCTTAGTCAGTTAAGCGTCCACCTCGTGAGATCGAGCCCTGTGTGGGACTCCATGCTGAGCATGGAGTCTGCTTGAGATTCTCTCCCTCCCTCTGCCCCACCCTGTGCTACACACACACACACACACACACACACACACACACACACAAATAAATACATCTTTTAAAACAATGTACTAGAGATGTAAACTATGAATAAGACTGACATGTTCACTGGCCTCTAGCCACTTTCTAGGGAGGAGAAAGGACAGTTATGCTAGCATCCCCACACAGTGTGGTAAGGGCTATGACAGGGAAGCATAGGGTACTCTGGGGCATGGAAGGAGACTCTAACCCCATCTGTCAGGACAGGCAGGTCAAGAAGTTCTCACCCTCATCACTGTGTGCTTCAACTATTTTGTAGCAAAAGGCATATAATGTAACCTCTACAAAGGAAGGTCTTTGAAGCAAGGCCTTCCTCTCTACTGTTCCCCCAGTGCCTGGCACACAGTGAGCCCTCAATTAATATCTGTGGAATAAATCAATTAGAATTCTAATACTCCATAGTAACCCCATTATAACAGCGAGTCTTTTGCTTATTTCTTTTTTTTTTTTACTTATTTCTAACTTCACTCTGAACATGCTTAAATGCTTCTCTACTCTGCGCGTGAAATAAATGATCTTTTTTGACTTAAAAAAAAATCAAGTCCCCAAGTCCCTGGGTGGCTCAATCGGTTAAGCACCTGCCTTCGTCTCAGGTCATGATCCAGGGTCCTGGGATCGAGCCCCGCATTGGGCCCCCCTGCTCAGCGGGGAGTCTGCTTCTCCCTCTCCCTCTGCTGCTCCCTCTCCCTCTGCTGCTCCCCCTTCTCATGCTCTCACTCTCTCTGTCAAATAAATAAATAAAATCTTAAAAACAAAATCAAATCCCTTTTCCCTTTTAAGCCATTTTCTAAAAGCTCTATTCCAGGAAAGCTGCCACCCCCATTGCATTTTACTAGAACAATGTGTCTTCAGGTGTCTCTTAAAACAGGTGCCTTGAACAGAGGTTCTGGGACGGTCCAGGAAAAGTGGAGACTCTGCTCCCCCCCCCCCCTTTTTCGAGTGCTCTGTGGGATTCCTTGCTCTGTTCTCCCTTCTCCTTTCCAAGACCTGGAAAGTCTTCTTCCTCTCAACCTCTCCCCCCTCCTCTCTCACTCTTCAAAAAGATGTTAACTTTGGGAAAGCAGTTCTTAATTATTTACCACACAGTCCTCTGGCAGACTATAGGAATCCAGGGCGAAGCAAGAGAGAGGGGCAAAAGAAAACCGAAACTCCAGGCTAATGATTTCCCTCAACAAGACTTTTTGTTATCATAAGGTGGTGTTTTATTTGGGTTATAGTTCTTTGGAGCAGGTATTAAGCTATCTCTTCCACAAGGCTAATATTTTCCTTAGCAAAACAGCAGCAAATCCGAGGTAGCAAAATACTGCTGAGGGGTAGAGGAAACCACGACTCCCAAGGGGCCAGTACTCCTCATGGTCTAGCTCAGAGACACATGGCCAGGTTTGCACACCATCTTCACATTATCTAATTACATAATTTTACTTCCTCGCTTGATGCCACAGTTTAAAACTGTACCTCATTCCCTTCCCTGCTTGATTTTTCTCTAGAGCCCTCATCTCCTACCATACACTGTAATTCACTTATTACAATAATTTTTTTTTCAATCATTCTTTAAATGGTCGATGTCCCCCTAGAGTTTAAGCTCCTCAAGGGAGCTTATTTTATCACTCATTCAGGGCGTAGAGTTGTTCCGGCACAGGATACTTGCACGATAAATATCTCTTGGATAAATGAATTATTAATCCTGACCAAAGCAATATTAATAAATAATAACTGTGATCAAGCTTTTCTTTACATGTATTTAATTTATAATCAACTGGTTGGACATTAAACATTATTTTGTATAAATCTTCTAATTGGATAAAATAGGACAGTGAGAACTTTACAAAAGTCTTGCTGGTCAAAAGCCACCTGGAACCCATGTTCGTCAGCATGGTAAGCTCTTGTAAACATGTACATAGAAGGATAAGCCTGTGTTGATGAGCAGAGAAAATTCTGAGTTTTCCTGATGCAGGCAGGCTTACTTGAATCCCTAAAGCAAAGGGTATGGTTTGGCTCAGTGCACTCATGACCATTTCTAGCAGCAAGTTTAGGCGCTGCTTACCAGCCCCATTAAACTCAGAGACTCACTAATCTTATATTCTTATTTCTAGACAAAGCACTATCATCCAATTCTTGGTTCTTACTACAGGATTGGCAGTTTTGGGGAACACAAAACACAAAAGATGAATAGAAGAGCATATTAATTATTGGAGACCTTCTCCTGTATTTGAGACTGTCATAATCACAGGAGATGCTTTCCAGCCGTGACATATCAGTGTACCCTGAGGACCATAGTGGCTAGTCCAGCTCTTCCTTTCCCCTGACACTCCTACATATGGGGCTGATCTAGTGTAAGTGAAACTGGGCTCATCTGAGTGGCAAATTTCACTTTTGGGTGAGATTTAGGTAGCCTCCTTCTTTCACTTATTGTGGCCTCTTTCAACAACTGACCTGAAGAACTGATAAAGGACTAGAGTTATCTAGAAGTCAAAGGAACAGCTGGCCTCACTGAGCTTAAATTAACATAGTAAATTGGTGAGTCCTAAAAGATAATAAGGCACTTACAAGCCAGTTCTCCAGAAGACTACATTAATGACATTTGACTTCTTTCCTTTTTTTTTTTTTTTTTTTTGAGAAGGAGAGAGAGCAAGTGCACATGCAGAGGGAGACGGAGAGAGAGAATTTTAAGCAGGCTCCACACCCAGCATGAGCTGGACTTGGGGCTGGATCCTGAGATCATAACGTGAGTCGAAATCAAGAGGCTGACGCCCAACTGACTGAGCCACCCAGACGCCCCTACATTTGATTCATTTCTCAACAGAGGAAAGCCTGGGTGGGCGTGTAAACACGAGCAAATCACATAGCTGTGTGACACCTGTGCCGCTCTTAATTATTTCATATATTTCAGTGTGGCCCTTGGGGAAAAGCTTCATGTGAACCATCGGTCTGGTGGTGTATGGGGATTCATGAACTCCAAGTTCTAAATCCGTCTGTTCTTTTAATATCTTGGCTAATTTATTCTTAAGAACCAGCTTTATTGAGATATAATCCACCCATTTAAAGTACATAATTCAATGGTCTTTAGTTTACTCACAGTGATATAAACATCACCCCAACAAGACACCTCTACCCTTAACAGTCGCTCGCCTTTCCTACACAACTCCATCCTTTTTTTCTGTCCCTATAGGTTTGCCTATTTTTGATGTGTTACAAACATGCAATCATACAATATATGGTCTTCTTCCACTTGGCATGTTTTCAATGTTCATCGATGCTGCAGCAAGTACCAGTCCTTCATTCCTTTTCATTGCTGAATAATATTCCACTGTGCCATTCCATATCACATTTTATCTCTCCATTTATCAGTCAATGAGCACCTAGATTGTTTTCACTTTTTGGCTATCGTGAGTAATGCTGCTGTGAACATTTGTATACAAGTTCTTACATGGACATACGTTCTCATTCTCTCGGATGTACAGCTAGGAGTGGGATGGCTCGGTTATATGGTAACTCTATGTTCAACTTTTTGAGGAACTACCAAACTATCTCCTACAGCAACTCGCTGTTTTGTATTCCCACCACCAATGTATGATGATCCCAATTTCTCTACCTCTTTTCCAACAAGTGTTATTATCTGTCTTTTTATTATGCCATTTTGGTTGGTGTGAAATGGTATCTTATGCTTTTGATCTTCATTTCCTTAGTGACTACTGATAGTAAGCACTTTTTCATGTGTTGATTGACCATTTGTATGTCTTCTTTGGAGAAATGTCTCTTTGATTCCCTTGCTAACTTTTGAATGGCTTATATTTTAAATGTAGAATTTTTCTTCATATGCCTTAAGAATGGGGGATAGTTGGAGGAAAAGCCTGAGACCTCTTGCCTGCTCCTGATTAGAAGAGAGCTTCTACATAAGATGATGGTAGCCTGCTTTTTCCAGGGTTATGCCATAGGCCCTAGGCTAGGTTCTAAGTTGAGAGGGAGCCCTGTGCTCTTGGCTGCACCCACTGGGAGTGGAGCACTATCCCCTAGCTGGAGAGGGGTGGGTATGCAGAGAGAAGTGGGTTGTGGCTCAAATGCCTCACACTCTTGCTATTCCTACTGAATTGTAGCACTGTCTTGAGTAAAGTTTTCATCATTTGTTGTATTTTGTCAGGACAATTTCCAGAGACTAACTAGTTGTTTATCTATAATTTTCACCAGTTGTTTTGCTACGGAGTGGGTTCACGGAACTCCTTATTCAACTATTCTGGAAGTTGAGTTCTATTTGGATAATTTTTAATGAAAATGTTGTATCTTTTAAAAAACGATTTTATTTATTTATTAGAGAGAGAGAGAGCATGTGGGAGAGAGCATGAGCAGGTGAGGGCAGAGAGAGAAGCAGACTCCCCAGGATCATGACCTGAGCTGAAGGCAGGTGCTTAACCGCCTGAGCCACCCAGGCACCCCCCCTTTTTTGTTTTTGAAAATGTTGCATTTTGTATACGTAGTGGTAAAATAATTTATGCTGACATAGTAGATATAGAATTATGAAATGCAATTTTTATCAAAGTAAATTTTGCAAATTTATAAACAGTGGATTAAGAAAACTGATTGTAGTTGAGGTCTGTTGACTTTTAACTTTATATCCAGTCAAATTCTAGAATGCTCACACATTTGGTTTGACAAACTATTCTTAATTTATCGTTATTAAATGGTTGACTAGAAATATTTGAATAATGAGGGTGGCAGTGCATGTCATGTGAGAGCTTATTATTGCTCTAGTCATCTATGTACGAAGCCATCACAGCCATTGAAAGTTATCAAAATCATGCCTGTCTTTAAAAACACAGGAAAAATTAAACTGTGAAAATTAAGTTATTAAAACCTCATCAGTTTTATGCATTAATCTAAAAGGTTCACAGGCAAAAATGACCATATATTTTGTAATTAATTCAAAGGAACGACCACACCCACTACATCTTTTAGAAAGACAACTTTCCCAATTTCCCTGATCAATTTATCTGTAGTTTTCGGGCCAAGATTTACATTTAACAATTCTTCAAATTCTATTGAATCACGGGCTCTACTCATATATGTTAATTGCCAACCAGTTGAGTGTCACTTTAGTTGAAACAGCCCTAGAACTTCTGCTCATATCTAAAACCTTCTCCTTCCCATTCCTCATATCCCACCTCCCACCCCCATGGCAAAGTTAACTAGTCCTTTCTCCCGGGGTTAAGAAGTCTGGTGATCCCATAAGCATCTTTGGGAAAATACACACTGCTTAACAATCTCGAGAAAATGTTACAATATATTTAACTCCTTGTTGGAAATTCTTCGCTTTTGGGGCAGCTGACTTGTGTGTCCTACGGCCTCAAACAGTCGCTTCGGGGGCAAAAAGTATTATATAAGGCCCTACAACTAGGATGAACTACGAATGGAACCAAGCGCCTCCCCAAAGATGTTTCCCTGAATAGTTGCTGAACTACACAAAAGACAAATAATGAAAGTAATTCACAGAGTAATTCTCTCTCCTTTGGGCTGGGAAAGTGGCGGTAATAAAGTTTGGCTTCTGTTGAGTGGAACCTTAGTTTCTCAGACACTCAAAGGCAAATGGAAAAACCCATCCAATTCTTAAAATGTCAAAAATGCAGTTAAATAATAGGCTGATAAATTGCACTGAGGCGAGGATTAATCCACCCCCCCCACCACCACCCCCACCCCCGGCGGAGACAGGGACCGTAGCCTCCCGAAGCCGCTGGAGGTGCCAGCACAGGTTCGGGAAGATGCTTACCTCCCGCGGGCGGACGGCGCTGCGGCTTAGGTGAGGACCGAGCTTGGCTCCTCCCCGGCGGCGCGAGCTTCCCACTGCGCCGGGCGCCCCGCAGCCCCGGAGTTAGGTGTTCGGCCCCGCCCTCCGCACTGTTGCTAAAACTCCCTTCCGCCGGGCCCAGTCGGGGATTAATGATCGACCAGAGCAGAGCACTCCCACGCCAACTTGCGCGCCCCGCGCTCGCCCGGCGATTGCGCCCCGAGCCCTGCGGCCGCGCCGCTCCCCCCCTCCCGGGCCCGGCTCTACGGTCCCAACTTCCCACACGCTGCCTCGCTCAGTCCTGGGCGGCCGCGCTCGTCCTCCGAGGAAGGCAGCCCAGCGGCTCCAACATCTTCTCCGGCTTTCCTGCGGCTCGTTAGCGCGTCTGCGGGGACCGGCCTCGCGGGAGGGGGCGCTTTCCCGAGGCCGGGGGGCGGGGGGCGGGGGGCCGGGGCTCCGGGAGCCACGGAGGAGGCTCCGGCGCCGCTGTCACCTCCGGCTGCTGCAGCAAAACCCCGAGCCGCGGCGGGGACGGGGGAGGGGAGGGAGGTGTCCTCCCCCTCGCTCGGGCTGGGCGCCCCGGCTCCAGCACGGGGGCGCGTCCTCGGGCGGCGCGGGGCGCGGGGGGCGCGGGGGCGCGGGGCGCGCGGGGGCCTCGGGGCTCCAGCCGGGGCCTGCGCCGCCGGGCGGGGGGAGCCTGCGCCCCGCATCCGTCCGTCTGCGGACTCGGGCGAGGGGGCGAAGCGGCGGCCGCGGCGCGGGACCGCGGGGTCCACCCGGCAGCGGGCTCCGGGCATCCCACTGCCTGTGGTCGTCCAGAAAAAGAAAAAAAAAAAAAAAAATCAAAGAAAGTGAACCCTTGTAGCGTCGGCAGCGAATTCGGGTGCCTTTGAACGTGCGGAACGCCGCCCCCCCGCCCCCCCCCCCGCCGTCCCCCCGCCCCTCCGCTGCGAGGTTCGTCGCGGAAACCCTGGGCTCCCCCGGGCGAGCACACGGAAGGACCGTGCCGGGAACTCGTGTGTGCTCCGTCACGAGAAGGGGGTTCATTCGGGCCCCGACTGCGGCAGGAGAGCCAACCCGGGAGAGAGGGCCGGGCGGCGGCCGGCGGCGCAGGCTCGCTCCGCTCCGCTCCCCGGGATCTTCCCGCGGGGGGACCCCAGGCCCGCCCCCGAGCGCCGCGGGCCCCTCCCCACCGCGGGACCATCCCCCCCGGACCCCTCCACACCGCGGGGAGCATCCCCCCCCGGACCCCTCCCCTACCGCGGGGAGCAACCCCCCGGACCCCTCCCCACCGCGGGGAGCATCCCCCCGGACCCCTCCCCTACCGCGGGGAGCATCCCCCCGGACCCCTCCCCTACCGCGGGGAGCATCCCCCCGGACCCCTCCCCACCGCGGGGAGCATCCCCCCCGGACCCCTCCCCTACCGCGGGGAGCAACCCCCCCGGACCCCTCCCTACCGCGGGGAGCATCCCCCCCGGACCCCTCCCCACCGCGGGGAGCATCCCCCCGGACCCCTCCCCACCGCGCGGGGCATCCCCCCGGACCCCTCCCCTACCTCGGGGAGCATCCCCCCCGGACCCCTCCCCACCGCGGGGAGCATCCCCCCGGACCCCTCCCCACCGCGGGGAGCATCCCCCCGGACCCCTCCCTTACCGCGGGGAGCATCCCCCCGGACCCCTCCCCACCGCGGGGAGCATCCCCCCCGGACCCCTGCCTACCGCGGGGAGCATCCCCCCAGGCCCGCCCCCGAACGCCGCAGGCCCCTCCCCACCGCGGGGAGCATCCCCCCGCACCCCTCCCCAGGACCCCTCCGCACCGCGGGGAGCACCCAGCCCCCCCGAGGCCCGCCTCCCGAGCGCCGCGGACCCCTCCCCACCGCGGACGCGGGGCTCGATGCACCCCGCGGCTGCCGGCCGGGCGCGAGCAGGCCCCGGAGGACCCCAGCCCTGATTGCTCCGCGACTGGCGCCGCCTGCCCACGACCAGGGGGCGTCCCGCGCCCAGCGCCTCTTTGATTAATGAGCGTTTGGGCAACACCTGCCAGTCAGCACCCCCTCATCCCCCCACCCCCCATCCCCCCACCCCCCCACCCCCCCACTTAAGGAGGAAGCACTGCACATGCTCGACCAGGGCTGACGGTGCTGAAGCGCCAATTTGAGCTGCTGGCAGGTTTCTGCTCATTTTCACAACACTTCCAGCAGGTTCCAAGCTGCGGGCGCCAGGAAGAAGAGGGCGACTTACGTTACTGGGAGGGATTTTCCCGACGCAGGAGGGAGTGAGTCCCCAAAGGAAGCTGACGGCGGTGGGGGCCAGGGCAGGGGGCACCGGGAGCCCAGCGCCCCCAGCCCAGCGCCCCGGTGGCCGGTGTCACCCGGTTGTCTTTCCCTTCTCCTGTACCGTATCTACATGTCAGCAACCACTGCTAGGATTTTCTTTTTTTAATTATTTCGTTATCACTTGGTGGTGTTCACATTCCTTATCTCGCTGCTTCTGGCAAACCTTGTAATTTTGGCACAAGGAAGACCACATCATTGAGGTGTGGCAATAGACAAGGAAATGGAAAACTCGAGAAGTGACTTGCCCAGGGTCACCAGGCCCGCTGTGAGGTAGGACCAGAACTATCGCACTAGGTTTTAGGTCTCATTCTTCATTGTCTAGTTTCCTTACTAGATCTCGACTCCCTCTCCCCCATGTGATTGTGCATTCGTGGAAGTACAGACACAGGTCTCACTTCGGCCTGCCAAGCTTGCAAAAATGGATGTGAGACTTTGCAATTGCTTCAACTGGAGGTTGGGAGAAACTAGTACATTTGGCAGAAGCATCCGGACCATTAAAAAGAATCTTAAATGACATATGTGTAATATAACCACACACATAAAAGATATCTATATCTTTTTACCTCCGAATGGAAAATATATGGTTTTTTTCTATCTAAACATAGAACATTCTCAAAACTTAACTAGACCATGAAATAAAGATCAGCACATTTTTAAAGGCAGAATCATACAGACCATCTATCGAAGCACAATGAGGATAAAATGAACAAGAAAATTTAACAAGAAAAATTCCTTCTCATTGATACGCAACTGGAAATTTAAAAATGCCTTAAATAAAAAAAAATGCCTTAAATCTAGATTAAAGAGAAGAACAAATGAGAAACTGCAAAATCTTTAGAAACAGAAGGAAAAAAATCCCACCTAACAAAGTCAGGATAGTATATTAGAGTGGAAATCATAAATCTGAAATGTATTTATTGAGAAGTGATATGCAAACCAAGAAACTTTGAAAAAATTACAAAAGAATTGTATAAACTAGTACAGATCACAGCAGAAATTAATGAAACGGGAAAGTAAAAATCCAGGAGAATTGATTAATGAAAGAAAAACCTTATTCATTGAAAAAAATCAAGAAACTGGCACACCTGGGTGGCTCAGCGGTTGAGCATCTGCCTTTGGCTCAGGGTGTGATCCTGGGTCTGGAGATCGAGTCCCACATCGGGCTCCCTGCAAGGAGCCTGCTTCTCTCCCTCTGCCTGTGTCTCTGCCTCTCTCTCTTTCTGCGTCTCTCATGAATAAATAAATAAATAAATAAATAAATACATAAATAAATTTTTAAAAAAATAAAAAATCAAGAAACAAAGACACAAGTAACATTAGGAAGGAAAAACGATATATAACCACAGATAAGGAGAATATTAAAAAAGAAAAAGCCTCAAATGCTGTTCATGCCCCATGAAGACGATTTTCCCCTTATGCTGATAACTACAAACTGTGAGATAAGAAATGGTTAAGACACACCACAGCTTGTGGAAAGGGGGATGAGATTTAAAGAACCAGGTGGAATTGTTTAGAATAAGATAGTATGAGAATTTGAAGTAATGATAATTGCATCGACTGGACATTTTGAACCAGGCCTTTTGTCGTCATTGTCATGAAGCAGCTGTCGAATACCTCAAGAACACATGCTTCCTGGGGTCGAAATCTTGTAGACATGGTAAAAGTTAACAGTAACAAAAGAGCATATTCCCTTAGGTCATCTGGGAGGTTTGGGGACAAATATTACAGGGGAGGGCATGGGATCACTTTGCAAAAGCTGTACCTAATGACGCAGAAAGGTTGTTTGGAATGTAGCTGGAGTTGAGCATACCGGGAGGGAGAAGGGACGTGAGGACTCCACTTAAAATAACCAGCTGTCTTCTCCCTCTGCCTGTGTCTCTGCCTCTCTCTCTCTCTCTCTGTGTGTGACTATCATAAATAAATAAAAATTAAAAAAAAAAATAGGGATCCCTGGGTGGCGCAGCGGTTTAGCGCCTGCCTCTGGCCCAGGGCACGATCCTGGAGACCCGGGATTGAATCCCACATCAGGCTCCCGGTGCATGGAGCCTGCTTCTCCCTCTGCCTGTGTCTCTGCCTCTCTCTCTCTCTCTCTCTGTGTGACTATCATAAATAAATAAAAATTAAAAAAAAAAAAATAACCAGCTGTCAGTTACCAGAGCTGGTAGGCATCTGCTGAGAATGCTCTTACTCCTAGGGGAGCAAAATTCACTGTTTGAAATGTGAGTTTTCTCAAGCTCCCAGACTTAACCAGGGTGGCATGGGAGAAAGAGTTACGGACTTTGGGATAAACTAGCCCTGGGTTCAAATCCCAGCTTTTCTACTAACAGACTGTAGTCTGAGACCATTATCTAGTGCCTCTATACCTTAGTTTTCCCATCTGCGAAGTGGGAATAATACTATTAGGGTTCTTCTGAAGAATGGAACGAACCACCATTTACAAAGTTCTCATATGATTCTGTCCCCCTCCTCTCTCACTTCTCCTCTTCCCTTCTTCCTCCATTCTGCCTTCTCTAAATTCCCCTCTTTCAGGAACTTCTCTTCTGTACTCTGACATTTCTTCTGTTTTGTTAGCGGGACTCTGTGTTCCTCCCCTTTCTTTCAGTGACTCAGCTACCTTCTCCGTGACTCTTTAGCAGCCAGAAATCCAAGTGTCATGACTGAGCACCTTTGGAATACTTTAGAAAGTATTTAGAAAGGCAATTGAAAATTAACTCAGCCCCTCTCTTCCAAGGTGCTCGGTAAAAGCAAAATTGCCCACCTTCCAGTTGGCCCTTCCTACCTCCCTCCCTTCCTTTCTTCCTCCCCTCCCTTCCTCCCTCCCCTTCTTATCTTTGAAGTTCCTATGGGGCTATGCTCTAGCAACAGGAGTGACATTCCTCCAACTCAATTTCTCAGATATGCATATGCTTAGGCTGAAGTCTTTCATTGTGGGAAGATCCTAACTAACCCTTAAACATTCTCAGTTTTAATATTAGAATAAAGGTCATATTAATAATGAGAGTCCGAGTTCTAAAACCTGGAAAAGCAGTGTTTCATTAAGGAACTAACGTAACCATCCCATTAATTGTCAACAGGCATCAGATGTATCATAATTGGCACAATTCTTTCCCTTAAAAGGTACTTGTTAGCAATAAAGAGACTCCCAGAGAACAATACAGAAACCCCCAGAGCTGCTGTAAGACCAGTCACAAGAGATTTTCTGCAGCAGTTATTCTAGAGCGGCCGCAAACACGGTCTTTACATACACCACCCAATGTGTATCTACAGCTATTTGGATAAAGAAGACAAAGAAGACAATGGAAAGCCAGTGAAATCAAGAGAAAAGAATAAAGTCCCAAATAACTGTATCAGCAACATCTCCCTTTATCTATCAACCTTTATTCTCTTATGTTCATTTTATTACCAGGAGGAGAAAAAGTAAGAAACCCAGTAACAGATGTGAGTATTTAAAAGCAAAAATAGAAATTTGAGACAAATTGTGTTGACTTCTTTTTGGTTTGCTTTCACAATGTGCAGATTGACTCTTATTTTTATTTTTTAAAATTGTTTTCAAAGGTTTGTTTATTTATTTGAGAGAGAGAGACAGCTTGAGCAGGGGGCGTGGTGAGGAGGAGGGACAGAGGGAGAGGGATAAGCAGATTCCCTGTGGAGCATGGAGCCAGATGGAGGGCTTGAGGTGGGGCTCAATCCCAGAACCCTGACATGAGGACCTGAGCCAAAGTCAGATTCTTAACTGACTCAGCCACACAGGCACACGCTTAAGTCTTATTTTTAAAAAACACTGATAGGTTAGTATGACTTATTTTTATGATGGCGTAAAATACTGTTGGTCTCCCAGAGTAGAACTCTTTTATAACACTCAGAATTCTAAAGGTTTGTGAGGCTGACATGTACTAGTCTTTACTGAGTCACCATCTAGCTTTGCAGCAACTCTGTACCTTTGGTTGAACCAGCTAATGTCTCCAGAACCATATCCTGTTTAAACCCAGGTACTTGGATAAATTACCGGAATATATAAATCAATTAAAGAAACCCATCTCAATTTCCTTCTGGTTAGTATAAGGAACCTCATTAGTAATTTTAGATTTATCCTTGTTTTCTCTGAATAAGTGAGTAATTCTGGTTTTGTTGTTGTTTGTTTGTTCTATTAAATGGAAAACATTTTTTCCCCTCCTAGTTATGTTGTTATAAAGATGAACCTGATATCCTCCATTACTATCAATTGTTGTGTTTCAGTTTTCCACTATCAACATAGAATTTTATTTTTTTCACTAATTAGAACTGTTAGGTTGAAAACCAACCAACCAACCAACCAACCAACCAGAAAAGTCATATGGCTTGGGGTCTTTGAGCTCTGGGTCAAGCTTCAAAAGAATAATAACAATGATAAAGATAATAATAATGGTGACATAACTATAATTTATTAAACTATTACTACCAAGATTTCCATCCTCATCTCTCTGTCTTGCCACAAGTTTGCAGGGTAAGAACTTTTATCTCATTTTTATAGACAGGAAACCAAGAATCAGAGAGGTTGTAACTTTTCTAAAGTGACACAACTTTAAGACTTGGATATCAAAACCTATCATTTACCCTATACTCTGTTGGCTCGCTGTAAACAACCTTTCCATGACTTCTCATATATCACATTTCTCAAAAAAAGGTGGCTATGTTGTGCTGGTTAAGAGAAGAGATATTGGTGCGAGACCTCCCATATTTAAATCCATGATCACTTAACTTGTGAATGAGGACAACTTAAACTTCTCCAAAGCCTCAATTTCCTCATCTGCACAAAGGATAATAAATGTATTGAGTTACTTAAATTAGTATTAAAAAAAGCACTCAGAAGTATGCCTGGCACTGAGTAAATGTCTCATAAGTGTTCTCTACTGTTGTTTTGAGAGTTCAATGAGGTTATAATGCATATAAAGCAGTTAACTAAGTCTCTGACCCTTAGAAAATGCTTAATACATCTATTTTACTTACTAAAACCTTTTATAACATATACAGTTTTAAACCAGTTTTATAGGAATGTGATTGGTCACTCCTTCCTTGGTCTGCTTCCCTCCATCCTTCCCAATCTCCTTTCCTATCTTCTTCCCTTTCTCCCCTTTTGTGCGAACTATGACTTACTCAACTGTGTCTTCTATGAACCACGTTTTCAGGGAAACCCATTGTTTACCCTAATGCTCCAGACCAACATAGAACATACTTTAATTAGGTGTCACATATTCAGACATAGAACCCTTCGTTTCCTCATCTGTTTAAAAGACTTTTACTAAAACAGTAGTTGACAAAAAATAAGATAAAATAATTCAGGTTTTAAAAGTAGAAATTAAAAAAAATAATAATAAATAAATAAATAAATAAATGTAGAAATTAGCTTAAAGATAACAGCTTCCTATGTTATGGGAGAAATTGATTTGTCAGTTAAGGGTAATAATGATAGAACCCTCAATGTCTGAAATACAGATTGGTCTAAAGTGGCTGTATTAGGGGTGCCTGGGTGGCTCAGTCAGTTAAATGGCTGCCTTCGGCTCAGGTCATGATCAGTCATGATCCCAGATCCCGGAGCCCCACATGGGGAATCCTTGCTCAGTGGGGACCCTGCTTCTCCCTCTCCCACTCTCTCTGTGGTCTCTCTTTCAAATAAATAAATAAAATCTTTAAAAAGAAGTACAGTGACTGTTTTAGGGTTCTCCAGAGAAACAACCAATTATGGAGAGATAGAGAGGAAAAGAGAAAGAGCAGGTGGGGCAGGAGGGAGGAAGAGAGTTTGTAAGGAATTGGACCGCGTTAGTATGAAGGTCGACAAGTCTCAGATCTACAGTTAGCAAGCTGGAGACCAGGAGAGCCAATGGTGTAAATTCCAGTCCAAAAGATGATAGACTCCAGGGCAGCCCGGGTGGCTCAGCGGTTTAGTGCCGCCTTCAGCCCAGGGCGTGATCCTGGAGGCCTGGGATGGAGTCCCACGTTGGGCTCCCTGCATGGAGCCTGCTTCTCCCTCTGCCTGTGTCTCTGCCTCTATGTCTCTCATGCATAAATAAATAAAATCTTTAAAAAAAAAAAAAAGTTGATAGACTCCAGACTCAAAAAGCATTGATTTAGAGGGGTGCCTGGCTGGTTCAGTCCGTAGAGTGTGGGGTTCGTGATCTCAGGGTCATGAGGTCAAGCTCCATGTTGAGCATGCAGTCTACTTAAAATTAAAAAAAAAAAAACTATTTAAAAAATGGTTGATTTTATGATGAAAATCGTAAATGAAAATGAAATGATTCTGGAATTAGGTGAAAATATTCTGGAATTAGACAGTGGTGATGGTTGCACAACTCTGTGAATATACTAAAAACCACTGAACTGCATTTTATAAATGAGCAAGTTGCACGGTATGTGAATTATATCTCAATAATGCTGTTTTTTAAAAATGATAGGTTAAAGAGTATGACAGCCATTTTAAAAATAAAATGATGGAGATCAATATAAACTTTTGGTTGCTATTTACGGTAAGATTCTGTTTTGATTTACACGGGCAATGGCATGCTGTGACCAGCCTGATCTTAAAAAGTCTAGTCTTTCTGGAAAGAATTTCTCAGGTGATTATTATGTGGTTTGTGAGATGCTTCACCAAATTCCCCCGATGCCTCCCATAAAGCTATCATATAAATTTAAAACATAGGTCACTAGGTCACTAGATCAAATATTGAAGGCTGGGACAGACTGCCCAAAAAACGGACCCTGGATTCTTTCTAGTTGCCATTATGTTTCCATGAGCTTCTTTTCCCGTTGTTGTTTACGCTTGACATATGATTTTTCTTGTTGCCTTTTTCTTATTTTCACTATGGGTTGGTTTGTTCTTGTTATCCTTAACAGCAACCCTGACCCCAAAGTTAAATATGATGGTGACTAAAATAATACCTTTACAACGAATGCCAAATTCACAGAAAAATGTCACAATGCTAGAGTGGCTATGAATTTTCATAGTATATAAAAGTCAGGGGAAGATGTTTTGTTGAAGAAAGGTGACAATTAACTCAGTGAGGAATGGGCAATGATGGGCTGGAGTTCTCCCTTTCTCATTACACAGGTATTAATTATAGCCGAAGAATCTTACTCCAACTAATTAAGGATAAGAAAAGGAGTCAGAGAAGGCTGTTGCTAAATCAAAAGCCAAAAAAAAAAAAAAAAAAATAGCAGTCAATCCCTTAGCAAAAGACAGGTAAAGTAAATTTGTTCTAGGCAGAGATTTAGTTACATGTCAAAATCCAAAGTAAAATGGTTGGATCATTAAAAAACGTTGGCCACTGCGATGATGAATTGTATGTGTCAATTTGATTGGGCTATAGGGTCCCCAGAAATTTGTTCAAACATTATGAATGTGTCTAGGAGAGTGTTTCTACATGAGATTAATATTAGAATCTGTAGACTGAGTAAAGCAGATTGTCCTCCCCAGTGGGGGTAGGCCTCATCCAGTCAGTTGAAGACCCAAATAGAGCAAAATGGCTAAATAAGACATAACTCCTCCCAACTGACCTAAATGTGAAAGTTAACTAATGGTGGTATTTGGGTGGCTCAGTCGGTTAAGCATCTGCCTTTGGCTCAGGTCATGATCTCAGGGTCCTAGGATGGAGCCCTGCATCTGGCTCCTGCTCAGTGGAGAGTCTGCTTCTCCTTCTCCCTCTGCTTGCCGCTCCCCCTGCTTGTGCTCTCTCTCAATCTGTCAAATAAATAAATAAAATCATTAAAAAAGAGAGAGAAAAGTTTAGAAAGTTAACTAATGGATAACATATGAAGGCCAAGAAGGTTAACTGGCAAGGCCAAAGATACTCAGTCCACATCAAATATAAAATGAGAGCACAATTCAACAATTCCCTTACTGTTATATTAGTTCTGAAAGCTTATAAGCCAACATGGAGAAGATCAGAGGGAAAGGAGGATGGCACATTGTGATTTTTATTGAATTACATTAACGTATATTGTCATATTACCAGCTCTTTTAGGGCTAAAAGAAGGGTTTCACTCGGAAGATGAATTTCGTTTTTGAGCTTCTAAATTAGAAAAGTGAGAAAAGACTTATGGTTATCTCCATGTCACATTTCAGTGACTCATTGATGTGAATGTGCAAGACTCTTGACTTAATAAAAGTTAAAGTTTGACTACTAGAGATGGAGTTAAACATATAGCAAATCTTCTAGACTGTCTCTTCTACTTGTGTTTCAGAGGTAGGGGGAAGACATTGTCAAGGTGAGGCAAACAGATGAACCAAGAGGAGAGTGCTGGACCTGGCTAGATACTACTAATTACAGAACTCTCATTAGAAAGGGGAGGGGTATCTGTGTGGCTCCTCAGTTAGGCATCTGCCCTGGGCTGGGCTAATGATCCCAGGGTCCTGGGGAGTGGGGAGTCTGCTTCTCCTTCTCCCACTTCCCCTGCTCATGCTCTCTCTCTCAAATTAAAAAAAGAAAGAAAGAGAAAAAGAAAGGAAGGAAGGAAGCCAACAAGCAAGCAAGCAAGCCAGCTGAGAGTTTTGATGATGGAAAGAGGAGGTGTATTAAGGGAATGCCTGTCAGGGGCCCCTGGGTGGCTCAGTTGGTTAAACATCCCACTCTTGATCCTGGCTCAGGTCTTGATTTCACGGTCATGAGTTTGAGCCCTGCATTGGGCTCCATGTTGAGTGTGGAGCCTACTTTTTTTTTTTTTTTTTTTTTTTTTGAAGCCTACTTAAAATAAGTAAAAGCAATGCCTGTCATCAAAGGTAACAGACATTGTGGCCTGTGGAACTGCCATGATTGACTGATGCCTTTCAGGTCTGACCTTGATGAATGATGATGGCTGCCTGGATGCAAGAGGAAGAAATTTTCAATTGCAAATGGTTAAGAAAGAAATGATCTAGTCTCCAGGAAGTATTCCCCAAGGAAGCCAGGCTAAAATCTATGATTTCTTCTCTGTAGGAAAACATAAGTAGAAGGACATGGGAGTGAAACACAAAAGAACTTGCGGAGGAAGATGCATGCTGACCTGCTCTTGGCCACATAGTTATTATCTCATCAATTGTTTGAGAGTCTAACCAATGGAATAAAGGAGAGGGAAACATTTTAATGAATGCCACAAAATAGACCCTGGGCATATGTGGGTATAACATTGGTTTTTTTTTTTTTTTTTTTAAAGATTTTATTTATTTGAGAGTGAGAATGAGAGAGATCATAGAGGGAGAGGAAGAGGGAGAAGAAGACTCGCTGCTAAGCGTGGAGCTTAATGAGGGGCTTGATTCTAGGACCCTGGGATCATGACCTGAGCTGAAGGCAGATGCTTAACTAATGAGTCCCCCAGATGTCCCTGGGTGTACTTTTTTCTTTTTTAAAGATTTTATTTATTTATTCATGAGAGACACACAGAAAGAGAAGCAGAGACACAGGCAGAGGGAGAAGCAGGCTCCCTGTGGGGATCCCCATGTGGGACTCCATCCCAGGACCTGGGATGCCCTGAGCCAAAGGCAGATGCTCAATCACTGAGCCACCCAGGTGCCCTTGGGTGTGATAACATTTTTAAGCCACTCTATTCAAATTATCTTAGAGGTCCATAAAATTTGTGTGTTTGCTGAGCCACACAGGCTTGAATCCTGAATTTGCAGTTGGAATGAGAGAGCATGTTCCTAAGTTAGGAAGTAACCTACCTCGTGAGTGGGATGTAATCTTTAAGAAGTTATTTTATTTTGCTTTCGCTATTAATTTGCCATAAGCTCTGGTAAAAACCACTAGGAGGTAACATGAATATTTGCAGTAAAATATTTGCATTCTTTGCATTTTATTTCACATTATCCCTGTCTTTTATTAACCTAGATAATAGAGTTTATTCGGAGGAGATAGAGCAGTTCCACATTTCTAGTTAGGAATCTCTTAGATATGGCAAATATCTATGGTAAATATCCAGGTTTACTGGAGGAGAATATTAAAGGAAAACTGGAAGAGTTTATTTTTTCATCTTAGTTTCAAGGGGGCTTACGGGTTTCTTAAAAAGAGAAGAACTGGATTACGGTTGTTGCTAAGGAAAATTGAGAGACAGTTTTGAATAATAGGTTACCGAGGCATTCCCCTCCAAGTGTTGTGTGAATGAATAATATGGGATCAATCCCAGGTTATAAGGGTGAAGTTATTTCTACTGCAGTCGCTGTTGGGATGCAGCACAATTTCACGGAGGGTTGACTCCCAAATCTCTTTGACGGGTCTTTGGAAACGACAAACTCAAACTTAAGTCCTTCTAAGAACTAAGGATATTTTGAGTCCCAGGAGAAGAGAGCCAGACTTAGGCTCATGGCACTGAGCAACCAGAGACCTGATTTGGGAGAAGCACATGCAGAACTGTGAGTTCAGGGTCGGACCTGACAGTAGTAACTCGGAAGCTGCAAGGACTCTTGGAGCACAGATCGTTGTTCCTTGATGTTTATAGGCTGGACAAGTTATTTCAGTTTGGCAATATATCAACATTTGTGTCCTCCCTTTTGAGGCATTTGGCTCAGAGGCTGTCCCTTAAGTTTAGGGCAAGAAGATATTATCCTTTCTGCGAAGCAGCCTTTTCTCCTCCCAGGCATTTGAGGGATTAAACAAATGAATAATGCTAAAACCCTCCTTCTGATTTTGAAATCAATAGTAGCCAAGGACAGAGCAATTAAGAGGTGGATCAATAGCTGAAACGGAATGAACACTAGGAATTTCCCTGGACTGTAAAAAAATGTCTTATATTAAGACAAACTCTTTTTCTCTTTTAAAATGTTTTTTCTTTTCTTTCTGCTTCAGGTTTTCATTCTTTACACTGAAACAACACAATGGTTTGAGTCACTGTATCTCAACGATGGTATGTTTTATTTGTCCCAAATCTTCTTTACTGGAATTTCCTCCCCTTTTTTGGTGACTTTTATTTTTGTTTCTAAAGCAATGATGAGCTTTTACAAGAGGTCAGGGATTCCTAGATACATATCCTCCTGCGGTGTGTACTCCTTCTCCAGATCGGCAGAAATCATGCTTTTCCTGATTTCGTCTTAACATGATCTTTCAGGGAGGCATAGAAAGTGGTTTTCTGGATTTAGCAGATTTCAAGATGATTTTAGTAATTATGAACCTTGACGTTTTAAATAAGACTGGAGCTCATTTAAAAAAAAACTGAGGCATTCTTAAGGGAGCACTATAAAAATTTCCAATCAAGGACTATGTAATTGGAGACTCCAATTCTGTACATGGCCACTAAGGGAGAGAGGGAGGGAGGACAATGAGGATGGGGTGTCGCAGAGATGGGGGGGAGGCGCACACCACAGATGTCCCCTAGAATGAAAAGAGAAGGAAGGTGGCTCAGGTTTTTAACCTGTACCCCTTGCAAAGGACGGAATCCACACCTTCCCAGTATCCTTTTAAAAATATCACTTTTGCAGCCCTAAAAGATTGACTTGCTGTTCTTGTTGTTGTTCATGAGGAAATTATCAATGTCCCTGGAAATGCATGTCCTCTCCGGTGATATCAAATAGTATTCTTGGGGATCCCTGGATGGCTCAGCGGTTAAGCATCTGCCTTCGGCCCAGGGTGTAGTCCTGGAGTCCCAGGATTGAGTTCCACATCCGGCTCCCTGCATGAAGCTTGCTTCTCTCCCTGCCTGTGTCTCTGCCTCTCTCTGTCTGTGTCTCTCCTGAATAAATAAATAAAAACTTAAAAAAAAAATTCTTAAAAAAAAATAGTATTCCCGACTTGACTGGGAAATATCTCTCCTACTCTTATTTACTAAAGCTAATGTTTCTTTTCACCAAGGCTAATCATTTGACACATCTAAGGTGTTAGAAATTTACTTTTCAACTTAGCTGTTGGATCACTTAATTTAAATTTGACACAGAAGTTGCCTGACTGGCTTACTGTCAGTGGCTATCTGGATATCTAGATTACCTGGCAAGCTGAAAGTTAGAGCCTATTGATATGATGAGTTTGTAAAAGGATTTCCCATTGCCTTGCACACAGCAGGTACTCAGTGGTTATTAGTTTTCTTCCTTAATAGTGAAGTTTAGGAAAGATTTTTTTTTTAAGGTTTTATTTATCTACTTGAGAGAATGAAAAAGTAAGCAGGGGGAGGGACAGAGTGAGAGGGAGAGAGAGAATCTCAAGCAGATGCCCTGCTGAGCTCAGAGCCCAATGCAGGGCTCCATCTCAATACCCTAAGATCATGACCTGAGCCAAAATCAAGAGTCGGGTGCTTAACTGACTGAGCCACCCAGGAGTCCCTATGAAAGATCTTTTTTTAAGTATCAAAATTACAACTTAGGACTAAATGAGTTAATAAAAGCTCCAGTTTTCTTTCTGAGTAGGTTTCATGTTCATAGGTACAGAAAGCCTTGCTAGGATCCAGTTAAAATGAAAAAAAAAAAATTAAATTTCACAACACTAATATTTAATTTGTTTCATATTTGCATTTATGGCTTAACACACTCTAAGTTTCCTCTGACTATATTAGCTCGTCTCTTTGGTATCACTAACTGGTATTTTAGGTATGAAATACAATTTCTTCTGATATGAAGCCAAAACTTATGTCTTTGCAGCCTTGTGGGAACAAGTCATTTAGGGTTATTCTGGAAAGTTACAAATATCATTACAGCTATGAATGCCTATGATGGTCTCATTCATTCATTAATTTATCCAGTGAACATTTAGGGAGCACCTAAGTCCGGCAGTGCCCACTCTGGCCTACTACGATGGTAACAAACACAGGGTGACTTCCTCCCTTCGTGGAGCTTTTAATTTTTGTGCTGGGAAATTAGTTGAGCAGTCTGGCCTCCCTCCCAAGGGTCGTTTAGATACCATAGTTTTGAAGGATTTATTTTATAAACAGCAATCATATTGTGTGACTAGGTCAGGGATCCAGGTAAAGTTACTCTGCAAATTACTCTGGTAGATCTGTCTTCATCTTTTTGAAGACTATGGTATTTACATCTCCTAAGAATATTGCAGGAAAGTTTCTTGCAATATGGGCTGATGGGAAGTGAAGCCCAAAGATTTCTAAGGCCTCTTCCCTATCTAGGATTTGGTGACATGGACAAACCAAGGGAGGGATCTCTCCAAAATGACCACAGAAAAACACAGAAACCCCCTTACAAGGTTTTCTGCTTGACTCTGTGTAACCATAGTGAGATCTAATGATCCGGCGGGGGTGGGTTATATCTATTGCATTATTGACCCTTGCTCATCTTTTATCATTCTGTGCAAAGAAAGTCCAGAGACTAACAGAAAAGCATTATGGAGCTTTATTGATCTCTGCTTCTGACTGTGAACTGGAGCTAGAGACTTGTTAAGCTAAATGAGCTCAGCTGAGACTCAGGTTGCCGGGTTGCCGGTGTTTATGCAGAACCTTAACATTAGCTTCTGTGTCTGCAGGGCTTTTTTTTTTTTTTTTTTTTTCATCTTCCTGACCAGGTATAAACATTGTTCTTTGACAGTTTTAGGCTGAGTATTTTTGTTGTTCAGGAAAAAAAAAAATTAAGTATACCCTCTTATTTTTTAGTGAAATATAAAAATTTCTTTTGCTTTTGATTCAGAAGTATGTATGTTTAGAATGTATTAGTTACAAAATGTTTTTCAGGGTAACATTTTGGTAGCCCTTCCTCATTGTTGGTAAGTAAAATTGTGACTTCCTGCTTTGCTGAGTGGGCAGTGTTAATGTCACTTGCGTGTCCCCTGGGGTTGGAGATAGTTAAACAGAGTCTCCTTAGCAATGGATATTATAGGACAGTGGTTCTCCAAGTGGTCTTCAGGCCAGCAGAGTAGCCTCACCTGGGGACTTGTTCGAACCTCCCCTTGCTCCAGGTGGTTGTGATGCAGGCTAACATTTGGGAACCCTGTGATAGGAATGAGCCTGAGATCCCTAATTCTAGAGGAGGAGGAGGGTGGAGAGTGTCAGAAACTCTGGAGTTTCTTGTCCAGCTCACAATCTCTCCTCCCCTTCTGATACTCTTCCTTCTACTCCCCTTACTGCACAGTGAGCCATTACTCTGAGAGTCTGAACACACCTTTTGGAGGAGTAGGGGTGAATCATTAGATGGATAAATGAAATTTTCCAAGAGATGGTCAGTTTTGATAAGCTTTTGAGGATACTTGTTAATAAAGATTTGTAAAATTCTGTTGTCATTGCATCTACTATAGAAATACTGATAGCGCCAACTACTCTTACGAGTTGGACAGAAATAGGAGATGTCCAATTGTTTCACAATCTAGGACTAGCATCTGGTTGCAGATTGTTCCTAGGGACCTTGAAAAATTATCTACTCTTCTCCAAAAAAAGTTTTAATCTCACTGTATTATGCCTTGCACTTTGGGTTTCTCAGAGGTAAGCCACCCTTTACCTGGCATTGGAAAAAGATCATTCGGTGACTGGGATGATCATGTGGCCTTTGTCAGGCTGCCTGGGCACAAATCCTGGCTTTGCTACTTGCTACATGTATGACCTTGGGGAAATTCCTTTATTTCTCATGGCCAATTTTTTTCAATTTGTAAAACCAAGCTGCTAATAATATGTATCTCTTACTAAGTTTTAAGCATTTAGTGAGTTAATACATGTTAAATTCCTGACGCGTAATAAATGTTCAATAAATATTAGTGATCACTATTATGACTGTTCTGTAATGATATAAAATTACCGACAACTGTGAAGGTAACGAATTAGAACAGTAGGTGAGACTGGACTAAACCTATAATCTGTCACAATAGAGTGAAGAACCAATGAGTTAGACACACATTAGTTTGACTTCTTGTTATGTATCATTCGGCCAGTAACTTAGCTGCTCCTGAGCCTCTATTTTTCTAGCTGTGAAATGGAGATAATGCTGTTCACTGTGCAGAGCTGTTGTGAGCAGAAACAACATTTTGAAAGAGGCTGGTGTACTCAATACAAATGGCTATTATTATTATTATTTTTAAAGATTTTATTTATTTATTCATGAGAGACACAGACTGAGAGAGAGAGGCAGATACAGGCAGAGGGAAAGGCAGGCTCCATGCAGGGAGCCCAATGCAGGACTCAATCCCAGATCCCGGGATCACGACCTGATCGAAAGGTAAGCACTCAACCACTGAGCCACCCAGGGATCCCCCAAATGGCTATTATTCTTTTTATTGCTGCTTGCTATCTTGGCTAGTTTGTTTGTTTATTTATTTATTTATCTATCTATTTATCTATTTTTAAAGATTTTATTTATTTATTCATGAGAGATACACAGAGAGAGAAAGAGAGAGAGAGGCAGAGGGAAAAGCAGGCTCCATGCAGGGAGCCCGACGTGGGACTCGATCCCAGGACTCCAGGATCATGACCTGAGCCAAAGGCAGGCGCTCAACTGCTGAGCCACCCAGGCGTCCCTTAGCTAAATTTTAAATAGCAACTTCCCCTTCCTATGGAAATCTAGGAGTCTGATTTAGAGGAAATGTGTGTATGCTGTGGAATGGCCCATATGCCACTTTGCTATTAGAATATGAATCATTATTTCTAAACTTAGTGTTCCTTTCCTTGTCTGCTATTTGCTTCTCTCAGAAATCCCTATGTTCAGATCCAATCATAAACTTTGGATATTAAAAGAAGGCAACCTCAGTGAAGTGCATTTTTGGTGGGAGCTATCACATTTGCCATATCTCACTTGTATGAGGGATGAGGTTGTCTGACCAAGAAGTGACAGGAGGACCATGCCACTTTTTATATGTTATTATCCTTTTTATTGAGGCACAACTGACATATGGTGAAATGCATAGGTCTTAAGTGTGCGTTCTGGGAGTCTTAACAAACATATGCACTTCCTTCAAGGCATAGAACATTTCCATCACCCCAGAAAGTCTCCTCATGCCCCTTCTCAGTCACTTCCTCCCACCCCAGCCCCATGCAACCACTATCCTGATTTCTATCATCACTGCTTAGCTTTCCTTGCTAGAAAACTTCATATAAATTGGCTCTGTCTCTTTTCCCTTAGTGTAATGCTTTTGAGAGTCATCTGTGTTGTTGCACGTATCAGTAATTTGTTCCTTTTTGTTAATGAGTAATGTTCTATCGTGTGGCTGCACCACAGAGTGTTTACAACTTTCTTATTGAGGGACCCCTGTGCTATCTCCATTGCTTGTTCTGATTCCCAGGATATTGATGTTGGGTAAGCAGAAGGTTTACCATCTCCATTTTCCAGATTAGGAAGTTGGGGCTCAGAGATGTGAGGCACATGTTTTCACTGCTGGCAAGTGATGATTCCAGGCAGAAAGCCTGGTCTTCTGGTGCCAGGGCCTCTACTTCCATTTATTTATTTATTTATTTATTTATTTATTTATTTATTTATTTATTTATTTATGTATTTATTTATGCTTCAGCAAAATTCTTTTTCATTTTCTTTTTATTTTTTATTGGAGTTCAATTTGCCAACATATAGCATAACACCTAGTGCTCCTCCCTCCAAGTGCCCCCCTCAGTGCCCATCACCCAGTCACCTCAACCACCTGCCCACCTCCCCTTCCACTACCCCTTATTCATTTCCCAGAGTTAGGTGTCTCTCATGTTTTGTCACCCTCACTGATATTTTCATTCATTTTCTCTCCTTTCCCTTTATTCCCTTTCACTAATTTTTATATCCCCCAAATGAATGAGACCATATAATGTTTGTCCTTTTCCAATTGACTTATTTCACTCAGCACAATACCCTCCATGTCCCCCACGTCGAAGCAAATAGTGGGTATTTGTCATTTCTAATGGCTGAGGAATATTCCATTGTATACATAGACCACATCTTCTTTATCCATTCTTCTTTCAATGGACACCGAGGCTCCTTGCACAGTTTGGCTATTGTGGACATTGCTGCTAGAAACATCGGGGTGCAGGTGTCCCGGCGTTTCACTGCATCTGTATCTTTGGGGTAAATCCCCAGCAGTGCAATTGCTGGGTCGTAGGGCAGGTCTATTTTTAACTCTTCGAGGAATCTCCACACAGTTTTCCAGAGTGGCTGCACCAGTTCACATTCCCACCAACAGTGCAAGAGGGTTCCCCTTTCTCCACATCCTCTCCAACATTTGTGGTTCCCTGTCGTGTTAATTTTCCCCATTTTCACTGGTGTGAGGTGGTATCTCATTGTGTTTTTGATCTGTATTTCCCTGATGGCAAGTGATGCGGAGCATTTCCTCATGTGCGTGTTGGCCATGTCTATGTCTTCCTCTGTGAGATTTCTGTTCATGTCTTTTGCCCATTTCGTGATTGGATTGTTTGTTTCTTTGCTGTTGAGTTTAATAAGTTCTTTATAGATCTTGGATACTAGGCCTTTATCTGATACATCATTTGCAAATATCTTCTCCCATTCTGTAGGTTTGTTGACTGTTTTCTTTTGCTGTGCAAAAGCTTCTTATCTTGATGAAGTCCCAATTCATTTTTGCTTTTGTTTCTCTTGCCTTCATGGATGTATCTTGCAAGAAGTTACTGTGGCCAAGTTCAAAAAGGGTAGTTCAAAAAGGGTGTTGCCTGTGTTCTCCTCTAGGATTTTGATGGAATCTTGTCTCACATTTAGATCTTTCATCCATTTTGAGTTTATCTTTGTGTATTCCTTCCCATTTTCTAAGGCCAGTTTGCTTTGATCTGACCCTGACTCATATTTGATGGAGAAAGACTCAAACATCAAAATTCAGGAATTTAGCCCAGTCCGGGGTAGTCCTTGGCCAAGCTTTAGTTTCTCAGGTGCAGTGGATGGATTTCTGAGGCTGGCCCAAGACATGACCCAGAGCAGGGGGTCTGGATGAGTTAGCCTATAGATCCACAGATGTCCTGAAGATGCTCCAGGAGAGCAGCTTTGCCATCCACGGTACAAAGGGGAAGAAGGATGGATGCAGAGTAGAACAGGCCTCTGTTCTCTTCTCGCTCGGCTGCATGCTAGCTGGGGGTGCTTGGGCAACTCAACATCTGAGTCTGTTTCTGTCTATAAGAGACATAATTTAATGCTTTTTTTCCTAGTCCTGATGAAGAGGTTTCTGACATGGGACCTGCCCTTCCTGTACCCCATCCGGGGTGGGCTTGGGAGAGCATTACAATGTGCTATTGACCTTGCTGTGGGGTTCCCACTGTGTGGAAGAGCTAACCCTCCCTTTTATCTTGAAGACAGTAATTCATTATTTATAGACTCTGAACAGAGATGGGACGTTTACTTGTTGTTAGTAAAGTCCTCACAAAAATAAATCAAAGGAGGGGAGTGTGTGGGTGGCTCAGTGGTTGAGCATCTGCCTTCAGCTCAGAGTGTGATCCTGGGGTCCTGGGATCGAGTCCCACATCGGGCTCCCTGTAGGAAGCCTGCTTCTCCCTCTGCCTGTGTCTCTGCCTCTCTCTCTGTGTGTCTCATGAATAAATAAATAAAATCTTAAGAAAAAAAATAAATCAAAGGAGGCAAAAGAGGGACTCATTCGCTAAGAGGGCTGGGAAAAGGAAGAAAGCTAAATGTGTCCTTTGAAGACATCCTTGTCATCCCTTCTCAAGAAAAATGCGAACATCTTCAGAAGGAAGCCCCCTTTGTTAGGGATGCTGATAAGGCCTTATGGTAAAGGAGGCCTGTAGGAAAAACAGGAGAAAACGTTTTTTTTAATTTTTTTAAATTATTTTTTGAGAAAACGCTTTAGATCAGGCTTCCATCACCCCATTCCCACCGCATTATGGATTTAGTAATGTCTCTGAAACATTTAGTAATGTTTCAGTTTCTCTACCAGAAAAAACCAACAACACCACCACCATTCTTTATCACACACTTCAGGATTTTTTTTTTAATATTTTATTTATTTATGACAGATACAGAGAGAGAGAGAGAGGCAGAGACACAGGCAGAGGGAGAAGCAGGCTCCATGCACCAGGAGCCCGATGTGGGATTCGATCCCGGGTCTCCAGGATCACACCCTGGGCCAAAGGCAGGCACCAAACCGCTGCGCCACCCAGGGATCCCCACACTTCAGGATTTGATTTGAAATCTGGATTTTGAGGAGCTCAGGTTGTTTTTTTTTTTTTTTTTTTAAGATTTTTATTTATTCATGAGAGACAGAGAGAGAGGCAGAGACACAGGCAGAGGGAGAAGCAGGCTCCATGCAGGGAGCCAGATGTGGGACTCGATCCCAGGTCTCCAGGATCATGCCCTGGGCTGAAGGCGGCACTAAACCACTGAGCCACCCGGGCTGCCCCGAGGAGCTCAGTTTTCTAATAATTTACATGCATGCAAAGATTTTGGTAAAAAAAAAAAAAAAAAAAAAAGTACTTCTGTAGATACTATGTAATATAAGGTTAAGTAGGCTTCCAAGAAAACCTTACAATCTATAAAATTGCTATGTGGATGACCTAATAGTGGGATACATTAAACTAGCGAAAATGGGGACAAGTCTTAGAAGAATCTGCAGTTGGATGATTAGCTTAGTAAGAGCTTTTTTTTAATTTAGATTTTTATTTATTTGAGGGAGAAGTAGGCTCCCCTGCTGAGCGGGAAGCCTGATGTAGGGGTCAATCCCAGGACCCTAGAATTGTGATCTGTGCCAAAAGCAATCGCTCAACCATCTGAGCCACCCACGCACCTGGTTAGTAAGGGCTTCTAAGGCAATTTTCAACCAGTGCATGACATTAGTGAGCTTTTTCTCAAGCAGGGTTGAAAACAGCTGATGTCAAGTGATTCAACAGTACTTGCAGCCCCGCAGAACAGCCCTGCTTTGCAGCTTTTCCCTTTCCTGGGTCCCCCGGTATTTCCAAGGGAAGGAGAGACTTTTTAAGGACTCTGTGCTTGTGTTTGGGGAGGAAAAACAATCCTAAAGTCTGGAAATCGGAGTGCTTGCCAAGTATTTATGCAGGAAATGAAACGATAGGCTTCATTTATGGCTTTCCATAATTGGCATTGAAACACCATCGCTCTGCTGGCTCAGCTTTTTAATGTAGCAGATCCCTCGAGTGTAGGAGGAAGAAAGAGTGGATATGCCTCTAACCATGGAGTGTCTTTGTTAATGAAGGATACTTGAGGGGGAAGAGATGACCAGAAGACAAAGATGAATAAAATAAAAGGAATAAGCCTAAACTAGAGAAAAAGGTGTCCTATGCACAGCGGATGCTTATGTAGCAATTGTTTCGTTTGGGCTCTTTGTTGGAGAATATTTTCTTTCAGGACTTACACTAATTTATGTATTACTCTCAAGTGCATTGCATAATTTCCATATTTATTTATATGCCTGTCTCTCTTAGAAGCATAGAGAGAACGACGCTTTGAATTTCAGGAGACAACAGGACATGTGATTTTAGCCACTTATTTAAAAATTAACATTTATTGAGTGGTTTTATGTGTCAGGCACTGGAATAATCACTTTTATATATAATACTTTATTTGATTCACATAACTATCATATGAGATATATGGTATCTCATTCATATATTATGAGTATAATTATTATTTGTATTATGTTACAGATAAGGAAACCCAAGGGAAGACGCTGCCAAGTTTAGACAACTGTAAGTAGCAATGGCTATATATTATATGGAGTTTCTTGACTGTGGAGGTCCTGACTCATCCCTCTTGGATCTTCCGCCCTCAGCTCGGCGTCCATAATATAATATTTATTGAATGATTTACAGAACCCACATGTTTTTAAAGTGACTTTTGCAAAACTACCAGTGTCCTTAGATCTTTTTTCCCCTCCATGCACATAATCAAGAGATGGGGCTTATAAAGGAAACATGTGGAATCTCTTTTGGAAATGTTAGCTTTGAGATGCCAATCAGACACCCAAATGTGGATGTTAATTACATAATTGTATTTATGGAAACCAACAAAGGAAAAAAGAGACACATAAAAAAACCAGACTCTTAAATACAGAGAACTGGTGGTTGCCTGAGGGGAGGTGGCGATGGGGGATGTGGGAAATAGGTGAAGGGGATTAAGAGTACTATTACTGTAAGGAGCACTGAGAAATGTATAGACTTGTTGAATCATTATGTTGTACACCTGAAACCAATATAACACTATGTTAATTATGCTTGAATTTTTAAAAATATATTTATGGGAACAGAGCTTAGAGGAGAAGTCAGGGCTGGAGATAAAAATAAGATTGTCATGAATAGATAGCATTTAAAAGCATGGGGTAGAAGAGATCTACGGTGGGTGTGGGGGCGGGTGGGAGCAGAACGTTGGAAAAAAAGAAGGCTGAGGACCTAGCCCTGGGCTTCCATGGTTGGCAACTGGATGAGAAGAAGGAAAAGGGGGTTGGAATAGGAAAATAAGGAGTAAGGAGCCTCAGATGCCAAGAGAAAAAAGTGAATTCTAAAGATAAGTCTAGACATATGAGTCTAGACAGACAGTCCCAAGTCAAGTTGGATGGAGACAAAGAATGGCCATTGGGTTTGGTGTGGCTGAAGGTCCTTGACAAGACTTGTTCTTTTTTTTTTTTTTTTTAAGATTTTACGTATTTATTCATGAGAGACAACAAGAGAGAGAGGCAGATGCAGGACTCGATCTTGGGACTCCAGGATCACACCCTGGGCTGAAGGCAGGCACCAAACTGCCAAGCCACCCAGGGATCCCCGACAAGACTTGTTTCTCAAGTGAAGTGGGGATGAAAGATGATTAGAGGGGTGGGCGAGAGAGTAGAAAGTGAAAACGTTAGAGTTTTGCTGTAAAGAGAGTCTTGAGGAATGAGGCAGGAGCTGAATGGGGTCATAGGGTCAGGGGAGAGTTGGGTTCTTTAAGTAGATGATAGTATTTGTATTTTATACTCAAGGGAATGATCCAGTGAGGGAGAAACCGAAGATGCTGGGGAGAGAAGGGAGAATGGCTGGGTGGTGTCCTTGAGGAGGCAGAGGAGAGGGAAGCTGAGCTCACCCTTCCATGGTGGAGCAGGGTGGACACTTCTCCCACCTTCTAGCAGGGGAGGTAGGGGGTGGGGTGCTGATGATAAATATTCCTCCTTTATTTTGTTTTTGAAAGATTTTATTTATTTATTCATGAGAGACACAGAGAGAGAGGCAGAGACACAGGCAGAGGGAGAAGCTGTCTCCCTGCAGGGAGCCCGACACAGGACTCGATCCCAGGACCCTGAGCCAAAGGCAGGTGCTCAACCACTGAGCCACCCAGGGATCCCAAATATTCCTCCTTTACATCCATCCTTTAAACTCCCAAGAGCTGACGGATTCTGTGTGCAGAACCCTGTAGAAGTTTATTCTTATGGATAAATATGTACAAAGAAAATATTCAGGCAGGAGCTAGCATAAGAATAAAGTAAAATTTAATAGTCAAAGTCGATTTCATTACCAGACCAACATTTAATATTGAACTTTAAACTGCTTGCTATTCTCTATAGCTGCTATCTCAGACTAAGAGGAGGAGTTAATCAAAATAAAGCAACAAAACCTTTAATAAAAGGGTGAAAAGTAAAAGCTTGAAAATCAAGGATTATGTCTTCTGTGGCAAAGAATTCATTTCTTTGTAGAAATAATATGAATAACAGGGTCTATAATCAATTGTTGTAAATTCTGTGGGCTAAGAACCTATCACATTCCTGGCACTTCTCAAACATTCTTGATGATCCTCACAACAAAGCACACAAAGTGGTTTTATTACTGTTTGACAAGTGAGAAAACTGCCAGGGAGGTGCTGCAAGGTTTAATGATTTGCTCAAGGTCGCCCAGCTGGTAAGGTGAGATTTAAATTAGAGCTCATTCTGGATTCAGAGCTGCTTTCTTTCATACACTGCCTTGATATAGTAAATGTTTTGAAATAGGTAATACCTCTATTTAACGTGTGGAAAGCATTTGGCTCAAAAGATTAAGTTCCTCACATATCTGAAAATGTTGCATTTATTTGCACGAACTTACTCCTATTTTTTTTTCTTCTTCTTCTTCTTTTTTTTTTTTTTTTTTTTTTTTTAAGATTTTTGTCCATTCGTTTGACAGAGCACAAACAGGGGGAGAGTTAGAGGGAGAAGCAGGCTCCCTGCCAACCAAGGAGTTCGATGCAGGGCTTGATGCTGGGATCATGACCTGAGCCAAAGGCAGACACTTAACCCACTGAGCCACCCAGGCACCTCACTCCTATTTCTCTTTTAGTCTGGTGTATAGACATGGCTGGAGGGAAGGAAGGAAGGAGGGAGGGAAGAAGAGAAATCTATGTAAAACTAGAGAGAATAGTATCAGAAACCCTCATATCTGATGTTCCAGGTTCACCAGGGGTCTATTCCTGGCCATTCTTAACTCATCTCTGTCCCCCCACTCCTCTCCCTGCCACTAGAGGATTTGGAGCAAATTCTGGACGTTATATCATGTCATCCATTCATATTTCAGTATATATTTCTAAAAAGACAATTTTAAAAAGTGTAGCCTTAATATCACTACCACATATTTTAAAAATTGACAGTTATTCCTTGGATTTGCCAAATATCCAATCAGTATTAAATTCACTGGAATGTCTCATGAATGACTGTTCCATTCAGCTCATTCCATTCCAAGTAAGGGCTACACCATATATATAGCTGGTTGAATAGGTTCTCACATCTCTTTTAATCTATAGTTTCTACAGCCTTTTACCCCTTCCTTCTTTGCAATTTATTTGTCCCATAGAGGTTCCATATTCTGAATTTTTGCTGCTTGCCCCACTGGGCTTTGGTTAATGTGTTTTCCTGACTTGGAGTTTCTTAGAAATTGATTATTGACACTTGTCTACGGCCATACCACCCTGAACGTGCCCGATCTCGTCTGATTATTGACACTTGCTCAGATTCAGCAATATGAAAGCAGACCATATATCATATATCTTAATATTTTAAAATTATAAGCTAAGCCATGTCCACAGTCAGCCAGCCATTTCCACCCATGGTCCCTTTTTTCCTGGAGTAGAAGGAGCTTTGTATTCCTGGAGACAAACCTTGCCCAAATGGCTGCCAAGATCTGTCAGGGCAAGGCAGGGTGGAGTCGGGGACAGGGCCTGGGACTCCTGGCTAAGACTAGATCTGCCTGCACCAACTGAGTGGGACTAGATCAAACTCCCCAGGGAGCCAAGGGCTCAGCTTGACCTGCCCCTCACCTTGCTTCTCTAAGTTATCATTTCCAGGCAGTTAAAACACCTCCTAAAATTTGGCCTTCTAGTACAGGTGGGAGGGGGCACAGTCCTCTGGGTAAACCAGTCTGCTGAGACCCTACTCCTCCCTGCAGATGTTTCTAAATGGGACTGAGGCTTGCTCTGCTCTGGACCTCACTAGGAGGGCCTTTCTAAGCTGTGTGATGTTTCAGCTGTTGCCTGCTGAAGGCACCCCTGCTGCGCACCCAAGCACTGCCAGCAGCAAAGAAGTCCCAGCAATCAGTCACAAGAGCTACTCAACTCTGGGAAAATCATATGTCCACTTTATTCAAATGCCACAGAGGACAGATTTAAATAACTTTATCTTTTGAATCCATCATCTTTAGCACCAAAAGTCAGTTTGAACCAGATCTTCTCATTTCTGTGTAAGTGATAAAAAGCCACTCTTACCTCTAGATTGATCAATGGTTACCATGGAGACAACTGTCTTTGTGTCAAGACTTTTTATAAACAACCCAGAGGGCAAAGAATCTGGGCTCCTGGGACGCCTGGGTGGCTCAGCGGTTGGGTGGCTGCCTTTGGCTTGGGTTGTGATCCTGGGGTTCCAGGATCAAGTCCCACATCGGGCTCCCTGCATGGAGCCTGCTTCTCCCTCTGCCTGTGTCTCTGCCTTTCTCTGTGTGTCTCTCATGAATAAATAAATAACATCTTTAAAAAAAAAAAAAAAGAATCTGGGCTCCTGAGTTCTTTAAAAGCTTTGAGAGGTGGAGGAGACCAAAAGCAAAGCATGTGTACAAACCTTGCATTTGACATTTTGGTTGGGACATGCCAGTGAACCCTCCTCACTGGTTCGTGAGGAAGCTGGCTAGGTTCTGACCTCAGACATGCCAGTGTCAGCTCTGATGGTTATTCTGTTCACAGCTTGCTCTTTCATTTCAGTTACTGAGTTTCTAACTCATAGCCAATAGGCTCAGAAGTATAAAGCATATAAGTTCCACTGAAAGTAAGTATAGGGGAAAAGGAAGGAAATTTTATTGTTTTATTTTTTAAAAAACAATTTTATTTATTTATTTATTTGTTTGTTTGTTTGTTTATTTATCTGAGAGAGAGACAGCAAGAAAGCATGCACAAGTCTGGGGCAAGGGGAGAGGCCGAGGGAGAAGCTCCACTGAGCAAGGAGCCAGATGTGGGGCTGGATCCCAGGACCCTGAGATTATGACCCAAGCTGAAGACAGATGCTTAACTGACTGAGCCACCCAGGTGCCTCAGGAAGGAAATTTTAATAATGTGCTGAGTTTTGGGTCTCATTGAGCAGTCCTGGATTGTTTTGTTTTTTACCCTAAGGCATGTGAGCCAGGATTCCCAAACTTTACCCTGGAATGCATCCAAAAGTCCATTTATTTGCCCTCCTCTCCCTTCCCCTAGGTCTCTTTCACATGCTCCCAACGACCCAGCATTTAACTTAAGTCTTTTTTAAAATGAAAAATCGGTGCAAAACTTATATTGAACTGCATAATGCTCTTTTTAATATAAGCTACTTCAAGTCAATAAAATTACCCCAAATCTTTAAGTAACATAGATGCTCCAGAATAATGTGTCCTGCTACCTGTGGCTGCGAGTACAGCCTAGCGTACTGCCCACACTCCGGGTGGCGCACAAAATTCCATCTGAGAAATAACAGAAAAGGCAACGTTTTGCTAAAAGCTATGCGGAACCATTGCCTCTGGGCCTCTGTGATGTTTGAAATTCCATTTGAAATGCTGTTCTTTAAGCTCTGTGTTCTCCTTGACAATGCAACTAGAAAGGGGAGCTAATCAATGATTCACACCTTAGCAGTGGCTTAGTGATACCTCCAAGAGAGCACGCACTGAAGTAATGACAGCTGCATCATAATCGGTTGGGGGGGGGGGGGGGGGACGGGGATTGGGAATGAAAACCGAGTGGCAGTTCCATATCTAAGGGCTGAGGAAACCAAAATGATTACCTGTAAGTCATGGAACTGGTTGGTGAGCATCTACAGGGACCTCATTTAATGATTTCTGACTTTTTAATGTCCTAGTACACAAGAAGCACTAAATCAACGCTTGTTGAATGAACAACTGGATAAAGTAGGGTTCACAGCTCAGGCCACAGTGATTTCTATTTGGGGAAACCAGAGGATCTCAGCGCCTTAGGAACAGATTTTACATTAACTCAAAAAGGGTTTCTGCTCCCGGTACCCCTCCTCTCCCTGGAACTGGGGGTTGAAGTCTCCTCTTCACCGCATCTGATCATTCTGTGTTCTGTTCCTGGGGCTTCTTCCCTTGCGAGGTCTTTTCTGAATTCCCTCTGCCCTTCTCAGGTTCAGGCTCTGGTGTTCTCCCTGCCAGGAGAATTACACTAGGTTTCCAGCTGGTTTTTCTGCTTTTAGACACTTGCCCTCCAGATATTCTGATAGACTGTCTGTGGGGTAGTATTACAACTCACACATCACTTGTGCTTACCTCTGGCCCCCAAACCTTTATCGATGGCCTGTGACCCATCAAATCCAGTTGAACTTCTTTCTTTGGTTTTGAAAATCTTCCTGCTCTCACCTAACCCAACTTTTGGGACTTATCTACCAAGCTACTGACATAAAACCTACATTCTTGCCAACCTAGTTTGTTTTACAACATTTCCTCATGCCTGTGGAAATGTTATGAGAACCTTCTATTGAATTGTGAGGTTACCTTTGATACTTGATGGTAATCAGTTTGAGGATGGGGTTGTGTGTCTTATACATCTTTGAATTCACCTTCCAACACAGCAGATACCCCTGTGGCAGTGCCCACCAGAGATGCCGATTTCTTTCTTTTCTTTTTTTTTTTAAGTTTTTATTTTTTTATTCAGGAGAGACACAGAGAGGCAGAGACATAGACAGAGGGTTCTGAAGCAGGCTCCCTGTGAGGAGCCTGATGTGGGACTCGATCCCAGGACCTGGGAATCACGACCGGAGCCTAAGGCAGACATTCAGCCACTGAGCCACCCAGGTGCCCTAATTTCAGCTTCTCCACGGGGTCTGATGGCAGGAAAGGTGCAGCATACAGGCCTGGGATGCAGAGGGCCTGTCCCTGATGCTGGGGCACAGGTTCGAGGACATTAGAGAATATGGGAATAACTCAAGTCGGGGGGTAAGATGGGAGAGCTGGTGCTGGAGGCACAGTTTACCTTTTCAAACTCCCTGGAAGTGTCAGATCATTGGAGGCGATCCTGATGTTCGCTGGTATGGTGAAGCAGCAGACTTACAGACTAGCGTGTGATGAGAAAGAAACGTACAGAAAAGGACTCAAACTAACATCAGGAGGAGAGATCGGTGGGTAGAAACCCTATGAAACTAGCACACAGGTCGCTAGGTTGAGAGCTGGGACGCATGAACCAGGCTGATGACCGGCTTTTCCGGATTGGGGACAAGTATGCCTTTTTAGGGCAAACACTGGTTAAGCAGGGATTGCAGGCAGCTAAGCCCTATCTATGTGCAAAACCGGTTTGAATATTTTGGTATGCATTAAGTTCAGATGCTCCTGTGTGTGTGTGTGTGCGTGTGCGTGTGTGTGTGTGCACACAGGCTAAGCAAAGAAAGCTCTAAGGTGACACTAGGACTTCCTGTGGCCATGCACCAAAGGGCCTTGTGAAAGGAAGGGTCTGTTGAGTCCTGGGTTAGCAGAACGTGGGTCCAGGACAATTCAGATTTCCTACGTTCTGCTAACTCTTCCTAGAATAGCATGCATATTTATCCTACTCTATGTCTTTATTTCCGGTGCCCAAACATGGCACTTTTCTATCTCAACGCCACTGTCATGGGATTTTCTTTAAATACAAGTAGAACAGGGAGATCCCTGGGTGGCTCAGCAGTTTAGTGCCTGCCTTTGGCCCAGGGTGTGATCCTGGAGACCCGGGATCAAGTCCCACATCAGGCTCCCTGCATGGAGCCTGCTTCTCCCTCTGCCAGTGTCTCTGCCTCTCTCTCTGTGTCTCTCATGAATAAATAGATAAAATCTTAAAAAAATACAAATAGAACATTTTCCTTTCTTTGCCTTTCCTTACTTTCCCTCTGCCACTTTGCCTTCTTCCATTGTTTCTTCAGGACTTTCTTTTGCACTTTGCAAGAGGCTCAGCCCTCAGAATCGAGTCTCCAGTGAAGCTTTGTGGAGGAATGGGGGACCCAGAGATGTGAGAATTCTTTTGTTTCTAACTATGGGTTTTCCAGCACCATAGAAGAACACTTAGGGTGGTAAGAAATAAGATTTCTCTTGAGACATCTTCATGTATGGTAGAACAGAAGTCAGGAGATGTCAAATGGTTGTCACTAAGAGTAGATTTTCTGGCTTCAAAAATTCTTTTCAAAACAAATATGTATATTTGGTACCTGCAAATTTGGAATGTGCAAATGTGGGCACCATCGGTGGATGAACCCATGGTTGAACATGCTCTGTATTTTTCCCCAAGGGTTGGGCCTCTTATGACTCTGACTGAAGGTTATATTTTTCCTCCCCAGCTGATGGATTTCCCAAAACAGGATCGTTTCCCACCCAGAATATATAACATCTATGGAAAATGCTAAATAGATTTTGAAAATTCGGATTCAAATGGAATTTCAATTCATTGAGAATTCATTTTATGGTTTACGCTAAATACCTAGTCTCACTCCATCCCTTCCTTAGTGACCCCTGCTGGTGACCTAAGTCAGGTCACTAGGAAATTTGATGGGAATTGCTGAGTCGTTTTATTCATTTGATTTTTAGTATTCTCATTTTGAGACTGGTGAAAAATCTGCCCTCTTATAAGCAAAGAAACTTGAAGGATGGAATTTCAAAATGTTCAGGATTAGTTTTGGAGATAAACATGTAGTAAGATCCTAAACTGTGAAATACTGTATTTGCATCAAATCTAAACTGTCAGGCAGTAGACATAGTTGTTCCTAAATATGAACAAAGCAAAGCAAGGTACGTATAGTTGAATCATTAACAACCACCGGTATCCTCAGGGAGTGCAATGACTTAAAAATACCTAAAGTTTCTTTAAAGTGAAGATCAGACAAGTCATTAGGCAACCTATTGGCACAACATCGTTTTCATAAAAGCCTGTACAGTCATTTTTGCAAAATTATAGCAAGAGGCATTTAAAAATGCTGATAATTAATGGATGTGCCTACAGCTACGGGCCCTAGGGATGGAGACAGGCTACTGGTTTCTTGAGACCCACTGGAAACTCCCCCATCCTTGCTGGAGCTCACCCAGCCAGGCCCCACTGGTTTTGAGTAATGTCACCATTTGGTGCCTAATCGTTGCTAGAGGTGGCTGCAGTTGAGGAAGGGTTTTTACCCGAGGCCCTGATTTCCTTCTACACCAAGGTCTTAGGGATTCAGGTTGCGGGAGGTTATCCCCCACTTTATGCTCCTGGGCATATGTTGTCTTCAGGATCTTGGCTCCAAACAGGTAACTCAACAATCTGTTGGAATTAACTGTGTTTTCAATCAAATCTTACCTGTGCGGGCACAGCGTTTCACTGGAAATTAGCGTCTGCCCTCCGTGGTAGGCAGTGGAGGTGATTTTAGCCCTGCTTAGCAAAATGAAGTTGGAGACCCAAAGTGGGCAGGGAACCACCCAGGGTCTAACTTCAGTTCTTATACTCCCAAATTCTGATATTTAGCTCTCATTGCCTTTGGAGGGTGTCACAGAGCTTCTAATTCCTGGCAGTAATTCTTAAAATCAATTCTTAGCATATTATTTTTGGAGTAAGCTTGGGCTGTGGAAAGTGTTTGAGGTTAAAGAGGCAAATCAGGTTTTTTTTTATTATTTTTTTTTTTTTTTGGTGAAGTAATGCCTCACCTATCTGATGGCCCCATGTTGCCCCCTAATGGAACTTTCGATATTTGCAAAATTCTTTACTGACTAGTCTTTCATGAAATGGAGACAAATAAAACAAGGTTTGTGAGCATTAACTTCTCTCAGGATAACATGTTATCTTATCATTTTCGTATTTAAATAAACTGCTACTGAAATTTTGCCAAATTCAAGGAACATGTGGTTGGGATAAGTACAGAAAATTCTACAAATTTGTAACTATATGTCTCACCCCCCTTCACCTGTATCCTCAGGGCTGATCGTTTTGCACAC
Source organism: Canis lupus familiaris (assembly GCF_011100685.1). NCBI lineage: Eukaryota > Metazoa > Chordata > Mammalia > Carnivora > Canidae > Canis > Canis lupus. The sequence goes on from NC_049255.1 coordinate 27,599,853, forward strand.
ACCTCTTTTTTATTTTTATTTTATTTTTATTTTATTTTATTATTTTATTTATTTTATTTTATTTTACTTTATTTTATTTTATTTATTTTTTATTTTAAATTAATTTCACTCCTCTTTTTTGAAAAGTGCATCTAACAGGGACACCTGGGTGGCTCAGTGGTTGAACATCTGCCTTCCCCTCAGGGCATGATCCCAGAGTCCTGGGGATGGAGTCCCACATAGGGTTCCCCACAGGGAGCCTGCTTCTCCCTTCTGCCTCTATCTCTGCCTCTGTGTCTCTCACGAATAAGTAAATCAAATCTTTTAAAAAATAGTGCATCTAACAAAGTGGGATAGTAGTCTTATTTTACTAAATTTGGAGAATACGAGAGTGGCTAATTTTAAGTTTTGTATTTGTGACACATTTGGAAAAAAAATTTCTTTTAAAGCGAGTTTGAATTCTAGCCCTGCCCCTTTTATTGGCATCATAAACTCAGGTAAGGCTTCATTTTCTCAAGCCTCAGTGTGTTTCTCTTCCAAAGTGGGGAGAAGGATGCAATTTGTGAAACACACAAAACAATTCCTGCTGCAGAGTGTGCACACAAAAATCAAGTAGTAGGGCAGACCTGGTGGCTCAGTGGTTTAGTGCCGCCTTCAGCCCAGGGCCTGATCCTGGAGTCCCGGGATCGAGTCCCACATCTGGCTCCCTGCATGGAGCCTGCTTCTCCCCTCTGCCTGTGTCTCTGCCAATCTCTCTGTGTCTCTCATGAATAAATAAATAAAAATCTTTTTAAAAAATCAAGTAGTAGTGGTGGTTGGATAGTAGTAACCACTGGGTCTTATTCGCCTCTATTTTACGTGGGAAGATTGTAGCAGAGGAGCTCTGTAGAATTTTAATGTCTCTGTTCCTACCCCTAGATGCAGGATGAGAGGGAAAGGAGGAAGTGTGAGCAGCAGTGTTCATTTCTGCCCACCTGGGAAAGCCCTTCCCTCCCACCACACCTGGGAGAAGCAGGAATTTCAGTTCATTTGTCAGGAGGGGCTCCTGGTGTGGGCCACAGTTTTGGAGTACTCTGTGGAGTTGGATGCAGTGAAGGGCCACTTCAGACACTAGCCTCCCTCTAGGGGAATAGAGTCAGTCTGCCCAGGGCCGCAGTCCCCACATGGTGTCACGGGTTGGGGAAAGATGAAACTGGTAAATGGGAGCTGGTGGTGGGTGGCAAGGATGGTTGAAGCCAGGTGGGAATGTGGGGCACCATCCATGTCCCTGAAGTGGGCTAGAAGAAGGCCCCAGGAGAGGTCGATAGGAGGGTGGGCGGGGAGGGGGGGTTGGAGACTCTGCTTATTGTCCTAGTCTCAACTTCAAAGGGGGGCATTCGCTTAAAGCAGTACAAACAGGTTTTCCTGGGTAACTACTGACAGTAGGGGAGTGTGCTGAGCTCCATGCTGATCTGGGGAGCGGTGAGGGGGGTGTGGTTCAGAGGGAGGAAGGATGGAGGAAGAGAGTGGTGCTCACGTGCAGAAGGACAAAGAGCTGGTCAGTATAAATGCTTCGAGGCCAGTCCTGCGTGCTAGCTGCGGGTGGATGGAAGTGAGGATCTATCCTCTCACTGGGAGGCAGAGGCTCTGTTCTTTCTGTTGGTTTCCTTCCTTCCTTGTCTGTCTTTCTTTCCTTCTTTCCTTTAGATTTTATCCACTTATTTATGAGAGACAGAGACACAGGCAGGAAGAGAAGCAGGCTCCCTGCAGGGAGCCCAGTGTGGAACTCGATCCCAGGACCCCAGGATCACGCCCTGAGCTGAAGGCAGCTGCCTAACCGCTGAGCCACCCAGGTGCGCCCTGAAGGTTACATTTCAAAGGCTCTCAGGTCCTTAAGAAGGACCCTCCTGAGTTGTAGGAGATACATCTCCAAGGGAAGGAGGGAGGATTCACAGCTGTAAATTCTTTTTAGTAAATGCTCTAAGAAAGAGAGGTTGAAAAAAAAAAAAAAAAAAAACAGAAAGGGAGGTTGGGCCTATCCTCAGGTGTTAGCTAGAAAAGCAGTCAACTTTTCAGGCAGTTGTGAGCTTCCTCAGGTAGGTGCTTTTATGGTGGGGGTGGGTGGGTAGTGCTGCAGTCATCTAGGGACACAGCCTTGCGCTGCTAAAAGCCATCCTAGGCTCTTAGTGCAGAGGTGGGCTAGATTTCTGCAGTTCTCACCATGAAGGCTTCTCTGACCAATATAATTCTTTGTCAACTTTGATGGCATTTGGAAACCGGAGAATTGGTTGTTCATCCACTCACTCCACGAAGATTAGTTGGGAGTCTTCTACGTGCAGGTCATAGTTCAGGAGTCAGGGATAGAATTGTTTGTATTGTTCACTAGTCTATGTGTGTGTGTTAGTCTTACCTTAATTAAATAGTTAACTTCTTTGAGATAAGAAATACTGTCTTTTTTTTTTTTTTGTCTTCCCCTACATTTTGTACTTTAGAAGAGCCCAATAAATATACAATTGAATTTATTCAATATAATTGAACAACACAGAATAAATAACGAAGGTAAAGGAAACTATTTTGAACCAGGATTTGAGCAATTTGGGAGTTAAGTGGAGAAGAGAGCATCAACATTGAAATGATGAGAGAGGTGATTTTACTGGTGTTTTTGACAGGAGAGAAAACTAGAATTCACCCGAAAGGCCATGCTAACTTCTCCTATGTTTCTTAAACAGTCTAGGAAATAGTTACTATTTGCTTCCTTAAATGCAAGGAAGGACTGAATCTCCGAGATGCATTGTATAGATGATATTAAAACTACACTTTTATTGTGTCTGAAATAGTGAATATTCCTACTAGTTTAACATTTATCTAAACCCTAAAAATAGGTCCAAGGGATTTTATTTCTTCTCAATGCTAGGCATATTCTCAGATCTTGCCAGCTCTGCAGCGAATGGAGGGGGTGGTTCTTGGATGGCAGGTTTCCCTGGAGGGAGGCCAGGCTGCAGTTGGCCGAGTTGTAATGTTTTCATCTGAGGTGTTGGCATGAAGGCTTCCACCACTGTTTCCTCCCCTGTCATTTCTAAAGGAAGGCCAAGGTTGGCTAAGGGTCAGGGCTGGCAAAGAACTGAAATACAGGGCTGCTTTTACAAAAATGGGTGCATTTTACCTAGCAGCCTTTTCCCTGTGACAGCCCCTACATGTCATTGACTTCAGTGGATCTTGGCTAGGGTGATTTGCCGCCCAGTGGACAGTTAGCAGTATCTGGTGGCATTTTTGGTTGCCATAACTGGGGAATTTGCTACTGGCATCTAGTCAGTGGAGGACAGGGATGCTGCTAAACATCCTACAGTGCAGGACATTGAACTGTCTACAGGATGGCACCTCACAACAAGGAATCCTCTGGCCCTAAATGGCAAAAATGCCGAGGTTGAGAATCTGCGTTCTGTATTTTAAGACGAGAAACCAGTTTCTTGCTTCTTGTGCCAGCTGACACCTTACTGGTCAAAGGCTGGTCCCAGATGACAGCAGCATCACCTGGTTGTTTGTGAGAAATACAGACTCTTAGGACCCACTCCAGACACATGGTTAGAATCTCCATCAATTTTGATGACTAACATTCTCTGAGAACTACAGAGGGCTTGGTAGTGTGACTTAAGTGCTTGGGGTAACCAAGTCAAGAAGACACGCTGTCTGGGCCCTGCCTAAGGAGTGTTTTTAAATTCACAACAACTCACCTCTCCATCTATTTTTGTTATTCATTTTCATTGGAGTGTCTTTCACTTCTTTGCTCCCTTTCTTTCCCTTCTTCACTCCCTCTCTCCTTCCTTCCTTCTCTTCAGAGGCAGTTACTCTTCTTCATCAAAGCTGTATTTGCCTTTATCCCATGGGTGTGCATTGCTGGTCCTAGCACTTTAATCTTGAGCCACTCTTGATACAAAAAAAAAAAAAAAAAAGAGAAAAAAAAGGGGTGGGGAGCAGACACTTATTTCTTTAATTAAAGGAAATTGTCCTAGAGGGAAAAGTGGGTAGAATCTGGAAAAACAGTCATACTTTCTGAAACCTGATTTAACAATTAAATTCTACCCTCCTGCACTGAGTCTTCAGTGGTGAGATATTAAGAAGGTGGGCGATAAAGCTCATCCAGCACTAATTTAATCAGAAGCCAGTACACTCAGTCCTTATGATATACCTTTTGTCAACACAGCTTTCTTTCTTTTTTTTTTTTTTTTTAATGGAAGTAGAAATTTTAGCTTTCGGTTTTGAATTGACAATCTAAAACCCTGGAGATTTACCATATTGACTTATCAGCAAAATTTCTGCTGAACCCAAATAAAATAGAACTGATGAAAAAAAATATGTTAGTCTGTACGCCATGTCAGTGTACCATAAAATAATGGAGTTTTCAAAATATCTTATTTAGACATTCTTTTTCTTTTTTTAAAGCTTTAGACTGTCAGGTTCAGCATCTATTAGCTCCGTGTTTCTCTACAGAAAACATGGGCCACAGTTTTAAACCATTAACGCAAACTCCAGTTCAATTCGATTAACCTTTACTAAGTCCCCACTGTCTGCAAGAACTAAAATAAGAATTGTGGGAGATTAAAGAAGATTAGGACATAATCCTTGCTCTCGTTTGTAATCTGGGGTGTGTATGTGGGGAAGTGGAGAAACATTTGCAGAAGTTTGTTGATGAGCAGTATGTTAACATGTACACCAACAATGAGCTGCGGGAGTTTGTAAATATTCCTTTTTTGTTGTTGTTGCTGTTATAGAAAAGTGGATTTTGAAATTAGGAAAAAAACAAAAGAACTGAAGAGGGTCCAGTTCCTAAAGCTGTGGTTTTCTTAGTGACATTCTCTATTCCGGTTATCGATTATATTCCATTTCAGGCAAGTTTAGGGAGCTTAAGCAGACTTGACATTTCCTTTTATCACCCTATTTATGCCTGTTTTTCCAAGAGTTTCTTCATAGCTACATTTTCCAACACCTCTCATCATGTTTCCCTGACTTTTTCTGTTTTTCCCTTTAAAATGACAGTGGCACCAAAGCAGAGACAGTCTTTTTTTTTTTTAATTTAATTAATTTTTTAATTAATCTTTTTTGTTTGTTTTAAAGACTTT